>NW_024104646.1:0-411330 GCF_003945595.2 Pipra filicauda | reverse complement strand
GGCATTTTTGAAATGTAAAAGATATATATGGCGAGCAACAAAATTATGTCCATCATAATGCTGATCTTTAATGCTGCTGTCCTGAATATGCAGCTGCGGAAGATGCCCCAAATAAGGAAGTATTTCCTTCAGTAGCAGTCACAATGCTTGGGCCTTTCCCAGAACTGGTACTACAAATTCTACCATACAGTAGCAAAGTCTGTGAAACGTAATGTAAGTCATAGGTGGGGTATGGATTGCTTGTATTTGTTTGTCTGGGAGGTTTTTTGTTACATTGACAAGGCGAGTCATTGATTTTCCATGTGGTGGCTGAAGCAGAGCCTGTTCTGCTCAGTCTGTTTTGTGGAAGTCAGTGAAACTACCTGATGTCTGATATAAGAAGAAGAAAGATATTTGAAGAGGCTCCTAGGCCAAATCCCACCTTCTTTACAGTGTGAACAGGAGCCAAAAAATCCTGAGATCACTCATCTCTTGATGCCACCAGTAATACCTCCCTTCCAGGAATAGATGGAGAAGTCAGCATATCTAGCAGTTGAACTTAATAGAACAAGAGCTTACTATTGGTTTCCATGAAGAAGAGAGCACGAGTCAGCTATCCGTCTGAAAAAGGCCACGAAGAAATACATTCGGTCCCAGAGATGTTCCTGAAAATTAAGTACCCTAATATGTTGTACAAAGACATGGAAGCAGATGTAATTTCCTGACATAGTGCTCTGCTGGTGGTCTTTCTTCTTGCTTTGCCTCTCAGAACTCGCCAATCTGTGTTCTACCAACTCAAACTGTCGCCCCCCTCCCCCCCTCAGCTATAGCTGTCTGATGCTTCAGACATTCATTTAGAGAGACTGGTCTCACAGCAGTCTTCTTTACAAAAGTCCTGATTTTTAGAACTCTTAGGAAAATTACAAAACAAAAAAAAAAAACCAAACCTGCTTCCTTCTTTGAAAGTAAATAACCTTTTGGAGAATAATCATACTGCATTTCAGAAGGTCAGTAGCCAAAGGATGAGTGCTTCAGCTCACCAGGTGACACAAATGTCCTTTGAGACCACAGTATATCAAGTCAAGCCTTGGGTTAATTTTAGTGGTTTTCTAACACAGTTCTCTGGTGCAAAATGTAGTTTTGGGTTTTTTTTTTTAGTACAATACATTATAGGGTCAAGCACAAAAGCATTTCTCTTTAGCTTGTCTTCTTTTTTTAGGAAAACAAACAAACAAAAAAACCAATCCCTGTGTACTCTGGTACTTTGGGCTTTTTTTACAGTGCCTTTTCTTGCTCTATTTTAAACATATTGGCAATCACAACAACAATTGTTCACTGAATATGTTTCTGGTGTTTTACAGCTAACAGTCAATTCTTGACAGAGTACTGAGAGGTTTTTTATTGGGGACACTGGGACTTCCCTAATAAATGAAGCTTTATCCCTCCAGTTCTCTTTCTTGGAGATTTTTTTTCAACCTGGTTAAATGCTAGCATACCCTTTCCAGCCAGAGCTACTCTACTTGTGTCCCAAAAGGAGACCATTTCCTGGTGTTAACCTCCATAATGTCAATCCCTACATTTATTCATTTGAATCTTAGTTAAACTGAGGTTTATCTCTTCTTGTTCTTGATCAGATTATTAACCCCACCCTCACCTCTACTCAATCTCATTTAATTCAGTGTCTCCATCTTCACAGAAACGCAAAACTTATGAAGTACAAGCGATCTGCAAGCACGTGACTTAGCAGTAAGGTTATTAGCATACCTTGCCTGACAGTTCTGTTTTCTACATTATTTTGGATTTTTAGTATTTTCTTTCTCTCATTTGATTTTAGCTTTTTAATCAGTCTTCAGCTGTGGAACATTTTCTTCTTTAAAGATTTGCTTGATAGAGTAGCTTTGGAAGAAAATTTTTTATTAGCATTTCACAGCAATTTTGTTTTATCTTTAGTTTATGGTTCAGTCTAAATTAATCCTTGGTTAAGGCACTGTGTGGCTCCATGGGGCATTTTGACATGCCTAACATATTAATGTTTCAAAATCACCAGTCATCTCCCTCCCTCTCCCTTGGTTTATCTCCCTGTGTCACATTTTAAATAAAAAAGGCTCTTTCAGGATGAAGCCCATGCCTGTGCTAAGAAGAACATAGTCCCAGGCGTCTGAAGCATTTACAGATGTTATACAACATTCCAGGCAGTTCTGTGTGGGAACCTTTTGAAATTAACAGGTTACATTTTATTACTGTTTGATGGATATTCTTGGGTTTTTTTCCAACAAACTATTTAGCACAACGATTTTATATACAACATTTGTTATTCAGCAGGACTTATCAGCAAAAATACGGTTCAAATGTTTTAAATTTCAAACTGAATAATAAGTATTCAAGATTAAAATCATTCAGCAGTGACTAGTTTCTGCCTCTATAGTACCACATGCAGATTTCTCTCCATGATGAAAATTATTTTAGAAAATAAAAATATTGACTTAGATTGACTCAGATTTTCATATGTCTTGTTTTCTTTCAGTTTTAAAAGGCAGAAAAAAAAGAAACAGGAGTTATGTTTTCTCAGATTTTTTTCCCTAGTCTAACAAGCAAATGTCTTGAAACTCCAATATGTTGTAGAATTTTCCATTTATCCATTCATTAGGAAAGAGTTGGTGTTCATTGAAACTATGTTAGTTGGACCTAATTTCCATCCACTGGATGAGGGGCTTGTATCTCGCCTTACAGAATAATGGTGACAAGCACTTACAGCAGAGGTCCATCTAGTCCTACCATATTCTGACTGTAGCCAACAGCATGAAAACACTGTTACTTTCCCAGGATACTCTCAAGCCTCCATGTTTTTACTACCAAGAGACAGGGCACCTTGAATTGATGGTGGATTTGGGTTGGTTTTCCCATTAATTTCTCCAGTCATTATTTAAACCCATTAAGTGCACATTTTTTTTATATATGCATAATACATAATGTATACATACACAAGCATACAGATATGAAAATTCAAGGCAAGGCATTTCACAGATACCGTGCATTGCTTTTACTTCAGTATTAATCTACCCCATAAAATGAAAAATCAAAGCATAAAGGTTTATTTAGGATTACTCTGAATTCCTTAAAAGCCAAATATCAATTTGAGTTTATTCATAATCATATTCAAAAATACAAATTCACCAAATTGTAAATTCCCCTTAGAAAACTGTTATTTGAAGTTACAATTTTTTTAGTATCCTTATAGTGTGATAATCAACAGAAATACCGAGAGGCTATACAGAGTAACTAGATAGTCATTGTTCTGTACTAACACTCTAAAACTTCTTTACCTCATGCTGGGCACAGAAGCACCTTAGCTCTACACAACATTGTACTGATGGGCAAGATCTTCACACGTGAAGTGATATGAATGATGTCTGTAGATATTTTCATGCCATAATAAAGATTTCTTCTTGTGGAAAGTTCTAGCTGTGAACATGTAACAATAATGTAGCAGCTAAATCTGATAAATTAATGCACAGGGTACTTCACCAATAAGTAGGTTTCATCCCCAAGCATAAAAGCCATATCTGAGGGCAACTTCACTGTAAATGAGAGGGCAGGAGAAGGAAAAAGCAATAAAGGTGATCTTGCCTTTGAGCTATGCTGACCACTGGATCAATAGCTACCATTAGTAGAGGTCCTTTAAAGGAAGTTAGAGGCCACAGTGATGACATTTAACCTGTGTCAGGTGGCATCACGTGCACACATAGAGAACTTCAAGTTTAGAACTGGAAGAGACAGAAAACGAAAGGAGATTCCTAAGCTAAATAGCAATTCTTAGCTGAAATTTGAGTAGTTGCTGAGTTTCAGACAAATGAACCTCTTGTTACAACAGATCACTGAAGTTACAGCTAATTTTAACATGACACTTCAGACATTTCAGCTGGTTTTGTGTTCTTGGGATCACTGGAAGAGAGAAAACAGTGCACGTTTGCATAAACCTCATTATCAGTCGAAGGCCTGTCGTACTCATTTGATTAATCTCAATTTGCCATTGAATCTCATTTCATTCCAAACATGTTGTCACTTCAACTAATTTAACTAAAATCCCACCCTGAATAATGATCATGCCAAGCTTGGTAAATGCACTGCTTGTGTTGTTTGCATTGCCTGCCTCAACTACCAGCCCTCTCTACAACAGTCTGTATTTTCAATATTGTAGCATCATCACAAAACACTGAACATACAGATAGCAGACATGCCCACAGAATTAATAACGAGATCCAAAAAATTTTGAAGACTGTTATCTGCATATAGATACAAAATGGTTTTGTCTCCAAAGACACTGAAGAAGTGAAACTAGACTGTCCCTGAATGCTAGACGACTTCATATATAATAGCATTGTCTAGAAAACCCTCTGAAGAAATAGATTTGTGATAGCTTCATCACTGTGCAATCACTATAATAAAAGATAGTCCCCTTACTCCAAGAAAATTATAGTCTGAATAGACAAGACAAAAAGGGGAAGAATGAAACAAGTCACGAAAGAAAAATTAAATGTCCAGATTTAGATAGGAGAGGGTCTGTCAAATTCTATTCTAATACCATAGTCATCAATACTCAGACAACACTACTACACATATAAGCAGTGTACTAACACATATTGTTACTGATTCTTGTTTAAGGATCATCTTCCTCCATCCAAGCAACAACATTTAGGAATATCATGCTTAAAATTGCACAAATACCAAAGACAATAATTTTCACTGTAACTTCAACCCTTTTGTTCTAATAGAATGCCAAACACAAAAAATCTTGGCTTCCAAGTTCTCTTTCAGAATTGCCCACCTTTCAGACAGTAGTCTTTTGCTATATGAGGCATGACATAAAGTGTCTGCTATGACCAAAACAATTATAAAAGCAAACTCTCACTGAAGTATACTCTGTCTTTCCTCTGTAATTTTAAGCAAATTACAGATTTTTGGTATCTTACAATAAGAACAATGGAGAAAGAGCTCTATGTGCATTTTGCAATTTATTTCTGTTGAAAAAGTAGCCAAGTTGTCTTTGTCTTGAGGAAATGAATATAAATTTCCTCATGAATATTAGGAAAGTTCATAATCTTGTAAAATTATCTTCATACCATGCTGTGCCTGATGAGAATAGAGTGTTTCATCTGTCTTCAGAGAGGAGACCCTGCACAGTCAGGTCCCTTTCCACCTTCTCCTTGGTTTCCATTGTCCACCTGCATCCACCCAACAATCACTGATAAACTCACCTTCAGCTTCCAAATTCTTTCTCCTCAGTGCCTTAGTGTCACAAGAAACAGGCCCAGAAAATCTAACTAATCCTGATAAACCAGTCAGCAAGCTACAAATCCACCTTTTTATTCCAATACAGAATGAGTTTGCTTTGATCTGTTCTGGTGCGCACTAAGATTTTTCTGAGAGCAAGAGCTACAGAGCTGTCACCTGTATCTTCTTGCTCGTGCAGCTGATGAAATATTCCTTTCTAACAGAAAATCATAGAAGAAACTGATGATACATTGCTACTTTTTTTTTTATGCTCTTATACCCATCAGATTTTTTTCACCATGTAACTTTGCACTTTTGGTGACTGCTGAACACTTAAAAAAAAAGCAGTGCAACATTTGAGAAAGAGTTGCTGCATCCAGTGAAAGAATATGTTAACACACTCCTTTCCCTCCCCATTTCCGTTTTCCTCCTCCAGCCCCTGCCCATCCCACAGAATTTTAATGCTTGGCAACAAACACGGAGTTCTCTTTTGTGCTCAGACTTAGCAGGACATCCACTTGAAAAGAAGGATCTAACTACACTTTGAGGGGCTCTTAGGTGAAACTGCTCTGACATCTCTTGCTTTCACAAAACCTTTCCTGTTTCTCAGACTACATCCTCCATGTACCCAATTCCCACAGATCTCAGCTCCCAAGAGCCATGCTGAGCTATTACAATTACTGAGAAGCCTAAATAAAAGCAGCCAAGAACTGACCTAGAACCAAAACCAGGGAAAGATTGGTAAACAGTTTTTCAGACCCAAGGAAGCAATGTCACTCTTTGGGAAGAATCAATGCAATATGGAAAAACATATAAATATCTCTTTAGAACAGAAGTAAGTCTTTTCCTAAATGGGTTTAAAGTTTCGTGGGTTTGATTTTAATACAAATAAGTATACGGATTTTTTTTTTGATTCTTGTTTCTGAAATCTTTGGGTATGTTTAAGCCAACTTTTCTGAAGCAATTATGAGAAAGCAGTAAGAATAAGACCCATGACTCAAGGAATTTGAGATAAATATAGCGAGATTCATATGAAAACTGCTGAGGCTGACAAAAGCAGAAGAATAAACCCAGCAGTTTGGAGAAAAGTCCACTCAAGAATAGGTATAACTTATGTGAACTTAAATTCTAAGAATGTGAGAAATAAATACTTTTTATTTTTAAATAAATCTGAAAAAGATAATCAAGATGAATTTTCGATTTCATCATTTTTTATCCATAAATAATAGTCAACTGCTAGTTGCGGGCTACAAGCGAAGAATGTTTGTCAAACTATTTGAAGGTAAGAACCAGCACCATCTTTTTTTTGTACTCTCCTCTCATCCCTTCTTTTTCTTTTAAATCCTTCTTTCCGGACACTTAGGAGAGATTTCCATTGTGTTGAGAAAGAAGGTAAAGCTTTAAAATATAAAAACTAATTTTACTAGAAAGTTAATGAATGCACCATAACCCAGATTTTCTATGGCTATTGCATTAGGGAGAAAGAGTTATGAAACTTCATGCTTTTATAAATTTTGTTGAGCTTGCAATCCTGGCTGAAGGAGAGAGCAAATTCTCAGGTGCTAAACATCAAATTGCTTATTGGAACAGCTGCTGCACTGAGCTGAGTAAGCAGGACATGTAGGGAGGGGCTATTTCTAGGCTAGTCTTTGACCAGCATCCCTGCTAACACTTAGAAATTAGAAGAAACATCTTACAATTAGAATATTGTTATTGCTATTTCCTTTCCACTGAATGTACAGAAACAAGTGTTCTTTTTGTATGTCTTACTCTTGGTTCCATTGTTTTTGTCTCATACTGGTTAGGCTCTGCAATGTGAATTTTATATTTCCTATTCTTCAAGCTGTAAAATCTGTGGTTTCTTTCTTGTTGGGTTTGTTTTGTGTTAGTTTTTGTTTTGGAGGGATGGTGCGGTGTTATTGAGCAAATATTGCTTTAACTAGGGGACTGGAAATACAAATCTTTTCCCTGTTGAGGACAAGTGAAATGCACTGGGATAAAGCTAAGATTAGGCAACTGCATATGGTTTTTCTTCTTCTTCCAAAGAAAAAAAATTCTTGTAAAGTCACTAGCTCAGGAAACCCTCCAAAATTCAGGCTTTTTTTAACTTGGAATACATTACAGAGAAAAATGTTCACTGATTTTATGGGGGTTGGGCAGAAAATGTTAAATATCAGGAAATAATACTGATAGGAATGTAGATTATTCAATATTCAGATTTTTTAACTTCCAGAGATGAAGTTGGGTTCTTATATTGACTTAGATGATGAATTTAATAATTTACTTGGGAATAGGTAAGACTGAGCAGATGGAAACAAGATTAACATTATGGCAAAAAAACTATTTTGGCTGTCAAGGTGGAAGCAGGGGAATACTGGAGCACCTTTCACTGCAGACCCTCTACATTGACAAGCTCTGCAAGCAAGTAGGAGTGTCTGAAGTAAAAGGCATGATCGTGAAGAGCAGGCTCCATCAGACCTGCATTAATATCCCTCCCTACCCCCCTTCTCACTTTCAGGCCTTATTTCCTTAACCTTTGATTTCACTCTTAGTGTTTCTACATCATTTTTTTTTTGCTCCAGTAAAGTAGGGGTTCAGCTCCTGCTGGGGAATAAAAGGTGCTCCTCCTGAGATCTCCTGCTCACTTTGAACAACGACTTACCGAGAAAGTCAGCTTGTGTTTCCAGCAGGTTCCAATTCATGTTAGAAGCCTGCAGGAAATGGGCACACTGCAGCATCTGATTATAGTCCTTCATTGCTGAGATTAATGCAGGGTCAGATGGTGAAAATTCTTTCTTTAATAGAAAGCAAGCTGAAACAAACCTAAAACCCCTATGCACTTAAAACTCAAGAACAAGGGGAAAAAAAAGAAAAGGAATCCTAACAATTATATGGATGCTTTTGAAAACTGTCCTAAAATGAATTTTTTTCCCCCAACAGCAAAAAGGTGTCCATATTATAACCACAAACCTTCACATTTCAAAAATTAATGGAAGATAACTATCTGGAGATCAAAAAGCAGCTTCCGTACTTTTTCCAAGCAATTAACAATAAGCAAGTATAAAAACATTAAAAGTTTATGAAAGTCTAGAGGATGCATGCTAGGACACATCCTGGGTGTAGTCAGGCTTTCCCTTTTCACAGGGAGAAACAGAACTTTCACATTTTCTGAATCCCTACTTCCCACTAATATTCATCACAATCCTCTAGTCAAGAAAGAAACCTGCCAATCACTAACTTGATTCATAATTCTGATACTTTGTACGGTCTCAGCATATCAGCAGTCACTTTCTGAGTTCTAAGTTGCCATGGTCTCAGGTTTCTTGCCCTTTTAACAACCCACTCTGGGATTTAATCTCCCAGGTGCTTCCTGTTTGCAGATTGTGCAGCAATAAACAGCAACATCAGTAAGTATTCAGGTTTTCTGTGTCTTGTTAGTCGTGAATCTGGAAGTAGAGAACAGGTCTGAGAGAAGGAGGATGATATTTTTGCACTTTGTTCCAAAAACTTAGTAAAGAGCTACAATTATATTTGAATTCAGTAGAAAATGCCTTTACAGACACTTCTTTCATGGAGATTTGTAAATACTCCTGAGCTAATTCTCAAAAAACAGTCATTCTGTTGACTACAGTAAAAGTTGCCCTTGCGCCACTTAACTTCCAATCGAAGTACAGAGAAAATATAGCAGATCCTGATTAAATGTTTCTTGAGCAGACAGTTTTTTAAAAGCCCAACATACACGTGCCTGTAAAATAGGTCTCTTGTCAAAGTAAGTGTATGCATATTTTACTGTATAATTAATTTAGTAAAACAGATTTTCTAGATCAGATCTTGGTGTCTTTTTTTGCAACCAAAAGATATGTCTTGTGATTTAGGAAATGCTGACTGAAATGATGGTAAAATGGAACTTTTTGGAAGCTACTTGGTTTCTCAGGGTGTTTGAGAAGTTTAATCCAAGTGCCTCTAAATTACTATATTTTCCTTTATTTGAATTCTATGGTATTTGCTGTTTTTTAGAAAAATAATCTTGCAAGTCTTGAACACTCTTGGGGACCTCAAAACATCTTACTGCTGTGTTTCCTTTCAGTGTCATAGCAATTAGAGGCAACTTCCCAGTCTTGGTGTGGACAAACAGATGACCACATCAAACTTCTTTTCCAGAGTAATAAATAGGCCTCTGATTCTTATTTGTCATTTTCCTGGTTACTTATTTTCCAAATTCAGTCCATCTTTGCCTTCAATGCTTTTCTATAAGTGTGTAAAACTTAAGTACACGGTGTTAAAATTTATATGTAGCAAAATGGAGTAATGTTGTAATTTCCTACACAATCTATCTTCTCTTTTTTGAAGAACACCATCCAACAGTGACTGTTCATACAGATAGAAGGACCTAAGACATACTCTCTTCCTAGATATCTTTGTCTGAAAAAGGAAAATAAATTTGTTTTGGTCCCTTTTGGTCCCAACATATTGGAAAGAAATAAATGCAGATATGCAAAAACAGGGCTGTCTTTCTGAATCTGCCTGCAAGCTGTTGTGACAATGATATGCTGCTATTACTCAGCATATTCTTGTGGAACAGGGGGCTGAATTTCAAAACTGATTAAAGTCTCTGCTATGAAAAGGCCAGAGACCCCAGCTAAGAATCCAGCCAGGAGTCTTCAAAAATTGTCCCTGCAGCAGCTTAATGCATAAACAGCAGAAGCAGACACTACAGTTATTTATAATGAAAAATGACTCAAAAAGATAAAGACTGACACAGCAGTCAGAAGGGTTGTGAGGCACCCCTCCAGTAGTTACTGGCATAGAATGAAAAAAATGGCACTTCTCTTTTTCTCCTTCAAAGTGTGCATGGGAGGTGGGGGGTGGGGAGGTAAGGGGATGAAGCAGACTATCACCATGAAAAATTTGACACAAGGTATTCATTCTTTTTCTAGTTTTTATGAACATGACTTCACATTGTAATAAAGAAATGAACTGCTGTAGTTCAAACACGCGTAAGTCAGTACAGAAGCCAAAACTGACTTAGCTAAGCTACAAGGTTGCTGGTAGAGCTTGCCTATACAGGAAATTTACTGCAAAGTGAGCTAGAACACAAATATATATTAAGTTATTCCTTTCAAACAATTTTCCTGCAATTGTGAAAAGTAGCTTTCTCCAAAAGGACCAGACCTTATGCCCTACTAAAGTGTGAGAAGACTACATTGCACTTGTTCTCTTCAATAAGTATCTGGATGGTTTGGTAGTAGAGAGTAGCAAATGTATTGTGGAGCCACCCCCTAGCTAACTTCAGAGTTATATTCAGTATAAGACATCCTCTGCTTAAACAGAAGGTTGCAAAATTAGTTGGAACTCCAGGGTCCCCAAGTGTATCATAAAAGAAAGGATAAAGTTTAGATTTGTTCAAGCATTATCAATTCGCTTGAGCTACTTCAGTGTTACATATCCTTTCATTTTTCATTATTAAAGCCCAGGGCCATTAAAAGGTCTACAAGAACTCTTCTCTCAATTTGTTTGCTGCTGTAGTTCAGCAATATTTAGCAGCAACTTGTGCTGGCCCTTTGGCATTTTTCTTCATCTTTACCATAATTTATCAAAGGAGGAAGCAAAATGCAAGTTGATCAGTCTCTCTGGTTTGATTTAACAAGGGAGGTCATAAAGGCTTTGTTCCTTGACCAGCTACGCCAAAGTGCTGCTTTCACATATTAATGTGACATGACTTGTACAGTCATAATTACTATGACAAGATAAAGGGAATTAGTTAAATCTTAATTAAAACCACATGCCTTATAACTGTGACCCTGTACATATTTAGTAACTTTACTTCTTTGTTCCTGGTTTATCAAAAGGGGAAGGGGTCCACATGAATTTTCTTGGTATTACAAGTGCATCAATTAAGAAAGAAAATTAAACACTGATCATAAATAACCAGATAAGAGACAAACCTGAAATAAGACAAGTACTCTGATTCATGGTTAGTAATTAATTTCTTCGCTGATACCTATGTACTAAAGCAGCAATAAAGGACAAACAGAAATGTCTCTTCTATGGATGTGAGAGAAAACGATCAGTGCAGAGGTAGGGCACAGAGATGGAAACCTGCAGTGACTCCGTGTTATATTAATGGTAGTCTTTTTAAAACAGGCATTACTGAACAGCACCATAAAGAATAAAAATAAGGCCAATCAAAAAGAAACAACAGCTTTCTCTGGTTTATCATTGCACTGTACAGCTCTACAGAAAGCATAGAGGGAAAGCAGACAAACCGTATTGGACTAGAAGTTTAACCCTGTACAGTACACTATAAGTCTGCATAGTTATATGTGCTTTGCTTTAGCAACTACACTATGTTCCTACAAAGAATTCATAGGACGCCTGTTGCCATTTTTTGTCACCATCTCTTTTCTGTTAGGCACTTCCCCAAGGGTAAAACCATATTCCAGGGGCTGGAAGGGTGCATATCCAGGATTAGTGCCAAAACATCGAAAGATCTAGGAATTTAAGGACATTTACAGGCAAAATTTATGCAAACACCTTTCTGGTTTCATTTGTAGAGGAATGCTGCAAAAACAAACAGTTCCCCAGACTCTTAGACCTCCAACTGAATCTGACTCAAGGTCTGATTGCTTAATAGCTTTCATAAGCAACCATAAGCTAGATCAAAACTAGCTAGTGCAGGTATCACTGGTAGCATAGCTGCAGCAACACAGTGTGACACCACCTACCTACTTACATAGCCAGCATCTAAAAGGTGAGCCTTGATGTGAGCTGCCATGATTATGCCTTTCTACAGAAAGGTAGTGCAGGCATGTAACCTTTGAAGGTGGAGACATAATATGACAATAGCAGTCTGGTTCTTCCGTTCACACTACATGACACAGAAAACTTTCACAAGAATCAGAAAAGGATGCAACGAGGTTTTGCTTCTGCCCAATATTTTGACATTTTCTCCAAGACTTTTTGGTGTATAGGAGCACTTGCTAAACACCTTTTGAAGGGGATTCCACTTTTTCTGGCTGCTAGATGAAGGAGAATTATGTCAAATACAATCCTGAGATTTTAAGGTAGTATTAGCAGCTTGCAATTCCTAAAAGTAAGAATAATTAAAGTGAGAAATAATCCAGTCAATAATCCCTGCTCTCCTATCCTGGATGCAGCTAATTCAAGCAGAGCATATCTACACCTCAATTAGACCATATCTATATTAGTATCACATTAGTGTTATATAAACAGGTTATGTGTGCCTGCATACTATATAAAGTATAACCTGCTCTGTACAGCTGTAACGCTTCTAAAGCAGATATTGCTACATTGACAGACCAGGTGCCCACCCAGTGGCTCTATCCCTCCCCTTCCCAGCCGGACAGGGGAGACAGTAAGGCGGGAAAAGAAAACAACACAAATCGTGGGTTGCAATAAGGCAGTTTATATTTATGCAAAAAAAGGAAAGAAAAAGCAGCTGCGCACGCACGAAGCAAAAGTCAGAGGTTAATCTCTACTTCCCATCAGCAGAGATGGTCGGCCACTTCTCTGAGAAGCAGGGCTCCAGCACGAGCAACGTTGTCAACAGGCAGCCATCAGAGACAATGAGCGCCTGCTGTCCTGCTCCTGCTCCTGCTCCAGCTCTTATATCTGGGTTGACATCATATGGTATGGAATATCCCCTTGGTCAGTGTGGGTCAGCTGGCCTACTTGTGCCCCCTCCCAGGATCTCACCCTCGATTGAATGTTGCAGTGCTGTGCTCAGCAGCAGCCAAAACATGGGTGTGTTATCAACACTCCTCTAGCTACCAACGCAGAGCTACTATGGGGAAATAAATTCCGGTTCAGCCAGACCCACCACGTAGTATCACATTAGTGTTACATAAACAGGTTATGTGTGCCTGCATACTATAAAGTATAACCTCCTCTATACCGCTGTAACACTTCTAAAATGCATGTTGCTACATTGACAGACCAAATCTAGCACAGCCTCATTCTCACAAGAGTTAAACAAGTAGCATTAATAAAAATATCTTTTTCTTTTAGGTATCACAGACTGATGCTCGGGCAAACAAAGCTGCTGCAATGATTTAAAACATCATTGCCTGCAGTTCTTTATCTCACCCACCTGACAGAGGGAAGTGGTCCCACAGCAGAGACAACAAAAGCAAACTCTAGTTCACGAGCCTGTCCTACTAGCAATTTAAGCAAATATAGCAGAATGTGAACTGGAACACCTATAACAAGGATCCATGTTCCTTTAATCTCCCTCTGCTCACCAATAGCAATGGGGTAATGTAAAACATTAAGGCCAGTAGCATCTTGTCTCATTTCAGAGAGCTGGAGTGGGATCAGCCAGCAGAACACAATTTAACTGGTTATCAGAGCTATGCCAGTAAAAGTCCACCAGATAAACATGCACTCAACCAATCTAGAACATTTCTTAGATAGTTACAACTCAATTAACAATGGAACTGATATGCTGCAAATTGCACATAAACAAAGTAAAAAAACTGATCTGTCTTTACCTTTCAAGGTAGGAGTTCCTTAGTGACTAACCAAATCATCAATATCTTGAATCAAATGTAAATGTTAATAAACTAAAATACGCTTTTATGCAACCCTGTGGCAACCCCTGGGATCTGCACAGCTATAAAATAGTGAAATTCTTTGGCACCAACTCATCTGCAAATGTAGAAGATGTGAAAATACCTTTTTTTGGCCCAGCAGTAGCGCATCAAGTGTAGCACTAAAGAGAATGTTTCATACAGCAAAACAAACTATCTGAAAGGCAAAAATATCAAGAATAGAAAGGAACATTAGGGTTGTAGCAAGGCATGACTACTTTGGGGACTGGGATAAATAAAATTCCAAACTAAATTTTATATTTTTAATTTATAAAACACTCTCATTTCGAGCCACTTTATATGGTGTCATTTAGTTACTGAAAGCCACAGTAACAAAGTACACATTCAAAATAACAAAATACAGACCTGAAAATATTCAGGAAAACAAATACATCCATGCAGCTCAAACCACGAAAGATAGTAAATAACTTTCTGAATAAAAACGTGACAGTGTCAGTGGATACATGAGAGACAGAAATATGTATATAACCCATATAAACAAGGGAAAACTTTTTGCTTTGAACTTTAAAACCTACTGAGTTTAAAGCACTCATTGGAACTGTTTACCTGCCATTTTACAACCAAAATCACCCTGGTCTTTGCAATGCTAAAGGCATTCCTTCCTGCTCAGAGTCTAATCAAATACAGTCATTCTATAACCTCAGAAGTACTACATCCCCTGTGCTTTCAGCTAGAGAACTATGACAAGACTATCATATGTGTTGTCCAGATTGTAACCAGAGCAAAACCTCAAAGAATAGCCAGGAGAAACCTCCCTTACACCCAGTCTAACACAAAAGCACAGGACATGTCCTGCTGGGTCGGACTGTCTGGTCAGCCTGTCTGCAGCCACATCAGAGACTCTGCTCTGAGCACAGGTGAGCACATCAGGCTGGCCACTGCCTGCAGCTCATTCCTCCCCTGCTCTCTCGGCAGATGCTGTCTTTCGATTAGGGATCTCAGAGGTTCATCCCTGTCTCTGTGTTTAGCATCTGCCTTGGCCTTGTTGGAATTTCTCCAAGCATCTTTTCCACCTGATGATACCATCTGCCTCCTCTGCACAACCTCCTGTGGCAACAGATTATTGACTTCACCATCTACCACGTAAAAAATTGTGCTGTGTCCTCTACAGAGACCAGAATGGCACACTATACTTCAGATGTGAGTTCTTTAGCATAGCAGCAAAATGATACCTGTCTTGATCTCAAAACTCTTCCTGATCATGCCTGACAAGTTTTGCTTTTCTGGCTGACACTGCATTGAGCAAATTGCTTCAGAGAATTGAAATCAGTGGTAACTCTCAAGATCTCTTCTTCATGTTGCAATTACAAGACCAGCAGTATGTATATTTTAATTCAGTTTTCTGCAGCTGCATTATTCTACATTTATCTACAATGAAGTTCATCTGACATATTTTTGTCCCCTCACTCAGTTTTTCAAGGTCTTCTCAGAGTTCTTCTTCATCAATGTGACATTTGAAAACCTGAAAGTCCATGAACTTGGAGATTTCATTGCACAGTCCCTTCTCCAGGTCTCTAATGAAGGTGTTGAATAAGAATGGTACTAGCACTGATCTCTGGGAGTCTCCACTACTGACTCTTTTCCTTCCTGAAGTGACCTGAAAACTCAATTAGATTTGAGTCCTCAAAAGGACCTTTCCTCTTGTTTCTTCAATAACCCCAACTCTCTTTTCCTCCAGGTCTCTAGCCTGTACCAACAAAAAGTAATGTAGAAATAGTCTCAAGCGATAATACCCATGGTTTCCTTTCCCAAATCATTTGTGTACTGGAAGATGCTTTTCTTAGAGGTCTCTTGCTACAATCCTAACAATTTTCCTAGCCCCTCCTTTCATCCCTTACTTTTTCTCTTCTAAACAGCTCCACTACTACAACTACAGTACAGTTGGTACTACTTGTACCAACTTCCGTCTTTCCACCTCAAATGGTCTTTTTCCTTATTTCACTACATCAGTTGCTTTACTTTTTCCAGCAGGTCAGAGGGAGTGCATTTCCTTTGTTTAAGAGATATACTATTTTCTCAGAGAAAAAATAGCTTGCTCCGATTTCTTCTATATGTTTTCCTTCAAACAAAATGTTTACATCAACATTTTAAAGAGTATTTAGCATAAGGGAAAGCTGGGTAATAATTTCATAAGCAACAAAAATGTCTAAGAAATTATCTGCCAATTTGTGACTTGGTTACATTTTCTTTACATAAAATGATTTACAGATGAAGTACTAAACAGACCCCATTAAAGGGTTTTTTCATCTAGCTAGCAACTTGCTGCTAGCTAATCTGGTACAGCAGGAACCATGTCAGAGGAGAATGATCAAAGTATTGAACTAAAAAATAAAGTAAAAAGGATTGGGTGACAACGGTTTGATGTCTCATTGAGGAGAGAGTAAGGCTTGGAAACAACTTTTAACATTTGGTTGTACATTTGAAATTCAGTTCCTTTGTAGCATACACCAATTAAGGAAGGAAGGGATATTTGTTAATGCTATTTAAACTGTTGGTGTTTTTCTGGTACTTATTAGCACCTACTTGTCTACAATGACAAGTGAATGCTTTTGATAAATGAAGTCTTTGTTAAATTTTCAGTATTTCACTTCTGGCTACATACTTCATAATAAACAGAGACCAACCAGTTAAAAAGAGAAGGCTCTCCCCTACCCAGTCTGCTCCACTGTGAACCGATATCTCATAATTTGGGCTAGGAATCAGAAGTTGCTCTCTGATGGCTGATATGTTGATAGGCCTGTTCTCATATGCTGCTAGTTACAGAAGATTTTATAACTTGGCCAGTTTATACTAAGGGTATCTCAAGATTCTCAATCATCTGTAGGTATTTTCTCTAAAACTGAGGAAGGCCAAACACTTCTAACATAAAAACCCTTTTCTCTCTCAAATGGTCAAAGGGTGGAGCCAAAGGCCTACTTAAAGTTAGAAATGAGGAAGAGAGAAAGGAAAGAGCTAAAAAGAAAAAGCATGAGATTTTGGGATTTTTTTTATAGATCTGAACCTTTGCTATCTGGAGATAAATGGGCACAAAAGAGATAAGACTGGCACAAAGTTGTCAGACAACTAATTCTCACTAATAAGGCGTTCTGTATAGCCTATCAACTCCTTTCTAGTGCCGTCTTTGTTTTCTCTGTAATTTCATTCTATAGACTGCTATACAGAGGCAAGCTTACATCTTTGTTTATATTGTATTGCCACAAAATAAAATATTGATAAAAAGGCAATTTTTTCTTCATTGGAGTTCTCATATGTTTAGGCTAATGCTAAGACATAATAATAAGCATTCACCACTTCCCTTATGCTTCATTTAGTTGGATTTTTTCTTCTGATTACCATGTCAACATGACGAGAATCAGAATAAGTCTAACTAATAATGATGAAGTTAAGCAAGTTAGTTACAGATGCACAACTAATATTGAGACTGGCTGCATGGGGGTTTTTCCCCCTGCTTTTCCCTAGTTGTAAGGAGAGAGAATACACTACTGAGAGACTTTTTGTTGTCAGCTGCAACACTGAAAGAATATTAAGGGTTTGAATTATGATTTATGCTTTTGGAAAGCATCATCTGGGGGTTTGTTACATAGATCAAGCTGGGGGTGGGGGAATGGGGAGAGAAAGGAGTTAAAGGCCAATCTGAAACTAGAGTTTCAGGAAGTTTTTTTTACTTTAAACATTCATTTCAGGTTAAGGAAAATATGGAGATTTTTAATCTATGACAATCCACATTGACATGGATTGTTAATGAACAATGGAACTAAGAAGACCTGCTTATGCCCTGAAGTCCAGCATTTAAACAAATTATTTTGGATTATTTTTCCTGGAAGAAAGAGACCTGGGTACTACCTCTCTTGTTGCTTTCTAACACTAAGCAAAGAAGATTCTGATCTTCAACTTCTTAGTCCCCGTAACAGGAACTATTAAGAATCATTTTAACCTTTTCTTAAAGCTAAAATGGAAAAACAGTCAAAGAACTGAAATTTTAAAGTATTAACTCATGCTTTCATAGTAACTACCCCTTATTCCTCTGCCCTTTACTTATAGAGATATCTATAAAGGGAACAGTCCTGGTAATCTTTCAGGTGATATTAAAGATGGTAAGAACTGTCCTTTTAGCAACAGTTTACATGGGTGGGAATTGCTGTTAAATTTGTGTTGCTTCCTTGAAAACAAAACAAGAAAAACACACACCTAAAGGTGAGGCAAAAGCACAGCAAACACAGGTAGGAAATGCAGATTTTGTTGACAACCACCCTGGTGACAAAGGCAGACACTGCACAAGGGACTACTACTGCTATGACGGGACTTGAGTGAACTGCACCACCATCAGCCTGCTCAAGACATTGATTTTAATTGCTTTCTAAATTATGACTGCATGGCAGTGTCACAAAAGAGGCCTTTTTAGCCATAAATATCAAAACAGAAGGCAGAGAATAAGGGGCAAAGGGGTGAGGCCAAGCCAGACAACAATAATAGGAGAACTAAATACCACAGCCAAGATGCTTCTTCTGGTTAAGCCATTTTGTATAATCATAACTGCTCTTTGCAGTAAGGCATCTTACTAGTAAGTATTCTAAGTGGCAAGGTGCAGCTGTGATGACTGAGCCCTCTTAGTTCAGTCTGGCTGTTGTAGTAAACCCAGCACTAGTCTAGATGTTGCAACGAGCTTTCCATTTGCATGCCTGCATCTGGTCCTGTAAACAGGACTTCCTGCCTGCACATGGCAGTACCAAGAGATGACCTTTCTTTTTACCAGAAGTGCATGTAATACAACTTGTAGGTCTGTCAGTAAGACCTTTGTTTTGGAAAAAAAAAATCATACTGTTATATGTTACAACAGTTATATGAGACAATAAATGTAAATTAAAGATTCATAAGTAACCAGATAAAAACCACTGTGTCTACACATCTTTCATAAGAACTTAAACTCACTCTTATTCATATTCAAAAACCTTTTTATTACCAGGTTTTATTATGGATTAGATATTGCCTTCCTTTCTGCAATCATCATAAAATCAGTGTAAAAGTAAGAAAGCTGGCACAAACCTAATACTATGTTCTGATTAAATAGACAGAAATGCACTTGTGTGCTTGTGACTGATCCAGATCTAATTTGTCTTGCTGAATGATTCTCCAGAACATAGATCCAGTATTAACAATTATGCAACCATAACTGTAGTCTCTTTTTCTTTCTTTGGTTTTTGCAAACAATTTGATAAAAAACCTGATTTAGAATGAGGATTTCTAACAAAGTCTCCAAGCAGACTGTACATCTCCATTCTTCCACTTTTCTCAGATTGCATCATCTTTGCAAAGCCCCGTTTTGTGCAACATTGCAAAAGGCCACTCACATTTCCATTCCATGACCTACTCCATTAGTCTTGCTTCTCTTAAAGACTGTGTTTCCTTTTTGTCCTGGGCAAAGTTTCTCTACTTGGCAACTGAGTTAAAGACTTGTTCATCTTACTTCAGTTTTCTGTCCTAAGCATTGCAAAACTATGCATGGCATTCTTAGGCCCAGGACTCAGAATTCAGTGGGAACATCTGCCAAGTAACTTATTCAGAAAAGGTAAAAAGCCTCTGATCTTTCATCATTTTATGGGCTATAAAGACCAGTAAAGCTCTGCCTCCAAGAACAGAGGTAATTTTTTAAAGGAGGTGCATTGACAAGGGAATTACAACTCCCTTCAACAGAGCCACAGGATAAGCGAAGGTTATGTCCGTCAGTGCTGCACCCCTCTCAGATGGTATGGCAGGATAAATAGACTGATGAGAACTCAGCTGTTCCAGCAGAGCACTATCAGCAAGAGCTACACGAGTATATGCCAGGGGTCAAGTGGCTGGACAACAACTTTGCAGAAAAGGACCAGAAGGTCGTGGGGGACACTGAGTTGAACATGAGCCAGCAACATGCCCTTGAAGCAAAGAACTGTTACAGGTCCTTCACTGCATTAGGAGAAATGTTGCCAGCAGGTCAAGGGAGGTGATCCTTCTGCTCTGTTCTGCCCTGGAGAGGCCACAACTGAGTCCTGTGTCTGTTTCTGTGCTCCTCAGTACAGGAAAGACATGGAGCTACTGGAGAGAGTCAAGGGAAGAAACGCAAAGATGATGAAGGCACTGGAGCATTCCTCCTGTGAGGAAAGGCTAAAACAGCTGGGACTGTTTAGACTGTAGAAAAGAAGGCTCAGAGGGAGTTTCATCAGTGTATACAAATATCAAAAGGAGAGTATAAAGAAGAACGAGCCAGTGGTGCCCAGTGACAGGAAATAAGGTAATGCGCACAAACACTGTGCATCAGGAAACACATTTTTTACTGTGAGGGTGACTGAGCACTGGAACAGGTTGTCAAGGTAGGTTGTGGAGTCTCCACTCTTGGAGATATTCAAAATTCATCTGGACATAACATTGGGCAGCCTACTCTAGTTGACCCTGCTCTTGCAGGGGAGTTTTACAAGATGGTCTCTGTAGGTCCTTTCCAACCTTGAATGTTTTTGGATTCTGCACACCTGCAAGTCAAGCTTGCCCACCTTTAAAACTGTCCACCCTTTGTTTTGCAGTGACCTCTTGGAACAGCCTTTGGTGCAAGGGATGTTGCAGCAGTTTTGTACTGCTATAACCTTTCCTCCCAGCAGATTTCCTAGTGCTGTGCATTTGTGTCAGGATTTGTACCAAAGGAAGCTGACAGAACTCCAAGCAGAACCTCCCATGATGTTTTAAGGAGTCTCAGAGGTAGCATGTGAAAAACAAGCTGTGTCAACTATTGCTTGTTGTGGTAGCACAGCATTTCCAACCCTAGTCAGGCCAAAATTTAACTTCTTAGAGGTAAGGAATATAATGCCAAGTTCCTCTCCACCTGAAAGGGGCTTATACTGGCATAGTTAATTAAACTGAAATATACTCATTCTCTTCATCATCCTGGCCCTTTCTTTGAATCACTGCCCTTGTTCTACATCCCAGCCCATCATTTCTAAGCCCAACACCACACCTGCCCATCTCACTCCATGCATGCTCCAGTTCCCACTCTGAGAAATACAGATTTGGCATCTGTTGTTCCTTCTGAGGACTAAAAAAGAAAGCCTAAATGACACTGAAAATCCTTGTGATTTTGCACCAGTTAAGATATTAAGATGTTATTTTGAGAAAATTTGAACTTTCATTAAATATAAAAAGGGAGAAGCTATTCTTTTTGGCAGAGAGAAGTTTAAAATATGTTCTGAGTACATTCTATTCTCAACACCTAAAAGGTTACTACAAATATCTTACCATTATTAACTTAATCTAACCTAACAGGTTGGGGCAGGGAGGGAGGGGAAAGCCAGTACTTTTCTAGACAGAGAAGACAAGAATACTGTCTCTTCTCACCACATGACTGCTGTTCTGAGTTGAGCCCCAAACAGTCAAACAGAAAGACTGAGCTTGAACACAGTCATACAGAAGTTTTTTTCCTACAAATCAAGCTCTACCGACACAGATCACATTCTACTCCAAGAAGCAGAAGAGGATCCAGTTGGGATAAGGAAATCTTTAGTTAGTTTACACTTCCATGACACTTCGATGCAGAGATTTATATTGTAATTATTACATGACAAAGAATTTTGATGGGTCTCTGAACATGAAATGTGATCTCTTGGTGAACCACCAAAAGCAGTTTGTGCTCAAGTGTTCTTTGGTCAGCTTTCACCCAAATCAAAGAGTCTGGAGTTTCTCCAAGCTGAATCCCATAATCAGAGGGTAAAGTTTTCCTAATCTCTGAGGCAGAAAAGGACAGCAGGCTAGCAATGGTGCTTACTACAGAATTAACTGTTTTCCTAATCTGTGAAGACAGATTTGATAGAAGCCTTTTAGAAGCTGAAAGATGAACAGCTGCCTAGGGAAATACAGTGGCCAAAGTTTTGGAGTAGTTGGGCAGAAGAATCCAGTACAGAAGAACAATGAACTGGAGTCTTTGTTCCTGAAAAACTGCAGTCAGAGCTAAGGGCCAGAGGAAACATTAACAATCCAAAGAGCAAAGGTGAACATTTCCTGGGGCTGCCAAGCTGAAAAAAATGTAACAATCAGACTTGAAAATTCTGTAATTGTATATATATATTTTATGGGAAATCTAGAATACATACGGCACTGGATCCAAGTCTTCACAGTGACAGGTAAGAGGTAATAGATAGTTCAGAAGAATCCATAAACACAAGCATCTTCTCACTAACTGAGCTCACCATGTCCCCCCCTCTTCCTGTCTTAAACTTAACAAAACCGATGCAGCTTTAACAGCAATGTTACAAGGGACTGACACTGCCAGAACTTCTCATTTAACAGCAAGAATACTAATCCCTACTAAACTAGGCAGAATTAAAAAGAAACAGATATCTACCTACTGCTTAAATAGGCGAGGAATTCAATGCAAATGGATGCTCTGGATTTCAGAAATATGAATACATTCAAATAGTGATCAGACTAATTAACAAAAACAAATGTATTAAGAACATTAAACTAAAACAAGTGAATATAACTTAGGTTCAAGAAGTTCCTAAGCTGCTGTACAATAGAAATGGAGAAGATATGGAGAAGAAATATTATAACAGACTGACCTGTTGTGTTTATTTCTTAGTCATCTATTAAATCTATACTGTCTAATTACTATTAAACATTATTTTGTGTTTATTTCTTAATCATCTATACCTCCATATTGTGAGGGATATCAGACAAGGAAATGGATCTCTAGTCTCACTCCGCAAATTTTTTCTCATATTCTTATATGTGGACAGAGAGGTGAAAGGCTTTACAGCTCATTAGTAGTGTCTTGTTATGTAAGCACTAACTTTAAGATTAAAAAGACCTTACTCTCTGGAAAGAGAAGGCATTTAATCATTAAATATTAAACATTTTTGGCCTTTAGAGAACTCAAAGAGTTAAGAGTGTCCATTGTCTTCTTGAAGTGACAAAACTTTGTCTTTTATACTGCTCTGCTTGTTGAACCTACTAAGCCTGCAGCACCCGAACTGTGTACATTTGAAAGTATAAACATTAAACAAAATACAAACAGTTTGGAAAAAAAAAACTGCAAACCAAATATTACTGCAAGGGTTAAATTATTTTTTAAGTAGAAGATCCAGCAGTAGGAAGCCATTCAAAGAATTATTCCAGTGATCCTTTCAATGACTCTTCTGTAGCATGCTGTTACTGTTTTTCATACTTCATCTCCTCTGGCCATAACAAAAGTCAGGTATTTAGCTCAAAAACTTACTAATCACAACTACCACCTCTTTCATCTCAATTAAAAAAAAAAAAAAAATAGAGAAAAAGGAGTTACCACGTCTCTGTGGCCTAGTTCATATAGAAGAGATCTGTCCCTACATCTTCAGATCGTCTTTGCTGATGGATTGCACAGTAGCACAGCAGTGCTAGGGACTGCAGCTTCTCAATTTCTCTTCCTTTTCTTCTTAGGAAGAAATTGTACTATAATGTTTACAGACATTAGAAGAAAATAAAAAAATGTTTGGTTTTGGATGACAAAAGACAGAACTCCAGGCCCTTAGATAGAAAAAATATCACCATTCCCAATCTGGTTGAAGCGGCATGTGTAAGCTTCTATATGTATGGCCAAGACTGTCCAAGCTCTCCCCACCTTCCCAACAGCAGAATCAGAAACCTCTGTGCAGGCTTAGATACTGTCCAGTGACAGGAGCATAAAATGGAAAGCAGACAAGCATAAATCATCTTTTTGGAATGTTGGGTTCTGTCCTTTGCTTGGCTAGCCTTTTTCAGATTCTCAGTTGAAACTAGTAAGAAGTGCCACATATGTCCATGTATGATGCCTAGAAGCACATAGGGATGGCAAGGTTCAGATATTTTACACTACTTCATGGTAGATATATGGCTATGCATCCTACTCTCTAATATAACATATGTTCCACTTTATAACACAAGAGAAGATGCTGGGTAGAGCTGATTCCTCTCATGTCACTTTGAGACTGCTGGCTTTCGCATCATACAAGACTGTCCACAAAAGGGAAATAACAAACATAAATAAAATAACATTCTTGAAGATATAACCTATGGATACATCAGCATGTTACACAAGAGTATCCCAGGATACATAAGAGATAGCTGAAGTGTAGTCACATGCATCCACATTTTGTCTTTGGCTGTATTACACCTCTCTCCATCCAATGACTTAGACTATGGGAATAAATGGAAATGATCTTGGTGCCTAACTGAATAGTAGGAGTGCAATGTAAAGTGAAACATCTAAGCAAAGGAAATAATACTCAGACATTTTAACCACAACCCCTTAAAAGGGGTCTTGCAATGTTTTGATAGCACTGCCTTTGACCTCTCAAAAACCATGCTTAATTGTTTTCTCAACAGTTGGAATTTTTTTTTGAAAATATTTAAAATAATTAATTTTAAAATAATTAATTTTAAAATGCTACCATGAGCATTTCAATTACTATTATCCACTGCCTCCTCTTTCATGCTCATGGACTGATAACAGAGAGCCCAGATGCCAGTCTGTATATTATAGTCTCAGCCAGGGTATTTGGCTCCTTGGCGAGATCCATGGTCAGTTATTCTGGCAGATCTCAAGTTGTCCCTGCCTAGCAAATGATTAAGTCTGTTGACTGACTGCTCAGACTACCCTCTTCTGGACATCTGGGCCCCTCTCCCCTCCCCTTACTTGTAACAGAAAAGCTGTTCTGTGCATATACTGCACTTGTGCAAGTGTACATCCATTCATTTATTAGCAAGGAGTCAAGAAAAGCATATTTATATAGGTCCCTTTTAAGTCACGAAACACATGGTTATCCCCTAGTCTAGCATAATTTCCCATAAATTAGAGAAAAAGTTTCTAAACAGGTAGACACAAAAATAAGCATGGAAAGCTGTATCTGAGAAAAGGTCTCTATACACATGTAGGTGTGTGGCAGGTGATGCATATTGCCTGTTGGTTTCCTCTGGAATCTGAAGAACACTTATTTTAACATGTGCCTAAGAAAGTTGCCAGAGACTCTGTAAACCCCATCTCTGACCTTAGCCACCTCTTTAACTTCCTGCACAGAATTTCCTCTGCATCAAATGGGCCAGAAACACTCCATGTGGCTGATCTCTCAACAGTATTGGCCTTAAATTATTTATTATTTCTTGAGAGGCATCAAGGTATCTGAGGTTGTGTGACACAGAAGAACAGACATGGTCCCTGTCTCATAAGACTTAATTTAGATAAGATAGAATGCTTAGTGCAGACATTCAAAGTAATACCCCATGGCATGAACAGATGAAAGGTCAAGCTCAGAATTTCATCACTCAGCTCTGCTATTATCTAACATTGTTGCAGAACACGTGTTCTTTCAGTAAGGCCAGGTGTGCATGTAAAGAATTTTTATATTACCTTCATCAAGATGGAAAGTGATAAAAATCAGACCTGTTTGACATAATCATTCTGTCCCAAAACTTTGCATAGATGAAACAAAATCACCAGGCACTATACTGGCAGTGATGACTGAATGTTTTAAAGAAAGCTTGGACTGAATGCATGTGGAAGTTACCATAAGGTTGCACATAGATATCTACCACTCAGTAACTACTTCTGTGCCTGGCAATGCTCAGAATTCACACACTTAAAAGAGTAAGAATTTGGAGGAAAATTACTTGTTTTTACAACCAGGAAGAGAATGCAGTTGGCTAGTTATTGGGGTGCAGCTGATACACTGTAGGTTTCCAATGCAGCCTCGTGTATATACCCACATGCTTCGAGAAGTAACTCTACTCCAGCAAATGGGCACAAAGATGATGTGAAAGAAGTGAGCAGAATTCCAGACACAGCTGGAATCACTCAGTTATGACTGCAAGGAAGCTGGAAATGAACATGACAGATATGGGAAAGTCGTTAAAAGGATTCAAAAGCAAAAACATGGTCTAAAGAGTCACAGAGAAAAGAGATTGGATTGGTAGGACAGACTAAATTGAAAAATCTGAACATTGAGTTGGGTTAAGTATCAGAGCCAAAACCTATTTTTCTCAGATGTCCTGTCCTAGACTAGCTTATTGAAAGGATGTTTGCTCTGCAACAGGGCAAAGACACTTAGTTTGAATGTAAACCTGAGGATAACCTACACAGGGATTTTGCTTTTTATGCATCATGTTAATTCAAATCCTGGTCTAAATTCC
Source organism: Pipra filicauda (assembly GCF_003945595.2). Lineage (NCBI taxonomy): Eukaryota > Metazoa > Chordata > Aves > Passeriformes > Pipridae > Pipra > Pipra filicauda. The sequence continues at coordinate 385,291 of NW_024104646.1, read as the reverse complement.
CATAAATGAAGAACAAACATGACTACTGACTGCCTACACATGCCCATCTGTTCAGATGGCACAGCTCCCACTAACAATTTAGTTGGGCAGTTTCACTTAAGTCTAGGTGCCAAACCAGCATACGTTTCACAAAGATAAGTCTGTATGACATTACAAGCACTGTTTCATTTGCAAGATTCCCTTGTCTGGGACAGGTTTGAAGATTAGCCATCTAGTGCTTCCCTGCTAGCCTAGTTTCATAGGAAACAAGGTTACACAATCGCACAGTGACTCCTCATCTGTCAACCCATCCTCTTTCATACAGAAGTTTGGCAAATCTCAATCAGATTTGACAGAAGGGCAATGGTTTCAAAGTTATTGTTTTTCTATACATTTCATTAAAATGAATGGCTAATTAGAGGAGACCAATGTTCAGCTGTGTGAACTAAATTCCTACCAGACAAGAGAAAATCTCCACAGGTGAATGCTGTCTTACCTATGGAAAAAGCTACTGACAGAATTTCACTGGCACCAGACAAGGGAATCCAACGATTAGTCACAATCCGTAATAAGGAGGACAGATGCTCACAGAGCAACTTGATTTTGATCACACTTCGCATCAAAGTATACAACCATACCAAATACCTGAAGGCAAATACTGAAGAATCCCAAAGAATTCACAAACATTTCTGGCCAACACTCAAATACTCCATGTGTGTAGCAGAACAAATTGGCAGCATACTCTCAGCTTGCACAGGGCAAGCACAGTGCCATCCACCTACACGTAGCAAGAGTGCATCAGAGTATCTGTTGAGTTTTTCAGATTTTGCAAGTTCCTCAGTAATTTCCTACAGAATATTGCAGAACTTGAAAAACTCTTGTAAGCCCTCTCACACTTTTCTGAGTGTTCAGTGTCATCCATAAAAAACTTGGTCACAGAGAAAACCAATTCAATGAGCAAGCTACCCACAGACTTGTACAGTACAAAAGAAAGGCCTGCATGACGGCTCCCCCTAGCTGGTGCTGTCCGGTCCAAGAACCTTGAGCCGTTTCATTGATAAGGCTACTCACAGAGGTATACCATGAAAAACTCTCAGTTAAAGACATGTTGAACTCAAAAGACCAGTGGCAGCAAGCTGAGCTGGTTTTCAGCCTCAACGAATGACATTGCAGAATGGAACGAGGAAATACAGGCTAGTTTCCAACTAGAGTAATAACAAAAAGTGAACAGTGCATACTGGACCAACGCTGGAGAGAGGGCAATTTTTTATCTTTTCAGCTTCAAAAGAAAACCAAATTTACAAAACTCTCAGCATACATAGGTGAGCTCTACAAAAGCAGCTATTGTGGTAAGGGATATGGAGAACTGCCACAATTGTGCTTGTAGTGTCCCAGCTGTCCTGCCTAAGAACAAGGAGGCAAAGGACATGAAGAGAACTGGATTAACGGTACTCAGTGAGATGGCCTGCACCCACAGCATGGTATTAATATAATCCTGGCAAGAAGAAAGAACATCCCATCTCCTTTCAAATGCACCGTGGCCTCAGATGATCCACCTCCACCAATAAGTGTGTAGTGAGAAGCAGATTTTAATCTGGTTGTCTGAACCATATTGGCATCAAGAGTATCAGTGTTTTCACCATGAGATCCTGCCCTACACTGGAACCCTCCCAAAATAGGATGTTGCTGTCAGAAAATGCAGACCCCCCCCACAATTCAGAATTTGTTAAGATAAATAATCTTTACTGAAAACCTCATTTGAAACTGCCATTTTGTACAACAGTATTTTGATTCCATTTTTTCATTTCCTTTTTTTTTTTCTTTTAAATAATAACAAACATTTTCTTTTGCAAACCTAACTTTAAGATGATCATTATTGTCACTGATATTCTATCCTGGGAAGAGGATTCTCATTACAAATGGTGAATTTTGCAGGTATATTTATTGGCCCTTTTGACCTTGTTGGATCAAATACAGCACAGTTTCAATTTACAGGTGGTTGATATCCTGCAGAATAGCTTCACTGGAGTTCTTTGTGTGAAAAAGTGTCGCTGACAGTGAGAAACAAACAAATACCAAACAGACCAACAAATCATTTTGATTTCTCTGTTTAGGACTAAACAGAAAAAAAAATCATTCCTTGTGTTTTCTGTGAAACTTTTACTCTGTTAGGTAAAATTGGTGAAGACTTTTGAAGGATCCAATTTTTCTGGCAGTTACTCCTCAAACTAAATCAATAACTAACAATTTTTAATAGCCAAGCTCTTTCCGTTTGAGTGGCTGCAGTGCATGTGCATAAACTGCAGTAATGTTTATTGTATACCAAGATGGAAAAGCTAGACTTTAAATTGTGTAACTTTCCATAACACAGTTTTCCTGAGGGCTGTTCAGCTCAACAAGCAGCCAAGGAAAAGGGAGGGTGAGTGCAGCAGATCTGTTCCTTTCCAGCTTGAGATGCAGATGAGGCCCCACCCAGCAAACCAAACCTTTGGCATTCATCCACGTGCTCCTCCAGGCTAAGGAAAGAGGAGCCATGGAACAATAAAGCCGTACAAGCCCTCCTCACCCTTCTCATTCTGGTGCTTGCTTTCTCGCAGAAATAAACAGCCCTAAATGGTAAACAAAGCTGTCAGGCTCATGGTCCTCCATAAGTGCAAAGTAGCCATGTAAACCTGGTTTCTAGCATGCCAGCATTTGTCCTGTTTTAATATGGTAGAAGCTACAGATTTTTCTTACCCATTCCTCACCATGTCCATTGTGCTGGACACAAACAGGGTAGACTCTTCAGTACAGGCAGAAACATATTCTCTTTCCAAATGTAATTATCAGTGAAGCAACAGGAAGACTCTCTCATCTGAAATTTAAGAAGTAATCAGAATTCCCTAGAATGACAAGATTTTTACTGCAAGATCAATGCGCAAATAATTTGGTAGAACATCACCATCTGGTGGATACACCCATTGACAATTTGGTTTTAATCTTTTTTTTTATTTCCCTGGTAGTTCTTCAGCTCACTGAAGAATATTACATCATAAAGTCACAGAAAAAAGTACATTCAATGCATTTATTGGTAATCTATAACTTCTTCTCGGGACAAGATGTAAACCTGTAAAAAGGAGTTGGAGCAGGAGAATTCTTATTTTCACATACCATCATGTGGTATGGTGGTAGATCTGTGAAGTTCAGACAGGTGAGGTTAATCTACAACTCTTCCAGGCTGCTGATCCTATCCTTTGTGAAAAATAGCACATACCTCCTCCAAAGTCAGAGAGCAAATAGTACTCTGCTACCAATTCGTTTAACAGCACAATCCACACCAAAGCTGAGATTTCTTTTTCCTTCTACTCAAAGAACTGAGCAATTAGTCTCACTGTTGATGGATATCGTCTGCTTTGCATAGTCCCTACTCCCCAGCATGTCAGTAAAGTGCAAGATGCCACACTTTTCACAAGCTCTAACTGGATAGTGGAGTAAAAAGGGAGGAAGGGAAGCAAAAAACATCCATATCATCTATGAAGGAATTCTGTCAGTTGAAAATTGCGTTGCCTAAAAGCACCGTCTTCTCTTAGACCTGGCATCTCATGTCACAGAATCACAAAAAAGGGTAAGGCTGCATGGGATCACAACAGGTCCTCTTTGTGTGGACCCTGCTCAAGCAGGGCCATCCTAGAGCACATTGCACAGGATTGCATCCAAATAATTCTTGAACATCTCCAGTGAGGGAAACTCCACAACCTCTCTGGGCAATTTGTTACATGCATGGTCACTCACACAGTAAAGTTCTTCCTCATATTCAGGTGGAACTTCCTGTGCATCAGTTTCTGTCCATTGCCTCTTGTCCTATTGCTTGGCACCACTGAGAAGAGCCTGGCTCCATCGCCTTGACACCCTCTCTTCAGATACTTATAGACATCGATGAGGTCGCCTCTCAGTCACCTCTTCCCCAGGTTGAACAGGTCCAGCTCCCTCAGCCTTTCCTCAGCTAGATGCTCCAGTACCTTAATCATCTTTGTTGCCCTCCACTGGACCCACTCCATGTCTCTCTTGTACTGAGGAGCCCAGAACTGACACAGCTCTCCAGATGTTACTCACCAGGGCTGGTTAGAGGGGTCAGGATTATCTCCCTAATGCATCCCAGAATACTATTGGCCTTCTTGGCCGCAAGGGCACACTGCTGGCTCATGGACAGCTTGTCGTCACCAGGACCCCCAGATCCTTCTCCACAGAGCTGCTTTTCAGCAGGTCGGCCCCCAGTCTGTCCTGGTGCATGGGTTTATTCCTCCCCAGGTACAGGACCCTGAATTTACCTTTGTTGAATTTCAGACAATTCTCCTCTGCACAACCCTCAAGCCTGTTGGGGTCCATCTGAAACAAGAAGCTGAATATGGTATTTTCTGTCTATTTTCTTTAATTTTTTTTTGTCTTGTTTTAATTCACAGCCCTATCAAAGAAACCATATATGACAGGCCTGATAACTTTCTCACAGCGTTATAAACCCCCAGCTTTTTTTGTCTGTTTCCTTTTTGTAGGATCTCTCATCCTATGGCTGCATATCAGCTGTGTAGCAATGAGCCTCGTGTGATCATTCTCTGTGTCTAGGTGTTTGTCTGAAGGTCCACCTGCTCCTTTCAACCAAAATCTGAGAAAAGGCAGTGGTCTCTAGATCCATTCACTGTGGCAAGCTCCATGTAACCAGGCTGGTACAGAAATAGTGGGATGAAACTTAGACCATCAGGAAGACTTGTAGAGCACAGAGACTGCCAAGAGTGCAGAGCTCAGATTCCCAGAGACAAAAGTGCCCAAACCACCAAAGAAAAATTTGGTTTTTTCACAAGATGTTGTGAGACAATTAAGGCTTCAATGCCCCCAAACTAAACAGTAAACCCCAGGGTTTCCCATTACAATTTACCCCACCTCCTTTATCCTATTTGTAATTTACTCCCTTATTCCACAGATCCCTTAGCCTGGCGCACTTCAACACTAAATTATACTGATGTATAGCTAGGAAAAGAAAAAGCACAAAAATCAAACTACTTTCAATTGAAATTTGTGTTGTGCAATTTATATCATAATGTTGCCCATTATTAAAGCAGATGTAAGAGCTGTGAAAGAAAATCTTTTTGGTGTGATTTTACATAATAAAATAAAACCACACGGAACCACACAGCTGCTTCCTAATGTGGTTGTCAGAAGTTTGTACCATAAAGTTTCCATGAAAGACTGTGATGAGCAGTGACAGGGTGAAGTAAGGCTCTACAGCCACTCAAATTAAAACTTGAAACAGTGACAAATAATGGATTTAAAAATAATAATTTTCAGGCACTATGAGAAAAAAAAAGTTAACACCTATTTTAAAAAACATAAAACAGTACTAAAAAGTGGATACAAATTACCACTAGCACATTAATTCAAGAGTTAACAACAAAATACTGTTTCTTATTTGTGGGTGTGGGAGAGGTCTCAGGGCAGCATATGACCTGGGAGAGACCCATGTTCTTAAAGATTGCAAAGTCTCAAGGAGAATCAAAACACCTGAGTAGTAGTTGAAATACCTAAAGCTTTTGTACTGCATTTAAAACAAAAGACCTTCTAAAGACAGCTAAAATACATAGTCAGAAGATGACAGGAAAATGGGATCAATAGCAGATCAGAGATAAACACATCCTTAAGACACTGTCAATAAAAAGAAGTACAATTTGGATTCATTGTTGTAGCAAAAGACTCTTTGAAAAAAAAACCACAAAACGTTTAAAAGCAATTAAGCAATTTTACAGAAATAGTCTGGGATTTTGTGCAAAGGGAGAGAGACTCTAGGCTTGCCTCATCTCCTAGAAGCATCCCATATTCTTAGATGTGACGTTGCCATGACAACCACAACTTGGTGACCTCGTTATTTCAACCTAATCCTGCTTTGAAATTATAGTTGCTCCACCCTTTTGCCTGGCTAGCCTGATAACATAATCATTGTAAATGAGGATGGAAAAACACAGCAGGATACCATTCCCCTAGTGACACGGGACTAGTCTCACCTTATCAGGGAAACAGACCAACAATTAAACTGCCCAAATCTAAAAGCCCAAAAGTAGATTCTTATTTTTGTTGTTGTTGTTTTGTTTGCTATTCTATTTAAAAAAAAAATTCTAATAGCTTGTCAGTTCAGGGATTCAGTTTTGAATGGAGTTTTTTTTGGAAATTCCTTTTAATTTAATTTAATGTCTTTATCAGGAAATTAAGCAGTAATAAGGGGTAGTTCTTCTTAATTATGCATTTGTTTTGACTAACAGCTGGAGGAAGATTTAGGATATACACAAAGAGTCAGGACAGAACTTGTTTAGCAAATCAGATTTGGGGTTTTTAGGTTCAGGCTTGCCTTGCTCTATGTCAACTGGTTAAAGCAGTGAGTATTACAAAATTCCAGCTGTAGACATTGTGGAAATACTTACTATATTTGCTCACATGTTACAGGAACATTACTGTAATTCCACACTTATTAAACACGTGGACAACAACGGTACTGGTGCTGTCACAGATTTAAAGGAAACATTTTCTTGGCTCCTAGGGGAGGTAATTCAGCATTTTTTATGTACATAGGACATATGAAACTCGAGGAAGAAGAAGTGGAGCAAATACCTTTAAAAGACCATAAATTTGAAGCTATTGGCGTGTGATCCAGCTGAAGCACCATAGATTGTAGTTCACAAAATCATTTTTGGACTGTTCTTACATCCTTCTGCCTCCCTCCCTTTCCTATCAGCGAATCTGATTTCTCTCTTTCTTGGTGTTTTCATATTTTAGCATGTGAGGACAGATTTTACTTTGGAGGTTGTAATATTGCCTGAGACTTCTTGAAGGAACATCACCCACGATGAGGGAACTAAACTTGCAAATAATGATCATTATTAGAAGAAGATGACAAACAGGAAGAAAGAGGAGCTACTATGAGTACCCAGAACTGTTAGCTTGCTCAGTATGGACACAAGACTTCTGTTATTATGGTTATTTTCAGAAGAGTAACACAAAGATTCCCTCAATTCTAAGTTTACTTGCCTCTGCCAGCAAAGGGGCTGAGTCAGCCTCTGAGAATATGAACCTGTGATTCTAGAAGGAAACTCTACATTTTAACATTTGGAGAGTTGTAGTGTTAAATTGTTCTTTCCAGCTTTCATGTCACAATAGGGAAGCTGGGTGATGCCCTCTAAAATCAATCAACAAGGACTCCATGCACAAGCAAAAGTACCCATTAGGCGCCCACAGATTTATGCGGTGACAAGAGAGGAAAAACTTTACCCAGAAAGTGTTTTATTAACAGTGTAATCACAAGAATCACAAGTCTGTTAGCAGTCATCATCTCTGAGGTAACTGATGAAGTAGCAAGGCAAATACAGTGATGATTTCTGGTAAGGCTTTACACAGAAAAAATCTTTTGAATCCCGCAGCACTGCTGCAGCAGTGCTTGGGGATAATTTTCCTGAATAACCAAAACAAAGTACCTAAAGCACTATAGCCATACATTGTAGGTACCACATGATGAGCTGACATCTCAGCTCTTTCCTCTGTGCCTTGATAATACCTCTGTATTCAAAAGCATCTGCAACAGGCAGGCTAAACCACCACTTGCATCTGTTGAAAAACTTGCCACTCCCAGGTAGAGAAAATGAAACCACTGACAGCTTACACAGTCACCTTCATATAGGATCAGCCCAAGGTGTCTCAGGCATAGAGAATTTAGCTTTTCTCCACAAAAAAACCCCAAACCAAATAAACAAACAAACAACCACCCCCACCCCCCCCAAAAAAACCAACAAAAAACCCCAAACAAACAAAAAAAGGGAGATCACCAAACCACACAATTAGTTTCTTCTATGAAGAGGTCTCTTAACCTTCCCTTGGCCTTCCTTCCCCTTCAAGTGGGGCACTTTGCTGCCAACAGTCAACCATTAAATTATTAGAAGAGATGTGAATGTAATCATTAGCCATTTTTTTCTTGAGTTGTTCAGCAGGGGTTAGAAATCAGTCTCCATTAAAATATTTTCCTTAAGCTCTGTTGAATCCCAAGAGCAGAGAATAGACACGAGTAGGAGATGTTTTTACAGCACTGCAGCAAAGGAAGCAGGTTTTCCTTCACTAAAAGGCCAAAGTTCATTTTCTTAGAATAGCAGCATACATTCCAAAATGGTGCCTTGCATATACCAAGAGCTATCAGGGAACAAGTGAACAAGATTTATGTCCAGATTCAAATTTAGTTCTCCTACATACAATAGCAAAAGGCCAGACCATTCAATACTTAATCAGGTTTGGAGTCTGATTTTTCCAGCCTTGCTTGAGATCACCATATATCGTGTGCAGGCTGATTAATGCTTCTAACTTCTAATTCTAACACATGAACAGGAATCTAGGAGCCCCAAATAAGATTCCAGCAGGAAGTGTACTTTGACAATTGACTTTTGCATCTATAGTCTGACTTTTTAATCTATTACAACCTAGTTTGCTGTACTCCTTTCAGAAAAAGGAATACATTTTCCCTGTCACAGTTATGGTCCTAGATTTGAACAACAGTTAAAATCATTCTGTATTCAAAACAGCTAACATACTAGGGAGAAAAATTTACTAACTCTTTCTTGTGTAGTTTAAAGTAGATTGCATAGCAGACTTCTTGCTGAATTTGGGGGAAACAATGACTCCTTACTGACCCTGCTATGGAATCTGTAGGTATGAGTTTTTATAGACGATAATACAAAGTTCTTTCACACAAATGATTTTCTCCTTTGTACAAATTTAAAACAGAATTAGGAACAAAGCTCTGCTTCTCTCCTAGATCAGTAGTGACACCTAGTGACCAAGGACTAGAGGAACCACGGTTGAAGAGGAACCGATTTGCACTGGCCTGGATTACATTACAAAAACTGTAGGGTGTGGCAGGAGAGCATAAACCAAATAAATACTAACATTGGCTATGAGGTGATTTAAATTTACACAGAAACTCTACATCTGCTTTAAAGAAAAATATTCTGCAAATCAAAAATAAAGGAAAGGATATTTTCATAAACAGGAAAGAAACAAACAAACAAACTTGTTTGGACAAGTAGAACGTAACTACCCAGGGAAACCTGGAAGGCTCTGGGGCAGAGCATTCCTATACATGAATGTTGTGTAGGGAACAATCCCAAGTCCTAAAAATGTCATTTTCCCAACTCATCCGAAAAGAATAACTATCAGAACAGAGTGTAATTGCTCCTTATTCTAGTCAAGTTCTTGCTTATATAGATAAGTCTCACCAACATAGCTGTATTACAGTGTTATTCCACTTAACCTACACCAGAGCAGATCTCTATCTGGCCATGCTACTCTAGAACAAAATTTATTTGGTTATTGATCATTACTTGGATCAATGACTTGTGGTTGCAGGGCAATGCTGAAAAGACTGCAATCTTCTCATAGGCCTTGCCCTGTGTTGGTCGTACATCCTGTATTATACGACGAGGGAGGAGCTATGCATATATTCCACAAACAGGTGGTTAGCTACAACCTTTAAGTCTTTTGTAACATACTATCCATATAGTAACCTTTTCCCAAGAGGCAGTAATGTAGAAGCTCGGCAAGCTGCAGTGATGCTGATCACAGAATCACAGTCTGGTGAGCTGGAAGGGACTCACAGATATCATTGAGTCCAACCCTTAACCCTGCACAGGACCATCCCCAAGAGTCAGACCATATGCCTGAGAGTATCATCCAAATGCTTCTTGAACTCTGGCAGGCTTGAGTGTTATGGAAGTAGGCTTTGTTCCTCGGGGAAAGGATGCTACATTCATCCTGAAAATCACTCTTTTTCTCCCCGCTTTTCAACAGGTTTAAGATTTGCAAAATGTTCTGCACTGCACTTGAAAAATAAAAAGTTAAAAAGATGCCCAGGAGTAACGTTAAGAGATTTTCCAGAGGAAGAGATTAATCAAAATAGAAAAAAAAAGACTTTAAGCAAGAAAAATCTGGGCAAACTCTATAGTAGAAGAGTAGCGGAAGATATACACTCTAGATCAAAAGACAAATGTACAGTTCAAAAGTGGAGCCACTAACTCCTCATGCAATATATCTCAGATTATACTTATGGTAGAATAATTTTTTTTTTTAATAGTATCATGGGAACAAGTGGACATTGAAGGCCTAATCAGTCTCCCTTATCTTCACTTAGTATCCACTACACAGAGAAAGTAACTCCAAGTCACAACACAGTAGAGACTCAGGCTCGTAATGTCCAAACTGGAGAAACCATGCTGATTTGTGCAAGGTTGCTCGCACAAAACACTTGAAATCACGGACGGATAAAGTAGTTGATAACAGAGTTGGGTGAAAGGAGAGACATCCATGACCACCAGCAAAGAGATCATGAACCTATACATGTTCTGGGAGTTTTCAAGACAGGTGCACTAGAAAAAGTGTTCAGAAATACAAAAGAATGCTACTTACTCTTTGAATTTCTAAGATAAGGAATAGTGGGGACTGATGCCAGAGAAAGTTTAAGAATTTTGTCTCACCAAAAAACAACTTCATCTTTGACTGATGAAAAAATATCTTGCACGATGACTAGCAGTGTCAGAAATGTGTGTCTTGTTACACCCAAAAATAAATCCAGCCATCACTTCCGCTCACTACAAGCAGTTTGCCACATAACCCATGAGACTTCACTTATGCTCCTATCTGTACCACAGCCTTGTATGAGATCCCCTCAGAGAGAGAGGAAAAAATTCCAACAGAGACCAATTGATTATTCCAATCAAATAACCTTGGAAAAGTAATCAAAACAAGCTACACTGCACCAAGATCAGAGAAAGGAAGAGGTCCCATGTTTCATCCATTATGTCTTTTTCTCACTGACTGCAAGATAATTGATGAGACTAACCAGTTACCTTAACCTGTTTTGTACAATATATAGGTAAGTTTAAAGGGGAAGAAAAGTTTTTGTTGATTTAATCCAGCAAGACAGTCGTTCCTTTTACATGGAGAAACAGCATAGACTTCAGAACTCTGGAAAACTGTTCTCTGTGTGACTGGTCTTTGATAAGCAGCTTTCACCTTCTCCCTGAGTTGTGTAGTACCACTAAGAGATGCATGGGAAGTGAAAAATAGCCATTGTTTGACCTTTGTGAAATTTGTAAGAGTCAGAATCACTGCTGGAAAACCTTTAAGGGTCCACAAAAAGGAAAAACAATGCCAACCATTGCCCTAAATTAGCAGGTCTTCAGTTTTGTTCCTGTCTCTAATGTGGGTTGTCTGTGACCTTACGGAAGGTTCTGTAGGACATGTTCAACAATAAAATAATCGGCTGTATGTTGTAACATCTCTTATTTATATCTTAAATTGAAGTGAACTTAATTTTCACTTGTATTAAGATTTGCAGCCTTCTTCATGTAGTATCTTCCTTTATAAATAGTGAAAGAATGATCAATGTCTATTCACAGCATAATTTATGTATTTGCTAATTACTGTAGATTACATCTGAAGTGAGGTGATCACACACTTGTTAGCTCTAATGACAATAGAAAAATCATTAATCACAACTTTATAGTACAGAATAGGTATTGTAGGTATTAAATAGATGTTTAGCTTATTGTTGTACCACTCCTATGATATCAGTGTGAATACCTGAAATATACAGAGGTTATAAAAATATCTGAAATGCCTTTGCGGTTTTTCAGTTTTGTGATCTGAAATGCTGAATTGCAAAAGAAACTACATGCAAATGCACTAGGGTGGGGAGAGAGACTCTCTCAATGTTTCCTAACATGAAATGTAGTTTAATAAGAAATAGTTTAATAAGAAAGCCCTCACCTCCATGTAAAAATTCAACTTTTCCTCAAAATAAAACAGAACATTAAGATTCAAGAACATAACCTTGTAGGCAGATCTATTATTTCTTTGCATCAATCCCTAGATTCTTTCCTAGGTGGTTTTTTTACCTAATGATCTTACAATTAGGTTCAACAAAATTGAGTGCAGTGTACTGAAAATACAGTAAACTTATATTGAACTTGTTGATGAGGAGTGTAGGTCTGTTAAAATTGACAAAACTGATAAGTTCTCTATTGCCTCTTATTTTATTGCTCTTTTGTTTCAACATGTGGCTTTGCAAACAAACACCTTTATTGCTTGCTGGTTGAAAAGAAAGGTCATGCTCAGGAATACACTTCATTAATCATGATTCAGACTCTTTTAGCAGTTTTCCTCTTTGATGTAAATTCCAATTTGTTAATAGTATCTAGGTACAAAGGTAAAAATAAAAATATTTCATGGAGTTCTAGAGAATATCACTGACAAACTAAGGTCATAACTCTATTTTTGTATCAGGGAAGTGAGGTTTTCTTAAAAACATTTTCTGGGAGATACAGGAGCAGCAGAAACATCAGCAAAAAAATCATGCTTTTGTTTTAGTGGTGTAATCACTGCTAGACATAGTACTAAATGCAGGGATTGCTGCACAGATTTTTTTTCACTGATAAGCCACTAAAAGGTCTAATTCACCACATGACCCCAAACCAGATGCTCCGGCAGCAGCAGTGGTGCAGCAGAGGGTAGGCATGAAGAACTGTGACAAAAAGCCAAGAAGAAAGATGATACATTACCTAAATCCAGAATTTCAAGACCATATTTCTAAGCAGCAAAATTCTACCAAGCCAGTCTGTGCTAACTGTAATTCCCATGACCATGGCAACATTTTATGGGACTAGACTGACAACCACATCTATCCAAAAAGATATTTGGTGATCCATTTCAACAAATAGGCCTGTAAGTAGTCATATGAGCACAAGTAAAGGAGTTAAATTTGGGCAGAAATGACTGAATAGATCAAGGGAAGGAAATGCTTAAGCCTATTTAACAACTAGCAGAACTGTCCTCCCTGATGCTGTCTGTGTTTCCAGGGCTATGTCAAGTTATATCCAACACAGTCTGTGCCAGCTCTCAGAAACAACTCAAAAGTTGTTCGACACTTAATTAATTTTTAAAAAAGTTAAATATTAATAATCCAATAAAAGCTTTGAATGTTACATACTACACACAGAAATACAGTTTAATTAATGCATAACTATCTATGCATTAATTTAGGCTCCCAATGTAAAATATCCAAGGCTCTGCCATTTGTTATATACATTACACAAGTCAAAAGATTATTTTACCAATTAGAAAATAAGGAACCTAAAAATTGAAAAAGCTGATTTGTACATTACAATTATAATGAAAATATTAAATCCTGTTCATGTACCTTTTTTTATACCTGATCCTCCTCAGCCCTTTTTCAGTCCCACCAGAATCAGGACTATACACTTTCTCTTCCAAATCAAATCCTTACACTTGTCCTAAAAGGAGTCAAAGATGAATTCTTCACTCAAACTCATCAGCAACCGTGCACACGAAAAGCTTCAAGACAGAAGTTATTTAGTAGTTCTTTAGTAGCCCAAACCTTTCTTTAGCAGTCCCCTTCATGCTCCACTCCAACCAGATCTCTAAGCTTGATGGATTGATTGTGCCCAGCTTCACATAGGGACTTTCAAAACTGACACTAGTCCCTCACATCTGTCAAAATGTGAATGTTCAGCATAATTTACTCATAGAAAACCAAGGTACCAAGACCTCTTAGATTATTAGGGCTTTTCTCACAGACCTTCTCTTAGCATTGAAGCAATCTTTAATTTGTATGGGAAAAATAAAAATTGTCAGAAATTTTCAGACCTTTAGAATAACATATCTTGTGCCTCAGGGAATCCTGGTCGGATCCTGTGAATTGCAGTGACAGGACCACTTTTGACTAAACTATGCCTGAAAATCCACTAGAAAGGTTTTAAAATGAACTTCTGCCAGCTTACAAGTAGATCTGCTTTCCACGGATTTAAAACAAAGCACCTGTGCCTAGTTAACCACTCACAAGCAAACCTTGAATGAGGTCTAAGTTTCTGCTTCCCATTAATATCATTTGTAAGCAATATTTTCACCTGCAGGAAACATTATGAAGAAACCACAAAGTTGCCTCCAATTTCAAATTAGGAGCTACTTCTGTGTTTAGTTTAAATAGATTCACATGACTGAGGGGGAGTCAGACATATGACTGTCTACAGATACCTGAAGATGGGTGAATTTTTTTCCTCCTCTGTCTGCTTTGCAAGGTCAAGGCTTCTCCTTTCAGCTGCAGTTCAGACTGCTGTAATCCATTCCTTCCTCACTCCTGGAACAGATTGCAACACACTACTCCTGTCCGTTCAAAACTGCAGCTTCTACAGCTGCCCTCTTCATATAACTCTCACATGCAACAAAAGGTACTTGTGCTTCTCACATCTGCTGTGGTCTTGGATTAGTCTGGATTAAGAAAAATTCTGATCCTGTGCTTAGCAGCTAGTTATATCACTGTGATCCACTCAAGTAGCTGAGGAAAGAGGGAGTCCTCAAGCTTGCAACCCTCAGATTTAAATACTTCTGGAGGGAGATTAAATTTGGCTTCTGATCCTACACTTTGTTCTGTTTTTCAGAGAGGTAGACTACCAGACAAGCTCTAAAATGTAGACTTTTGTATATCTGCTTCTAGTACTGTTTTGGGCCAAGCTCATTTCACAAGTATTTTGCATAAATCCTGGTTCTTGTAATTTTTACAATTTATGTCCACCCTAAATACAATCAAGTACGTTGAGAGAAGTACAGGATAAAAAAATTTATACAGAAGACTGAAATGGAAAGTATTATTAAGAAGCACAGGCAGATGAAATTTTGAAATTAACACTATATTTTTCAAAATAAAATAATATTTTCCATTTAAATTTTTGGGTTGTGTTCATCTATATTTTTCAATTTCCACTTCAAGTAAAAGTATGATGAATATTGATTTGTTCCAGAGAAGTGCACCCACAAGAACACAACACTTAATTTTATCCTTCTTGCTTTGTTAGAAATTTTTGTATTCTTTAGTCTTTTCTTATTTTTGACAACTAGGGAAGGGGGAGATGCTCACAACCTCACATGAAACAGGAAGTCCTCCTTGTGCTATTTATACACTACGGAAAATAAGTGCCTCCTAAAATTGCAGCCGTGTGCAGACAAGCAATATAACTGCTTAATGCAATTTAGTCAAGAACAGCTAAAGAAGGAAAAACCTGACTTAGGAAAAATTAGAGACAGATTCCAGCTTTGCTCGTTAAGGTTTAAAGAAAAGTACTTTCTGTGCCTGAATGACTTAGCGTGGTATACTCCTTTCCAAGTCCTGAATTCATGCCTCTTATTCTTTCTAAAGCTGACTTCAATTTTAAACAGCATCCACCTAGAATGACTTGTATGTTTTAATTTCTTCTTTGAATACAGAATTTAAACAAGCAGGTTTGGCTGGGTGGCTTTAATCAGAAACAGATAAAAAGTTTTGAAAAAGAGAAGTAGGTATGCTGAGTGCACCAAAGTGAACTTTCACTCATTTACTCCTCATTTTTTTCTGCTCCATACAACAGGATAATTTAGCACTCAGCTTTTTCAAGGACCTGAAGGAAAAAGAAATAATAAGAGCACTAAGGATACTGAAGTTCCATATAAATTTTTTCCAGAAATCTTAAATTAGTAGAGAGGGTCAAACTAAGTTTGTTGTCTGTTGCAAATGAACTAGATAAAGTTGGAAATGAGTCCAAGGTAAATGGGAGATAAGTAAAGTACCAAAGATTTCAAGAACAGGAGTTTGACTGCTCTGGTATTATCTAAGGGACTTTTAGTGCCATAATTTGTTCTTTATTCATCAATACTGCAAGGCAAGACTGATTTATTACTACAGTTTTAACACCATTTTAGAATTTCAATTTACTGCAATAGAACAAGGTAAGTTGTTTGAAAAAATTGAACTCTCTCTACAAACAAAAACCTTGAGATCTTTAGATTTGATATGGGGGTCTCTTACTTTCTAAAATCTTGGATTCTTGGTCTTACCACTGAAACAAAAGTCTTCAACCAGACTCAACCGATATGAATAGTAGGAGTAGGTCTGCAATTGAAATGACTTCTCAATTCAGCCCACCTTGGTAAAAAAAAAACTTAATCTTGTAAAAATTAAGGACACGTTATACTTCTACTTAAGTTCAACTTGGAATATGTACATTAAACAAGCATATAAAACTTTCCATTTTAGGGTCCTCAGTTAAATATATCTGTGCCTAAAATTGGTCATTAAGTGTGTTAGAAAATGAAGCCCAATTGAATTCCCAGCTCTGTCAATGTAAACTGGCACTCTGCTGTTGACTTTTGTAGAATTGGGATTTCATCCAAGACACTACAATCTAAAACAAGTTCTGAGAAGTTTCAGCTGCCCCATTTATCACAACATAGTTTTATCTTGAAAATATAGAAAGTGAGGTTATACAAGTTACACTATTTTTCACTGCTAACGATTTTCATTATTGTGTACATCTATAACTGTTGAATGAAACAGCAATTACAGAAGTAGAGACTCCAGGCTTACAGACTGTCATCTTTGTTGAATAAGAGACTAAGAGTTCACATTACATGCACTAGAAAAATAGAGAGAAAGAAAAGAAAAAGAAAAAAACCTTCTGTTCCTGTCAGTGTGCTTAGAACAAGTAAATAACTTCTTCCCCATCATCCAAGTAACAATCACCAAATAAGAGCAAATAGCCTCCAACATTTTTCCAAGAATCAAAAACATCAATTATTCCACATCCAGATGTCAAATCTGTCTTCTTGACTTGTAACAATTTCCACCATAGTCAAAAAACAGATATAGTAGAACAAAACCTCAGGCATAGCAAGGAGAAATGGAAAGAATGGGGAATAACTACTAAACACATTATAGCAGAGCAGCCTCTGCATCCAAAAACTTGCCTATATCTCATCCACACCCCTGCCAAGGTATCAGCTGGTCTAATAGAATATATTATCTTCCCTTATAAACCTTACCTATGTTATTCAGTATTAAACAGAAATTGTTCCTTTTTAAAACATGGTTTCAGTAGAAGGACTACAGAAAACTGTCTAACTGAAATATCTGCATGCTGCATGAACTGTTCCCTAAACCAGAGAGGAGGGAATCAAAGTAAAGCTGGACAGTCCGGTTTCAGTAGAGAAGTCATAGCTCAAATATTTAGTGCAGCAGAAATACTCAGGCATTATCACACAAATATCAGCTAATGCAACTATTAGCATGTTTCAGATAGCTGTATTGTAATTTTCACGCATCAAAGAAAATAGAGACAAGGGTAACAGATGATCAGCAGCTAACAGACAGTGCCCTTGACTTCCACTTTGCCTTAGCTTACAGGCATGCTTACAGTAAAATTGTTATAAAAGAAATCCTATGATCCTGAACAGAGATGCCTATAGCTGTTTTGTGTAGCATGGGACCAAGCAAACTGCTGATGCTACAGAAATTTTGCTAGATCTCAGTGTATTTCTACTGATTTATATGTTAAATCAAAATTTTCTGAATCTTCCCTTAAAAATAGTTTGTGAATAAATATTGATGTCCAGGTTTCCCTTTACACTGCCACACACTAACGTATGAACTTGTTACAGTTCACATACAGATGTTTGTTTTGCTCAGCCATCTGTTCCATCTGGAACACAAAAGAGATCACAGAAAATGAACTCCCACTCTAACTCTCCTTCTGAATACACAGACAAACAACCAGATTCTCAACAAAACGAATTTGTTGGTTTTCACAAAATGTTGGAAAAGATTACACTTTGTGGATGACTCAGAAAGTCAGGTCTCCAATCTCAACAGTGAGGAATCTTGGCAAGGTAATAATGAAGAAATGATGAGTGATTACGGTATGAGGAAGCATACAGATCACTACAGAAGAATTTTATTTGCAGGATGATGTTCTGAGTCTTTAATTTAATTTTTTTCCATTGTATTATAGGTGTTTTGTAGTCAATGGCAGAAAAAAGAGAGAACTGTAAGAGAAGAAAGTGTGTAGCAGAATGTGTTAATTGAAAAGAAAATTCAGCTACTTGGTGCAACTGGAAGACAGTAGAGAATGATCTGACCCTCAAACAAATCAACATAAGTAGATTCAAATCTCACTGGAGAAGGCAACAGTAACACCTTGAGCCAAGAGTGTTCACTACAACTACTCACACTAACTGTTCATATTGACATATATCCAGTCAGATTTCCACACACCAGCCCAATTCTCACCACAGGTTTCACTTGGCTATCGCTACAACAGGTCACGTACTCCAGCATTGCAATGGATATAAATACAGCATAATACCTGACTTCAAGATGAAAACTTTCCATTTTATACTCTCTGAAATAAAACAACCTAACAAAGCATGAAGTTTCATGTGACTGAGCCAATCAAATTCATGTCCTAACACCTGCAGTCAGACTTTAAACCAGAATTGCACTTTGGGACTAAAAGCCAGGCCTAGAGAGATCAAGTAACACAACCTTACCTCTTATTCTACACGTCAAGAAGCAAAAAAAAAATCACAACAATGACAATATTTAAACCTGGAGCTTCTGTGGGGGTATTCTTACCTTAAGCTTCCAGATATGGATATCTACCCCATATACCATCCTACCTGATCTCCCTATGTATTAAATGGCAAGTAGCCACTAAATAAGGAAATTTTGTTGGTTTCTTTTTGTTTGTTTGTTTGCTAAGGATGTGTGGTACTACAGCAATAATATTTTTTAATGGCAAACTATGATTCTAAAAAAAATAAACGCATTAAATATTTGCACTGTAAAAACAAGAGTAAAAACTAACATTTTAGCTGTAATATCACATCTGAAAAATGTTTTGGTATATTTGATGAACACATGAGTTTGGAAACTAAGAGCGAGAGTAAAAGCTGACACAAGTAATAATAATAATTTATAAATCTGTAAAACTTCCCATATATACAACCATCTAGAATTACTTTCAGAGATATCCAAAGTGGCACCAGCCAAGCTTGATCAGAACCTGGAAGTAGTTCAATGATGCTACTGTTGTATGAATCTACTAAAGCTGACCTATGCTGAGCAGAGCAGCTGTATTGCAGGAAGAAAGCTAAGTTAGCCCAAGAGGACCAACATACACCTACACTGCAGTAACAGTTATGTTTGCAGCAGCTCATTCAAGTCCAGTTCATGAGCCCATGCACTGCCCTGGCCTGCACATCACAGAAAAACAGAAATAGCCAAGACAAAGGAATGAGATTTTGAACACCTTGAGATTTATATTCAGTCCCATAGCTTGTGGGTTATTTTTCTATCTGACCTCCTGAACTATAAAAAGTCTTCATCTGGTACCTGTGAAACTTGCAGCTTTTCTGTTAGAATGGCTGTGTTTTATCACAGTGAAAAAGGTTTTATGGAGCAAGCCCAGAGAAGTGGGACACCCAAGCCAAAATAAGTTAGATTCATTCAAGTTCATGTTAAAGGGAAATGGCAACGTCTCTCCCATATTCCTTTTGTTAGGTCACATTACTGACAATATGTTTTTTCTACTGATGTCTTAGGCACGAAACAATAATATTATATCACATATCCAAAGTAAAAAGCATAGACACTCTTTAACAGGAGAAAAGATACATCTACAGCTCTTCTTACTGGGCACTGGTCTTGATACAGTCTATAACAGCTGATATCATGGTATAAACAGATTCAGATGTTTTGTGCTTCAAATACCCTTGCTGATTCTTTTACTCCTCGACATACATACACATCTTAAATACTAATCACAAGGAGTTTACACACAGATTGGTCATAAACACCCTTATTTTAGAAACATTGGTTCAATCACTGGCATCTTGTTTTCAGTTAACCTCATTCAGAATAAAGCCACTCTCCCTGCTAGATTTGATTTGATATATAAGCCTTTCAGACTGTTGTTCTTCTTGATGCATTCTGTTCTAGTCTCTACCTGGATATAACCAAACAAATTAATGCTGATGCTTACTCAGTACAGTGACAGGATTATTAGAGCACTATTTTGTTGTCCACAATAAGCTCCCTCTTGTGCCTCTGGTTCTGTAATTAGGCCCCTTCAGACATACAGTTTGGTTATTATGGTTCATCAGCTTATAATGCATTATTCTAAATAGCTGCATTTTCATTCTCTTTTTTTCCTTTTATTTTTTTGCTGTTAAATAAAAAAGAAAAAAATCAGATAATGGAAGAAGTAAAAAGAATTACTCACCCTTCATCTCGATCTAACATGATGTTTATAGGCAGCAGCAAGAGAAGAAAGATGTTCTTGTGAAGAGAGGAACTTGAGCAGCTTTATAGGACAACAACCTAGGAAGAAATGACAAGCCAATACCCACATTTACTGTTTGTAAATCTGAGCATTGATTCTGCTTTCACAAGTGGCTTTCATCAGATGCAAATCAGAAGCCTGGCATCTGCTTGACTAACCAGGCAGCCCTGTCCCGCTTTCAGGGGAACAAAAGCCATACAATCAAAGGGTTTTAAGAGGATGACAAACTTATTGTAAGCTAGAAAAGGTTAAAAGTCTGCCAGGGCTTAAATATACCTCGCAGAACTCCCAAGTATGGAAGCACTTCTGACCCTGATGAATTTTTTTTTTTTTTGGGAAATATTTCTGTATATTTGAAACATGATAAAAAGTGACCAAACAGGGGAGAGGAAAACTACTTACGTGTCTTACTTCCCATCCAATTTTGAAAGCTTCAGAAAGCAAACTTAGATAGTTTTATTTGTTCTCCAGTTTCAAAAATCCTGCACTCTGGCTGTTGTAACAGAGCCTACCTGTGCTCCCCTGCATCAGTGACAAATCTCCTTCTGTAAAGATGGATAACAACAGGGATTCACCCCAAACATGCTATTTCTTCTCCCAGAAATCTTCACTGAGAGTGGCACACCCTGGAAAATGCCTAAATCACATGTGGGTAGAGAAAAACATATTTTTAAACACGCTGAAAATTCACTACTTTTACTTACTTCAGTTAAAAGCACACTTTCCCAGCAACAGGGTAAACCAAGTTACTATTTCTACTGAAAATCTTACAGAAAAATGTCTAATACTAAGTTCATATGTATATTTATTGTGAAAACAAAGTCTTTTGCTGTCTGGTAACAACAAAAAATAGGAATTCAAATAAAAATATATTAACATTTAACTCATCAAAGTGTGTCTTTCTAATAGTCTTATTTTTCATTCATTTGGTAATAATCACAAGGCTTATCCCAATGACTATGAAGCTAGAAATGAACATTCAAAGACTTGAAATGAACCTGAAGTGTCACTTGGATAATTTTTCAGCTTTTTATTTAATGATTGGATCTAGATTCCAAAATACAGAAAGTAATACCACCTCAAACAAATTTTAGCTTTGTAAGAACATGATTTGTTAATGCTATTAATAACTACCTGGAAAATAATTCAGTCAGAGTAATGTCTGAAGGACCTTGCTGCTGTGAAGAAACCACTCTTTATAAACAATTTAATTTAAAACAGTCTTGGTTCTAATGTTTTGAATACAGTCTGACAGAACAATCTGTGATTTCTTCTGAAGGAATCATAACTGGCTCTCGTGGTCAGAGACAAAAGCAAAAGCTGGCAATTTTTTAAGACAAAACAAGAAAAAAAGATTCAAAGCCATAGGAACGAGTTTTGCGGTTGTTTTTTTTTAAGTAGTATGAACTATATAAATCAGATTATAAAACTCAGTGTCACAAAATATCATGGAGCCCAAAAATATAAATAGAACTGAAATTAAATTATGTTAACTAAACAAGAAATCCATTAATACCTATTGGACTGGTGGTACAAGTGTAACCTCCAGGTCAGATGTATATACTAAAACCCACCAGGCTTACACTATACTTTCTGTCTATGTTCTTTCTGTCTTTCTATGTTTTCAGCACCATGTTGGCAGATATCTTCATTGGATTACCCAAAGTATAAACCAGCTTGAAACAAACTACCTTCTCTCTGAAGCATAGAATCTGGAGTTCAATTAATTCAGATTCAAGTGATGAAAAAAAACAAAACAAAGCAACGGCCAAACACAAAACAAAACAGGAACGATGATTTAAAAATGAAGGATTCAAGAAAAAGATCCCAAGTAGGAAACAGATTCTGTTATCACTGTAAACATAAAAGGTAAAAGGCTACTTCAAGGAGGAAACAAAACATAGAAGCAAAACATGAATGGTGGACTAAGCATTCTGCATTCTGACCATCACATCTCAAAGACTACCCCATTTACTGCCAATGAGGATTTCTCCCAAACTCAAACGCCTTACAGCGAGTAAGAGGGCTGCAGAAAACAAAACAGAGAAAGTAAGTGATCCCAGACTGCAACAAATGAGATAAAGGAAGAGGCCAAAACATGAAAAGTGGAAAAGCCAGGGAACTGGCAAGGAATGTAACACAGAGCATTCCTGACAGCAGCCCACACAGCTGATGGATGCTGCCAAGCGGTGGTCTGCCCAGGAACAGAGACATCACTGTCAGAAGCAAGATACTGAGCTGGACTCAGCATCTGATATTGAGCTGGCACTCCCAGCTAACCCACTAAGAAAGTTCTTAGGGAAAGTTATCAGGAAAAGAAAAGCAGAAGTTACACTGTGCAGTTTTTCGATACAGTATCTTGCGTTTGAAGTTGATCTGCAGAAACAGCAAGGCTTTCCTCACAAGGACCTTTGTGTTAAGTAACATTACAAGATCTTTCTCCTTCTAAAAGTAATGTCTGGATTTATTACATCTATTCAAACTAGACCCGGGAAAAATAAGAAATTCTTTGCTGAGTCATGCTCAGAATAATTCTTGCCTTTTCCATGATTCCTTTCAGATGCAGATATTTAGACAATGTTTCCGGAGATAAAAGACAAATAAAGTACTTTATTATTAGTCCTGAAAATAAGTCACTTTCACAATATCAGCCTTGCAGAACTGGTTTTCATCTAATAGTCATCTGCATAATAATTGTTCATCCCAGACTCTTCCACAGAATCACAGAATAAGAACAAGTGTTAGAGTGGCATGCTATGTTTGCTTAAGGTAGACATTCTAGAATATCTGTAATAATGCAAATTGCAAAATAAGGATGATAAATTTTACTAATACTATCCAAAATGCTGATAGCCTAATGTTAAGTACAGTATTCCTCCTTATGTTTTTAAAACATAATATCGAATATGAGCAGGACACACTGTGATAAAAATTAAATAATAATATAGATTATTATATATATATAAATGAGATAGATATATATATAAATGATAATTATAGATTATCAGATAATACATGCTGAGTCAAAATTTTTTGGATTGTTAGTTTCTACATCTCATTAAATCAATGGGATACTTGTGTCTAAACAATGTTAGGTCTCTCTTTCAGGGCACTACATAGGGTAAGATAGGTTAGAATCTTCCTAGTCGCTTTAGTACTTTTAATCTTATTTCACTTTTTCTTTACTATCGGAGCAGTGGCGGTACTAACTGTAAGATTTTCAGATATTTACACAAAACATCAAATACTGAAATTGCATTAACTTCTCACCTTCTCTTCCCATCATTGCTTTCATTTTTTTCTCCTCCTATACACACAAACATGCAAACATTCTCACACATACAAAAAAATCCACTGAAAATCAGGAGACAACATTTTTTATCGTGAAAATACAGAAAGATACTCTCTTAAATGTTAAGCTACCATGGCTTGAAGTCTAAACATTCAACACATAATTTGTAACTTTAATCAACACATCTCATTTTGCTAATGCATCCTGACTGGCTGCCTGAGTGCTAATGAGCGTCCCTGAATGCTAATGGCTCTGTGAAACTAGATGGCCTCTGAGCATCACATGGATTATCTGAAACTTATTTGCATCTCAGATTCCCAGCACCATTCAGCTTCACCTCTCTTTGACCTTGACATTTTATGAACTAGGGAGAACAGTTGTGTTATGAAAGAGAAGCCAAAACTGAACCAAAAAATGTAGGCAAGAATACATCCATCTACAATATATTTGAAACAATTTACTGAGTTGAATAGTCTCACACTAGAATGTGGTCACTGTAAGATATTATACATCTTCTCTCCCCTTTCTTTGAACTCTGATGCTTACAGAACTTGTGCTTAGGAACAGAGTTGCTGTAACCAAGGAAGGTTTAAGAATATAAGTAAGACAAGGATTGTGACAAGAGTTAATACTTTTTAGAACCAATTGATTTGCCAGCAATTAAAGGTATTAAATATATTATACATTACTGCACATATTACAATGAGGTAATGTAATAATACGTATATCATAATTTCAGCACCATTGGAAAAAATTTGGGTACACAAGACCTTCTTCAAATACTATCCCATGTATTAAAACCATATATTCCCTTTCCCCCAGTATTTAATATTTATTTGGTGATTGTCAGATGTGATCTGTAAACTTTCAAAACCCCACCATCCTGTTGCAGTGAGTAGGTGTTGCATCAATCTCCCACTTTAAAGGGAAACCTATACTGGAGGTATTATTTCAGTGCTCTGTGTGTCACAGCACTCTGTAGAAAGTCAGAAATATTTCCCCTGAAAGCTTTTTCTCTTTTTAATTTTTTAACAGTTTTCCATGCTGTATTTTTTACGTGAAGAAATGCATATATACAAATATACATACATACACATATATATTTACATATTTTCAGGAAAAGAAAATTTCTTGTCTGATGAGAAACATTATGAAAATTATAACTGAAGAATATGATGCAAAGGTTATTTTAAGATAAATTGGGTGTCTACCTTTATTACCCCCAGCGTGAACAGACACATCATGTTCACATAATGCTCAGATCAGTTTCCCAGCTTGAAATACAGTGGAAGCTCCTGATATATTGTTAAAGTCAAAACCCAGGAGAGTTATCAGCCATTAGATTATCAGATTTGATCTCTGTGATGTACAGTCCATGTACCAAATTTAATATGGAATCCTTAAGCTGTTGTTGACTCAAACATACCTCCCAAAAAGGTATATGACTTTGATCTGAGGACTTCAACTCATGCAATATCCACACCTTCTCTTCGTATTTGTTTTGCAATGGCTTAATCACTTCTCCTATTAAAATTTTTTCTAATATTAATCTTCCAGTTTCTACTTCCAGATGATGAAACCTTTTGATTCATGGAGAAAAACAAAATTATAGACCGTTACGTTTCTGTATCCACTTTTCCATCTATCTAAACACAGTACCATAGGCTACCTTATCTAACTTGTCCTTTTTCTTTTAATATTTACGTTTTCTCCCTTCGGCTTTTCTGAATTTTGTGTAGTACTTCAAGATTTATTAAATATCTTACCAGCATGCCAGATGTTTTTTTAGTTCTTTAAAGACTGTTTGGTACAAATGATCTGCAACTCTAAAAGCGTTTATCCTTTAATGACTATGTGTGCCTTGGAAAGTACTTTCTTATCCTCATGGAATGCAAACAGATGGCTTTCCAAGTGCAGAACAGAAAGTCTTTCTGAATATTTCTACATCTTCTATATAATTATTAATGATTAAATTATCTCCAGTTGGTAATAGATCTATAGCACCACTAGGATTTCTCTAACCCCTCATTATCATTAGCTTTGAGTTTCTCCCCTATTGTCCTTGGATTCCTTATGAGTTTTCTAGATTTCTTATCTTCCAAATGACATACACTGTTTTTTATTTACCAGAAATACTTTTCTGTAACTATATAAAATTGCATGTCCTACAATAAGACAGCCGACACTTATTGTGCCGACTCCAGAGACACATAAAAATCAGGTTTGGATAAGACTGAAGACAAGTTTCTCAAAGACGGAGTTCAGAGGATCATAGATTCTTCTGGGAGAACTCAAACTGGTATCTAAAACAAATAATATGGCCATACAAGCAGGAAGACTGCATTTAAAAGTACAAATCATAAAGGCTATGATTTAACATAAGCTAGCAACAAAAATTGGGTGAAATTATTAGATTTGACATTGTAAGGAACTTTAGCCCATCCTAAAAATGGATGAGTGTGACATTTCTTACAGGGGGACTTTGCCATACATGGTAGGTGCCAGTGGCTACTGCAATCACAGTAGGAATATATAAAGAAAAAACCATGTTCAAGAAATAAGCTAACATTTTAGCATAGTTAAAGATATGTGAGTAGCTTTATTAGATAATTAATTGTTCTAGGTGCATGACAAACACTTTTCATAACTAATTTCCAAAAACAAAACAGTGCACCGCATGTTCAGAAAAAAAACTAATAAAAATGAAAGGATCATAATCCACAAACCCTTCGCATCAGTAGTAATCAAACGAACAT
This sequence comes from Pipra filicauda, assembly GCF_003945595.2. NCBI lineage: Eukaryota > Metazoa > Chordata > Aves > Passeriformes > Pipridae > Pipra > Pipra filicauda. The sequence continues at coordinate 359,045 of NW_024104646.1, read as the reverse complement.
AGCAGCATCTTGGACTGATACACATGAAATTTATTATTACAGTAAAACTTCTAAGCAGTAATGGTAGAATAATATTGCATAAAAACTTCAACAGGTGATGTAATTTTATTTTGGAGTCTAAAATTGTTGGATTTCTATCAATTGCCTTTTTATGTTAACAAAAAAAAAAATAGTAAGGAACTGAAAAAAAAATCTAAAAATGTAAATTTTTCTTAATTTTATGGTTTCAAATAATTTGTTACTGTCTTAATATGACATACAAAAATAGCCTCATCAGATATTTAAAAAACTTTGTGAAGTTTTAATTAGCTCGACAATTTTCAGCAGCTTATTGTCTAATACCATAATGTATTCTTCACTATTTCTCGTTTTTCTGTAAGCTGCCTGGGTTACACTGACAAAAGAAAAGGAAAAAGCCACTGTAGGCTGGCTTTTGCAACCAGTTATGAGTTGCTGTGGTGGGTTATTTAAGGTGAACAAAGGACCTTGACAGCTACTTAATTCTCCACTGTTTCTGACAACACTCTCAAGGCAGACAAAAATCAACTCTTCAGTGCCATGTTACCTGTGCTGCACAGGTATACCCAAAAGAATCCCAGAAGGGTGGTGAAGCTATTCCAGGCAGAGTCCACGGGGACCAGGCAATTCACTCTTCTCAGACCTACTATTCTAGGCTTCCTTCTGACCTCTGTTTAACTTCAGTTCAATTTAGATTCAAATGTGGAGGTTTTTTGTCCACAGGTACAGCAGCTAACAATTTTATATGTTAAAAGAAAAAAGGAAGAATGGGGAAAGTCAGTGCTATATCACAAGATTATTCAGCTGCCATGGGAATGTGGGAAAAGAGTGGCAGTGATTGCTTGTTTCCAGTTTATTCTGTGCCTTGATCAACCTTTGCATTTGCCACTAAAATTTCTATCATCTCCTGGTTCCAGCAGCCAGTGTCAAATACTATCTACTGGAGGTATTTGAAGAAATGTAGCACAGGGATATTCCACTCTGAACCTGAACTGCAATGAAATTCTCAATTTCAGTGAGACACACTGTATTAATTATCATGGAAAACAGTTCTTGTTATAAATGTTGTGTTATTCACAAAATAGAGCAGTAGCAATGACTTAAAATACTCTTGTCCTGCAGGATATGGTCCATCTCAGTTTGACCAGCACCATCTTCTGTGGGCCACATTTGGAACTAGATCAGGAAACTGATGCAGCCTGAATGAAACTGAAGAAATAAGCAAATGAGGTGCTAAAGCTAAATCAGGCCCACAAATTCTCCTTTTGCCATATTTATAGCAAGGGTGCATGTTGCATCAGAGCTAAATTTCGAAAGTCCTCAAAAAAACCCCAATCTTTTCTCAGTTTTCCATGTTTCTTTAAATAAATATATATATTCTGTGTATTTTATATGTAAGAAAAGTATTTCAAAAGCTTGTTGTTCTTTAAATAGTTTTTCCTCTTTTTTTTCCTGAAAACTTTCTTCTGATATAGAGAACTCACAGGGATGAGTAAATTCAGAGAGTTTATAAGCTAACTTCTGCCCAGGTTAGATATCTCTTGAGTTTTTGGGCTGTTTATGAACAGCTCATTACTGTAGTCACCTAAATGTTGGTTTATAGTCCCTTGAAACCTTTGTCTATTTCTCATGAAAAGACATGAACCCACAATTCTTCTTGTGTGGCTGACAAAATGAAACTTATCCTTTTATTATTATTCTTATTCTCTCTAATACTACTGCACAAATATCTTAAAATTACTCCAAATAGCGCATTTTAATCCTGGTTTAACACACCCTTTTACCAAGGAAAAGAAATTCTATTAATTACTTTGTTAACCAGAATTAAGAACCTTGTGTAATCTCCAATGCAGTAATCCACTGACACATCAAGTACTTCTGTGGAATGTTACCCCACAACATTAACTTTACATTTGCTATATTAAGCTATCACAGACTTTTTGAGCACTGATACCATGTTTGCACCCCAAGTGTGTGTTACAGGTATACTATAGGTAAAACTATTTCTCAGTCTGTAAAGCGTAAAAGATTTATTTCTACCAACTGACTACTTTTCTGCACATTTATCCTACAGAATGATAACTTTATAGCTTAAATAAATCTTTGGGGTACTTTGTCTGATTTTGACCTAGCTTTTTAATTTCCAGCCAGCTCTTATTAAAACAACAGGAAAGATTTTGGAAAATTTCTGTATTTTAGCACTAAATTTTCATTAAGTTCTATCATTTATAGAAATTATTATTAATTCCCATAAAGTCACAAATATGAAAAATGTTAATGAGATATAATCTCTTTTTCACAAAATTTGAAAGAAAGTTTTAAGATCACATTTCCATTTCCCAAAGTGTTTTCATTGCATTCCTAGTTTGTAATATAAATTAACTAAAATGACAATAGAGTCACTTCTTAGCAGGAATGAAAGGGGACAAGTCAATCTCTTTTACACACAAACAAACAAAAAAATCCAGATTCAAAAAAAATTCTCTCAGATACAGTTCTTAGAGATAACAAGTAATTTTGTTGGTTTTCCCCTGCCTCCCTCCAATGAAACAGGGACATCATTAATTCTACAGTCAGCAGCTGAAACCAGTTAGTCTGACCTCAGATGTTACTGATCACATCCCTTGTGCTCAGTAAACCCCAGACTACAAAAGATATATCGCTTTTCCTTTCTTACTAAGAATCAGCAGTCAGGCCTGAACATTTTTCCTGATACAAAGATGCATTTTTAGTTAGGCATACACCTCTGTGAATACTTTGATCCAAAATGCATGAGCCTATAAGAAAGGCAAGACAGAACATAGCAGTGATAATGAAAGCTACTTATCATTTTTACCAATATGACTCTGCACATTCAAATTGCAGTGCCACGGGTTTAACCAGTCATATCTCACAGTGCCACAGAATTACAAAACAAGAGCAATCCTCACTGTCATTTAATTTAAAAGAAGCATGAAAAAAAGCTTTAGAAAATGTCGCTTCTCTTGTCCGAGATCAAGTCTACAAACTGGAAAAAACACTCTTTCTTCTCTGAAACAGTTAAAGACTAAACAACTGCTAACCTTACAGACTTCACATTAGGGTATTTCATCAGCTCTCATAGTCAGATTAAGACTGATGTTAAGGAGAGTCATTTAAACTGTGGGATCTGGGATCATTCTGGGCTAACGGTGTAAAGAGAGGACAACAAGCAGAAAGGGAATAAAGCAAAAACATTCCTAATAAATAATATTCAGAAGGGATTGACTGTGCAGTACATTGTCATGATGAATCAAACCCATCTATCATATGGTCATTCTGCAGCTTTCTGTAAAGCTGAGGGATTGCATCTTTTGACTTGCAGTTTATTTAAGGCAATGCATTGCTGTGGATCCAAGCTTGACATTGATTTCTCAGCAACCTATGTGATATGGAAAGCCACTTTAGCTACAATATTGTAAAATGGGTTTTTGTCACATGGTATTTTACAAAATTCTCAAGGAAGAATGTGTGAGAGCTCTTTAAAATGCAAGATTCACCACAAGGGAAACAGCGGTTAGCTCAGCAAAGGAAAGAATGTCACATGGCTGAACACATTCTCTCATTATTCCCAGAAGCTAAGAAAGTAGCTAGAGGCAGAAAACTGACAATAATTATATTGCCTAGAAACTGACAGCATACATAAATCTACTGTATTATGTCTTTACTCATTGATTTACTTTCCAAAGCTCATTTCAGCATTAGCCCAGAAGTAACACTGTGCAAAGCATTACTCTTCAGTTTGAGGGAAATTTGAGTAAATTTTTCTTCCACGTACTGTGATAATTAACGTTTTATATGGTTGCTTTCTCTATCCTGTGGCAACCTGAATTGCCATGATTTTTGACTGCAATTTTCTTCCTTAGTAGATTGTCAGTAATACATGAAATAGAAAGCAGGCGTGCTTAAAGGAAGAGTAATTCAGCCCTTGTTGAAATTGTTATATTTACAGTGAAAGCCTGCAGTGATGGCAAGACAGCTATTCAGTCCTGAATGTCTGTTTATGTCAAATCAGAAGAGCACAGTGCAAGCAATCTGGACCCAGCAGGACCTTTTATTGAAATAATTTTGACATAACACTGAAAAATCATAAATCAAAGGTATACCTAAGAGGGAAAAAATAAAGGTTGGTGATACTACAGGAAAAGTGCACGGTACTGGCAGACCGGCACACACGTGTTCCCATAATGACCTCAAAGACTGTCAAATTTAAAGAAAATAACTTCCCTTTATGTATGTAACAGATCCAACCTGCACCATTGCTGTTCCTTCAGACATTTATGGCAGCACACCACTGGTTGTTCCCCAAACTGAGCAGAAGAGCAGACAAGCCCAAGTGGCAGCCAAGGGAAAAAAACAAGTTTTACCCTTCCCATGTTTGTGAAATCAGCATTGCGATTTTGCTGCCATTGTTTGAGTAAACATTATACCTTTGTTGTAAACAGGTTATAAATGCAATTAAAAGTCTGGAAAGATGTTCTATCAAATTAATTTATTACTCGTGATTATTTTAAGATTCTCAGATTTTTGTACATGTTGTTATGCGTTTCCATTATTTTGGGTGCCTAATTATTAATAAACAATTAATTACATTTCAAAGCCAGAAAGAGTATTAAGAATTTGAACACTTCCATAGCTACATCTCCTGCATATAGTACATTAACAAGTAAAATGTGCAATTTTTAGAGTGGCAAAATGAATGGTTTTGTCTCATACATTTCAGGCTGAACCGTCTCCTTGAATTAATGTTAACAGGTTTTCATATTGCTCATTGAACAGGTTTTTGGTGTTATTTGACCTCATAGTCATGACGAAGAAAAAAAGAACCTGGAGTAGTTTCAGTAGGATATTTTCATGATTTCTACAATGTAACAGAGAATAACATACTAAGCTTAACAGGAAGGGAGACAACACCATTTAATAACAAGGGAGAATGAAAATAGCATTTTCTCTCTATTAAACTCCAATCTATCCTATTAAACAGTTAAAAAATCCTTGCATTTGCACAAATTAAACTAATTTTTATAGACCATTCCCTAATAAGCTCTACTTTTTCAAAGTTTTTTAATATGCCAGCAATTAAATATTCAGTCACGTACTACTTGCATATTGCCCACAGGTTGTGAGGAATAAGAAAATGCCAAAAATATTTTGGTTTTGTTTTCTTAAAATATATTATTCTAATTAAATATTTCAGGAATTATTTTCTCTTTATCATGCATAGACAACCTTTTAAATTAAGAGTTTAGGGTGCAAGGTTATTTTTGGTTGTGCACATACAGACTCCCAGCAAAGCCAGTTAAAGCCCATAAAATACAGTGTTCCAACATGATCCTTAGCAACTTAACACCTCTTGCTCTATAAGTGCAGAAGTAGTGTTTATGCCTAAATGAAGGCTAATGAAGAATCAAGACTCCCTGAGAAGAATCAGGACTCCTTGGTGCACTTCACTTGTTCTGTGACCATGTGCTGGACAGGTACAGCCTTGTTCATATTCTAAACCACTGTTTTCTATTGTTGGCTGAATGGTGCCTGTTAAGTCTGGCTAAAATCCCTCTTTTCCTATTCCAAAGCTTTTTGAAATTTAGTATAAAATAGTGCTGTCCATACACAGATAGATCCACATACCTACCACAAGAAAAGCAAAAAAACATTCCTTTCTTAAGCAAACTGAAGGAAGATTTGTAGGGGAGTGAAAGGCCGAGTGGGGAGGAAATTCTTGTGGTGTAATGTGGATGAATCCTTCTTTGTTTAGGGAGATTCTACAAGAGGTTTTACTCCACTAATCCGTCCCACTTGAAAAACAACCCCCCAGTATCCACTCCCATCCATTCTTTCCTCTCTTCTCCTTTTGTTGCATTCCTTAGTCCTAACTCTGCATAGTCAAAAAGAAAACACAAGTCAATGAGAAGACAAATGATTTTATAATCAGTGAAATGAAAAACATATCTCATGAAACTCTGTGGCATCAATCTGCAATCTTTGCCAGATTATGGCTGACAGCACTGAACAGCAAAGAAAATTATGTGTATGTAGTGAATATAAGGAACCTGCTAATAACTGTACTGATATTGCTGCCATTTGAACAATGTCACTGATGTTGATGATACTGGAAAAGGTTCACATAAACACTGACAGGAGTTTAGTACAAAGTACTAAAAAGGAATGCATAGAGTTGGAACACAAGTTGATAGGTCTTCCAGACAGAGACAGAGATTACATATCATTTTGCCACTGGGTGAATATAAGAAAAATAATTCTTTTATCTAGTGTGACTAAATGACTTTCTTAAGTTTGTTGTAATTTGGCACAGTACTTCTATTATGCAAACAAAAATGTTTATTCAGTATTTTTTTCTTCTATTTTATACTTGGCAGACTGTAAATCCACATTAACTTAATATTTCATGCAATCTTTGGATTGCCAACATTCAGATAAAGTGTATTTTCAAAGACACAGTAGTCTAGAAGAGCATTTGGATCCTATGTATTGACATTGAGCAGTATCGCTGTTTTCCTCCTATGCCATGAAAGGAGGAAACCACATCCTAAAGATGATTAATCTTTTGAAATAAAGAAGATGACTATTTTATAATTTTTTCAACTATTTCAAGTTATTTTTTCAACTAGCTAAAAAGACAAGTTTCAGCACTTCTCAGTGAAACAGATGGTAATTTTTTCCGTCTATGTTTCTTATAGGAAACCAAATTTGGTTTAGTCACGATTAAATTTCCCATTAACTATTTGCATTTTTTTACTGCATTTTCCCCATTTCCTCTCTTTTTATAAAGGAAGAAAGAGTGTACAATAAAATTTCCTCACACATACATTCGTATTGTTGTCCAATTTTTATGTACATTTACGCATCAAAAACATTATGTAGAAGTAAAGGCAGAGGACGGGTTTTTCCTTATCTGAAAGAAGAATTTTTGAAAGCAGTTTGATAGTTAAATGTAATATACATAAAAATAAAGTATCTTTTCTCTAATTTCACAAAATGCACTTATAATCTATTTACTACTTTAAGTCAGCTTGAATCTCCTCATTACAGACTTAACTATAAAAAAAAAGGAGAATTTCATTCCATTAGTGCTAAAATAATCTAAACTGGCTAGTAATTTTGCCTTAAATCAAGCCTTTTAGACATTACAAAGTATTAAATTACCTTTTCTTTTCCCTAAATGAGCTTTTAAAAAGCATCTGATCCTACTCTTGCCTTTTCTTTCTCTCTTTCTTAAAATAGACTGTTCTGCAATACCTCTAAAAAGATAACTGGCTTTGGTAGATCAAGTTAACTACTGAATACAATTGCAGAAAAGAGATGTCCAAAGCAGAACCTCCATTGTGCATTTGAGATAAATAATCAAATCTTCAAAATAAAACCTGAATTTTTTTGTGTCAATTTGTGTGCATGGATCCATCTCATTTTTGAAATCTTTCAATACATGTGAGACTCTGCAATTATGTTAAAATTATTTAGAGAGTGTCTGTTTATATGAAAATTAGTGATTTTATTTTTGTACTTGGACCAGAACCACCCTGCTGTAGGATCTGATTAAATCCTTCCCAAAGACTTCTTGTCTTGGACTTCTAAGATACCTTTGAAGAAAACTTCTTGCTTTGATTCTCATATAGATAACCAGTGAACCTTCAGTCATGAATTACTGCTTTGAAATACAGTATATTTGTCCTAGTGTATGTAAATGAAGTTCCCTCTTAACCCTTAACTCAACATCCCTGTTCCTGCTTTATTTGCCTCCCCACATATTTTTACTGCCATGATATATAAATTGGTGCCTTGGGGCTTTTTAATTGATAAATACATGCCTACACAGTAACATCTGATCATTAGCAGATGAAATCCATAGTTTCCTTATGCTGTGTGGTAGTTCCTGCCCATGGCTGGGGACTGGAACTGGATGGGCTTTAACATCCCTTCCAACTCAAACCATTGTATGATTTTATGAAAGCTCATTTTAGTCATCAGTAACTAAATAATAAGTACCCCTAGAGGAATCCCATGGGTTAGGGCTCTAGAAGATAACAGGGGTCAGAGAGAGATGGTCAGTATTTAAACATCACTTCCTCAGAGCTTAAGATCAGGGTACTCCCATGACAAAGGAATTGAGCAATGGGGGTAGGAGACCTGCATGGGTGAGCAAGGAGCTTCTAGCAAATCTCAAAGGGAAGAAAGAAATGTATAGGATGTAGAAGAAGGGACAGCCCACAAGGGAAGACTGTAGGAACATCAGAGTATTCAAGGATGTGTTGAGGAAGGTCAAGGCCCCCTTGGAATTGAGTCTGGCAAGGGATATCAAGGACAACAAGAAGGGCTTCTACAAGTACATCAGCAGCAAAAGGAAGAAGAGCAAAAACATGGGGCTGCTGCTGAATCAAAAGGGTGTTCTGGAAGACACAGAGAAGGTGAAATTGCTGAATTCCTTCTTTGCCTCGGTCTTTACTGCTGAGGCCAGGCCTGAGTCGTCCCAGACCTTGGAGGCAAGAGAGAAATGCTGGAGAAAGGAATACTTCCCCTCAGTTGTAGATGGCTGGATTAGAGATTACCTAGGCAGACTTAACATCTGTAAATCAATGGGCCCTGATGGGATGCACCCATGGGTGCTGAGGAAGCTGGAGATGTTGTTAAGCCACTCTCCATCATCTCCAAAAAATCATGGAGAACAGGAGAGATGTCTGACAACTGGAGGAATGCCAAGTTTACTCCCATCTTCAAAAAAGGCAACAAGGAGCAATGACCATAAATTAGAACACAAGAATTCCATCTCAACATGAAGAAGAACTTCTACAATGAGAGTGGCAGAGCACTGGAAAAGGCTGCCCAGGGAGGTCATGGAGTCTCTCTCTCTCTGGAGTCATCCAAAACCCACCTGGACATGTTCCTGTGTAATCTGCTCTAGGTGATCCTGCCTTGGCAGGGGAGTTGGACTAGATCTCCAGAGGTCCCTCCCAACCCTAACGACTCTGTGATTCTGTGAAGGTAATGAAAAATTTAAGTTTCCCACAAAGTTATAGTATCCAAATAGGATTTGACCTCTTCATTTCAAGAAGGTTTATAGTAAAAACTGTGTCCATGCAAATATTACAAAGTACACCTAGAAGAAAAAGTACATGGTGGATGGAATAGTGAAGCCATGTAAGTCTGTAAGAAAAAATTCCAAGATTAACATCTATCCACCACCAATCCTATATTTTCCCACCAAGAAGTTTTTTGAAATGATTAATCTGGAATAAGAGAGGAAGTTACTGTTGAACTCCATGAAAAGAAATTGGTGCTAGCTGATCATTAAACAGAAGAGCTATTGATGGTGCCTCCTGCACTCCTCAAGCTCATTGCATCCTCAAACTCATCCTGTCTTCACACTAGCACTCCTTCTATTCACCTGAAGAGACAATAAGCAAGATTTTCAGATCATTAAGTAAACATAAAGGCTGTTTGGAACTGTGGTTTTGTCACCTCAGCAGTTTCATTTCTATACATGTGTTTTAGGGATCTCAATTTGAGGGGGAATAAAGGTTTAAAGGGCCATGCTAGAGGGAAATTTTAGGCTCACAGAACAGGTTATAATTTACATTTATCTGTGTCTGAAAAAACTGTGAATGGCAGAGGGAAGAAAATGCTTGCTGCTTGTCTCTCAGGTTATTGATAATAGGAGGGATGGTTAAAAAATTGCCAGTAAAGTAACAGAGCAGCTCCTGTCTTTAAGGACTAAAGGTAGGGAACTTAGACACTCTTCACCTGTGATCGAAACTAAACAGTTTTCTTCATGATTGTAAGCCATCATTCAGAACACCAGCAACAGCAGATCTATTTCATGGAGAAATGCAATAACATCTGCTTGGATTTTTCTAAGTACTGAAGCTTTTCTTCTTTTTTTTTCTGAATCCTATCTCCTGACCTTAGAGAAACAACTAATTCAACCAGTGTTTTTTGTCAAGGACAAGACATGCTACCCAAATACAATACAGCTGTTTACTCCATGGGCACAGCAGACATGCTGTTACAATCAGATACTGCATGACCAGCCACAACAATTGCAGCACCAGAAATATCATAGAAATGTCATAAAGTAGTCAACAAGAATCAGTGGTCTTCAAGTTCTCCCACAGATATCTTCAACATAACAGCTGTTTGTGCTCCCAACTCTTAAGTGTCTGCCCGCATACGGGTGGCTGCTCCCCCAACATTCTTGAACACAGAGCAGGTGTCCTTTGAAAAGAGAAAACCAGTACTGATGTTACATCACATCAGAATTTCAGTTTCCCTCTCCTCAGCAGGCAGAGCCAGAAACACATTTCCATGCTGCTGGTTCCCCCTCCCTGCACAACTCTGTCCTGCACTCCACAAGGCAAGAGCAGAACCACAAAAAGAAAGGCACTGCAGGGATAGGCTTGAAGAGACACCTGAAAGCCAGTGATCATAGGGCTTATACTGATGCAGTTGAGCAGAATCAGCAAGAAGAACCTCAAATAGTTTAAAGATGGAAGAGACACTAATTATAAAAAAACTGCTGTTTCTCGAGGGCCGGGACTGGTTCATAGGCTGTGACTCCTGCCTTAGCTCAGAGTTAATCTCTGTCTGTTTAAGTTGATAGTCTACAGGCAACAGAGATACTGTGCTCCCCTTTATGTGGCACTTATTTTGAACTTGTGTTTCATATCTGTACTTTTTTTTCCTTCAGTGGAAGGAGAAAAAAACCAAGCCCTTCCTAACAAACAACTCACAATTAGAGAAATGAGTTGTGTGAGTGGGAATTCCCCCTTTTCAAGTTCAAATCTGAATTAAAACTTCAGTGATGCCAATTTATTTTGCTTTTTTTCCCCTCTATATGTGTGCCTAACATACTGCATTTTCAGTCCTTACTGCATCCAGCTACAAATCATGTGGCTGACAGTTAAATGGCCACTCTGAAGATGTTGTCTGATGCTGAGGCTTTGGTATGCCCCAGGATGTAGGTCACTGTTAGTGCACAGCCTTTCTCATATTCTTTGTTCCCATGATGCATTTATGTGATGGTACTTTAATGTGACACTCTTTCAAAATAGAAGTCGGGAGATGTAAAATCTGTTTCCTACATAAATTATTTTTAATCTGTAATTTCCATGACTCTTGACATCTGCCATCAAATGGCAATATATCCTGTTGTTTTACTCTCAAGAGAAAGGCAGATTGTTGCTATCTCCACTGCCAGCACTCATCTCATCATCTTTAAACAGCCTTATTCCTGGTTTCCAGAGGTGCAAAAGAGACTCCTAAGGAGCAGAATATTGTGGGTGTTTTAAATAAAAAAAGCATTGGAATGAAGAAAGCTCCTATGATTAGTAAAGCTTACCCCTCATGTCACATGTCACATCACACAATACTTATAAATTTAACAAGTTCCATCTAGAAGACAGGACAGTATTTTGCCTTTCTCTAATTCCACTGAGAAGGCTTTCCAAAATCTCATAGATCTAATGATTGGAACCTTATTCTAATGTCCAGGTTCAACCTGTCTGTATCGTAGCAAGCTGTAAAAATGCAAAAAAATATAAGAACTAGTGTATTACACCACAGCCAAAGTCCATCTGTCTTGGTGTTCTGTTTCCAACAGTGAGCAGTACAGAGCATTTTGGGAAAGAATTTTAGAATCAAGCACTAGAAGAGCAAGGAAGAGGTACAGCGGGACAGAAACAGGCATGCTAACTTGAGACACTAATTGAGACACTGTTGTCCAACTGTACCCAAAATAAAAATGAACTGAATAAGCATATTTTTTTTTGGTCCTATTCCTTTCTGACCAGTGTGAGCCTCTGAGAGACATTTTAGGTTTCCAGGTGCATTGCCACTGGCTGCCGCATGAGAGGAGCCCCGAAGAGAAGATACAAAGATACAAGGATTCCCTGAAACAACATCTCAGCCTTGGCCATATTGATCACCATAACTGGTCTACTCTGGCCTCCAATCGGGAGGCCTGGAGACACACCATCTATAACGCTGCTGACGCTTTTGAGAACGCCTGCAGGATCACTCTTGAGGAGAAAAGACTACGCAGAAAGAATCATGCCTTGCAGAATATACCACCTAAGGAGTCTTTCTGCTGTGCCTTTTGCAACTGGCCATGCCTATCTCGTATTGGCCTTTTTAGCCACCAGCGTGCTTGTGGGTAGAGCCCTTCCCAAATCTTCGTTCATGAAGCCTAGCCATGATGATGACAGATGCATTTTTATTACTTCTTTTTAACTGTTTTAAAGCAGAGTAAATAGCTCAGACTGAACCTTGACCTATGATGCCTGCACTTTTGCCGTACCTGGGTTAATTTAAAACCAGTCTGTATTACAGTCAGAAATATCTGGCTGGACTGGGTGACAGTGGAGACCACTAAACCATATTCAGGGTTAGGATCTATAGGGATTTCAGGACTTTGTAAAGGTAGAAGCATACCTTTTTTAAGGTGTTTCACTGTGGCATGCCTAAAATCAGTGCTAAAAAGAATCACACATGTTACACTAACACAGCAAAAATCTGATTTGGAACTTGTACAACCAACTTTGTCTTACACTAGTTCACTTGACAAGGAACATCTGATTAGCCAAAAATTTACCAATGAAATGTTTAGCTTTCCAACACTAACTTTTCAGTGAATGGAAGACAACTTGGCTTTCAAATAATGGCTTCAAATGGCTACAGAGATGGGGCTCTTGACAGGGTAAGATTGATTGTGAGTAACAATGAACTGGACATTTTGTAGTTTCATTTTCACTGCACTTGCCGTGAAACATTTTACAACTTCAGGTTATTAAGCTGGAAACAGTAGAGAACATTCTCCTCAGGGCACTAAAACTCAAAAGGCCAGTTTCATGACCAATGGCAAGCACTGAAGCATTGATATCTACATTCAGAGTCTTCCCCCTTGTGATATTTCATACTGGTTATGGCAAGCTATCTGAATGTCTTCTTGTTATAGGTTAGAAATTCAGGAGAATTTTTCTTTCCCCTGCCCCCCCCCCCCCCACTGTAGGAAAGACAAAGTTTGAGTGGAAAAGGGGGAAGGGAGGTAATTAGCTTTACAAAAGAACTAGCTCGCCAGACTGCATTCCTCGCTGATGGCCCATCAGAGAGGCTGGGAGGTGGCTGGCTCTGCTCGGAGAGGGGAGGGTCAGACTACAGAGTTGGCTCTCAGAGGGAGACGGGGGTCTGCGTGCAGGCATTTGGGGAGAGGGACTGGGGGTCTGGTTTTTTTTTTGGCTTCTCATCCTGGTCAGCTCGGACTGCTGGCTTCGACTTGCCTGGCTATCCCGCTCCCCGGATTTGCTGTGTTTCATTGGAGAGTTGTGTGCCCGCGAGAGAGAAGGGAGGAGTTTTGAGATGCCGTCACCTGGGACAGCGGTGAGTCTCGTGGGAGTGAACTGCTTCCCTTCCCTTTTTCCTCCCACTGAGGGAAGGGTCCCCCATTTCCTCCTCGGCTTCTCCCGCGGTCCGGGACCGCCCTCCCTTTCCCCCCGGGCCCCCTCCCTGCGTGGTGACCGACAGAGCCCAACAGCGCCCCCTGCAGGCCGCGACAGGGAACTGCAGGCCCTGCACCTCCAGCGATCCAACAGCGCCCCCTGCAGGCCGCGATTAGGACTGTGCTAAAGGACAGAGAAGTATTCATCCAGACCTTTTTTTTTTTTCTAGGATTACTGTCTAGTTTTTTTGTGTTCTGTTACTGTTTTTGCCAACATACATATATCTTTTAATAAAGGGTTGTTATTTCTTCTGTTTTTTCCACACTTCCTCAATTAAAGCCTCTTAATTTTGAATTTACAATTGCTGAGAGAGAGGAGTTTGGTCTATCTCATAACTCATCCTCTTTATCAAACATTCTAGTCTCTTCAGACTGAGACACTTTGAAAAGTGGAAAGAACTGAATGGAGACTGAACTTCATCTCTTACACTCCTTAAAATAAAAGAGGGATGCAGAGAAGCAGGGCAATAGCAGGAGACATAGTGGGGAGGCTGCTATTATTGAAATTAGCCTGGAGGTAACTGAGAACAAGAAGAGTGGTAAAAGGCTGTGGTGGAAAATTGTAGAGGTGGACTTGACTTCCAGCTGCAGAATGATCCTAGACTTTGTCTTCCATTTTCTACATCCCTCCCACTAGCCAATTAACTTTATAGGTCACAATGTCCCAATCTTAGGCATTATCTTCTGTCTCACCCACTCCTTCCACTAAGTTGTTCTTTTGCCTCTAGTTTCCCCACAGAAATTGTAACTACTCAGAGAAACAGAAGATGCTGACAGTGAAAAGAACCACATTTTTAATTTCTGAAGTGGTGTTACAGATGTTCCTTCTCCTAGTACAAGCAGAAGGACGTAGAATGAAAACCTATTTGTTTCCCTTGGGTTCAGTTAAACCATATTATATGTTTTCATCCAAATCGCAACTTATGCCACCTTTAAGCACCTGATAGTCTTTTAATATTAATTTTGTATGGTTGACGAAGACTCCCATCAAAATAGTGGGCTGTTCTGCCTATGTATGAAAAACAGACAGTGTAATTCATGACACACATTTAGGAGGTCTGCATTACCACAACGAGAATCATAGAATCATGGAACAGCCTGGGCTGGAAGGGGTCTTAAAGATCATACAGTTATAGAATCACAGAATCACAGTTCTAACACCCCAGCCATGGGCAGGGACACCTTCCACTAGACCAGGTTGCTCAGAGCTTCATCCAGCCTAGCCTTGAACACTTCCAGGGCTGGGGCATCCACGACTTCTCTGGACAACCTGTTCCAGTGCCTCATCACCCTTATAGGGAAGAATATCTAAACCTACTCTCTTTCAATTTGAAACCGTTCTCCCTTGTTCTATTTACATGTCCTTTACATGTTCTTGAAAACAGTCTCTCTCCATCTTACTTGTACACTCCTTCAGTTACTGGAAGACCGCAATTAGGTCACCCCAAAGCCATCACTTTTCCCTCTGGATATAACCATCTAACCACTTTCTTATCTATCTAACAGTCTAGCAGAGGGTTGTTTTCTGAGGTTAGCAACACAGGATAGACTTGTTTGTTCAGGAAATACAATTCAGGGGTTAAAATTTCATCTTTTTTGATGGCACAGATAAATTTCTTTCACCTGGTTGATAATTTCTCCTATAATGGACATTTCCAAGTTAGTTTATATTTTTCATGACTGCATAAAGAACACATTCCCTGAATATGGAAAAAGTCAAGAAACAGAAGAAAATACCTTGTTAATATTCATGTCTGCTTTAGCTAATTCTTAACTCGAATTCACCTCTCAAGTGTTTTTCCCCTCTTGGTCATAAATCCATGATTTGCTTCTTTGCCTAGAATGCTGATTCTTCAGTATGATGTTGATACCACCACACCAAATTAGTGATGCCAATTAGTGTTAGTACAATGCTAGTTTTGCTTTGTTACTCAGCATAAGAACAGGAGTGTTGCACAGCTCCACTTCTTGCTATGTGCTGGTGTTATGGGCTTGTATCTTTACTTTTAGTTTGAAGAGCAACCCCCTCTTCCTCGTATCCTTATGTGTTCTTCTCATTTCACTCATTCGTTTTATCCCAGTCTTCTGTATCACCATGATCCTCCACTACTGTTCCCACTTGTTCTGCGCCAGAATAGACTGTAATATAAAGCTCTAGCATGAGTTCACCCTCATCAGAGACCATCTTTTATTAACACTCCCACTTTGTTCAGCAATCCAAAGAACCTATAATCACAGTGGCTGTAATCATGCCTCATTTAAATTGGTTTTGATTGAGATCCCAAAAAAAAAAAAATAGAACAAAGAATAATAAGTTTAACAAAGAGTAAGTGGAACAAAACTACTCAAGATCAATCCCTCTTTTTTCCTGCTGAACTTCAAAATTACCCTGTAAATACCACCCTCGGTGAAAAATCATTATAGGAAAAAACCCCTAAACATTAGGAATTTTCCTAATTATGACATGTTTAGCTATATTCAGGCTCTCTGCACGAAATCCACATAATGCAGCCATGAACAAAGCAGTTGCTCTGTCTTCATCTGTTCCCTGTTGACTATGGTTCAGGTGAAATTAATACATGAAATGATGAAATGTAGCTCAAATATGCTACAGTTTTAAGAAAGCCTTAATCCTGAAGGTGTTTACCAAGAAATTTTGTTGTAGCAGATGTTTGTAACAGCAGATGAACCTAATATCTTTTTTCTGAATAGAACGTATTGACTTAAACCATTTAAGAATTGTAAAATCAGATGTTAAAAAAACAGGAGGTGTATCCCCTTATCTGAAATCCAGTGGGTTTGGCAAGTTACTAATTAAAGGCACAAGAGTTAAGGAGAAGATGTTAATTTGAAAACTCAGCTCTCAGTTGGAAATGAATAGTGGACACTTCAAGAGTGACAACTCTTGTTTTGTTTCAATTTTAAAGTGTTTCAAATAAGATCCTCATGAAACAATTAACTATTCCCATGTCTGAAAATTCAACTCTTGCTCTCAGAAAGATACTTTTATCCACCTCTGTTGTTTTGAAATCACCTGTTTGTTTAGCCCTGGTGACCAGGGTCTACAGAAGTCACATGTCTGGGCATGTTGCAGGGCTGCCCAGGTGCCTGCTGTACCCAGTGCCCAGTGAGCAGCCACAGAAAGAGCTGGGAAACTGTCCTTGCCCCTTCAAACAGTATTTTATACCATCTGATGACTACAAGGGCATACACCACTTGGCCCTTCCTAATAGCCACCAAGAAAAAAATGTTTAAGTGAATTCATGACTGCATGCCAGCTAAACATCATTAATAACCTGTCCTCCCCGCTCCATGTATCTTGCACATAATTTTCATGCCTTTTTCTACAGCACTCAAGATATTTGTATGCTAAGCATGGCTTATGCTCTTTTTCCCTACCAGCACAATGACAAACCCCCTCCAACAGCAGGAACTTGGTGTATGCCTGCAATTGCATCAGACAAGTCTTTCAACCCACGCCATGGCAAAGTGGCAAAAGCAGGAGCCCCAGCGGACAGAGTAGTAGGAAAACCAGGAGGCAAAGTGGAGGAGAAAACCATTAGGAGCACAGCACTTCAACCTCCTATACTGCCTGACACCTCTCTGAGCAAATTTGGGCTGAGACTGTAATCCACAGGAAAAACAAGGGAAGTTGAGACTGGGGAGGGGGTAGGATACATGTTTTTACACGTCTGTGAAGCCTCATATTGCTAATAGCGTGGTTTTCCTACATGCTAACTATACAGATGGTGTAAAGCCTTGCAGGATAACACTTTGGTTGAAGATGGGCCTGAATTTGCAAATAGGAAGTTTTCTGGGGGGTTGTAAGGAGAAAGAAAATTTGTTATTAACAAAATTTAGCCACGTGAAAGATATTTATCAGGTAATGTGGATAAAGTAGATCATTAACCCCTGCTGGATTATGGGCTGCTTTGTTTGATTTGTGCAAAATTGTACGCATGAGGCACTTACTTAGGACATACATAGCTATGCCCTGCTGCCTGGGATAGTGTGCACTGATTTTGATAACTAGCAGCTGGCATTTTAAAAGCCTGGTCATTCTTCACATGAAGGATGGAGAAAAATCTGTGTGTCTGAGCATATGAGAAGAACCACAGCAATGGGAAAAAAATAACTTCTTGGGGGCCAAAGACACTCTTTGCTTTCAGGTAATATTTGTGTATTGGTTTAAATTAAAAATTAAACCATCACACTAATTCATGTGGATCCAGAATTGATATGGGGCACACTTGTATAATTTCCTCAGCCCTGTCTCACTGAGGTACATTGATAGAAAGAGCAATTGGTTTGTTCAAAATGAAAATCAACACTGTATTTTTAAATTCCAGTTGTGATAGTCATTAAAAATTAACACCTGTTGTACTGGAGAGAAAATACAACTGTCTACTACCAGATACACAGTTTGGACAAACTTCCTGGCTGAGACAGTCCTTGGCATAGTACTTCTTCTGCAAATCACCAAATATGACTGGTAGCAAAGTGATATGACTTTGGCTTGAGGTCAAAATTTTACATTAACTTCAATGAACAAAAGAGGTATTTTGAGCTTCTATTATTGTACTCACTGAGATAACTGCATTTCATTCAAATGTTCTGATTTTCATCAGCAGATCTCAAAGCACTTTAAAATGGTCTCTCATATATTTGGGATATGAGGTGCAGATGCAGAGATGTATTCAAACTCTTCCACCAGACCACTAGTCAAAGCAGGAATAGAAATAGAAACCAAGGCCTCCAATCTTAAGGCTTTTCTACGCTTTCCATTTGTAAGAATGTTGTAATTTTTATTTAATAACAGTGTTCAGGAAGAAGTTCATACAAGGAAAATACTATGATTAGTGGTCTAGTTTTTATCTACAGAAGGTACTGGATAATGAATATAGAAATGAGTCGTGGGGCTTGCTACTTCTTTTAACCTCCTAAAGAGCATTTTTTAAAAATATTATCTATTCCTTCATTTCACAGGCAAAGGACTTAAAACTTTTATATTCAAAATCCCTCGTCTCCAAATTCTGTCTCTTTGTTAATACCAGTCCAGCCTGAACAGATACTGGTTCTTTTGGTATGGTTAGGAAATTCGTATAATCCTTATGTGCAGTACAGCAATTAAATAATCTCTTTCTTTTCCTATTGTGTCCAAGCCCTTAAATCTCTGTTACAGAATATTGATTGACACTCCACTTGCTGATAACACGTCAATAGTAATGCTACACCCTGCAGCGGGACTCTCATCACAGCACTGGCTTTTTTTGTATTTTTTTTCTATGTGTCTGTGTGTTGTTGTTGCTGCTGTTGTTCGTTGGGGTTTGTTGTCATTTATGGATTGTTTTGTTTGAAGCTGATGGAATTGTTTCTGGAAGTGTTATATGGAATAGGCTGCATGTGCTTGGTGTAGAAAAGGCCAGAAAGCTTGGACTGGGAGCAATAAAGCAAGAAAGGGGAATGAGCCTCTCAATAGAGGCTGTGGGCACAACTAAAATCCTCACTGATAAAAAGAACATAGTTAGATATTCCTTAGCAGTAGAGAAATCTTCCCAATGCATTGGAAGTCTCTGCCCTCTACTGGCATTCCTGAAGATCAGCCTGGCTCAGCCGTGGGAGCCCGTGATCATACCCCCGGAGAGTCCTCGCAGACCATGTTGAGACTGGCCATATTTATAGAGCAAATCCTTCAGAACATGGTGTTTCAGGAAGTGCAAGAATGACAGTGTCTGACAAGGGATCTAAATCTCAAGTGACATTTGCTATTGACTTCTGCAATGCTTTTCAGATGTCTGCCTACTTCTCACCTTGTTCAACACTGCGAGGGTTAGTCTGAAGCATCTCCACAGTCCCCATCTGTTTTCTTCCAGTGAGTCAATACAAGGAAGAAGAAAGATAATAAATGTTACTTTTTGTTGTGGTGTTGGTTTTCATTCCACTACATTAAAAAAAAAAAATCATGCTTGTTTAGCATAACTAATTATTTCAACAAAAGTTTTCAAAGTGCAATTTGCTGAATGACTCAGTTACCATAGTATGTGGAAACCTTTCAATCTCTTTTCTTTGGAGCAGGGCATGATTCTATATTTTGTGACAATTGTTATTAAATAATTGATAGAAAACTAATTTTCCCATGAAAATATAACTTTGAAAGACAAATTAAACCTGTTGGTAAAATATGTGAATTTCACTTCCCAGTGAACTCCAAAAAGATTTCAGACTCAGTCTTGCAATGAACCAAAGGTTCTGGACAGCAACAGGACCCTGCATGGGTCAGGCTCCACAGAACATCCTCTTTCCAGACTGCAGCTCAGGTTCTCACCCACTTAACACCTGGAATGTCAAAACCAGCTTCTTGTCTTTGGATTTGTAATGATACTACTGATATCCTACTGTAAAAATCTCTTTCACACTTATTTGTGTTTTATTAAAATATTTCTCTAAATCTGTAGGAAAAAAGTATTTGTACAGAATAAAAAAATATTCATGCCCTGATAGTCTGACAAAGCCGTGCTTTTGTCTCTGCAAATTTGTATGTGATGCTATGTGCAAGAGCCACCCCAGTCTGGAGAGATTGTAACGGTATGTATGGATATACCATGCAATTGCATAATCTTTTCAAAGGCCCATTGGTTCAGGTCTGGAAATATCCCTTGACAAACAATATTACCCCTGTGAAACCCAGAACACTGAGCACAAACAGACTGGATTGTAAGAGCAAGACTGATCTGGCACAATTTTTGTTTTAATTTTCCCCAGACCTCACCAACTTCCTTCTTTCGAAAATAGTAGTATGCATCTTTGAGAGGAGATTGTATAGAAGAGTGCCTTACTAAACAAGTATAAAACTTGTACAGTTCTAAATAAAAAAATGAGATAAATCCAGGTGTTTAATATATATATATAAGAAATTAATAAATATTGCATTCCTTAAATTAAAGGAAGATAAGCTTCTAACATCTGCAGTATTATATTGTTGTTAATTGTGCCATATAAATAACAAAATATGAACAATTCAGGGATTTTCATCAACACTGGAGTAGAAACTCATCAGGTACTCTGTTTCTGTAAGAAGCAGTTAAGTTATCCCTGCCTAACCAGAGGGTTGGACTAGATAATCTTCAGAGATCCTTTCCAGCCCAAACTATGCTGTAATTCTGTGAAAATCTTCACAACAGGCCCGCAGTCTCCAGTTGTGTCTCTGTGTGTGTTCAGCATGGATTAACTCCTCGCAGTTCCCACAGGCCACACCTCTCCTCCTCATTGCAGCACCACCATATCTCTGGGCCTGCTGAAGGTGCCAGGCAACCCTGATGTTTGCAGTGTTGGGGCAGCTTCTTCTCCTAGACAATTAACTGAAATAAAATTTGTAGAAATACAGGATGAAACTGGTCACATAAAGCCTCTTTTCCATCAAACTCCTCAGGTTAAATCTCTCACCCTTATCTGCAAGCTTGACATACGCTTGCCTCATTGTCATACACTCACGTTCATTCTCACTCTCAAGCTTCAATAATGTTGGGTTTGTACCTTTCTGCTCATACCTGCAACTGATGAAAGTTAATCCAGTCAAGTCTTTCATTCACAATTATGTTTTAACACTATTCACTGCTTCAGCTAGCTTGGCAAAGGGAAGCCTTCAAATCATGTTAGCTTGTAGTATGTAGCTATCCCCTTTTCCAGGATAATCAAGCAACACCTCAGTGCTTCATTCCTTACCAGTGCCTTGCAGTTTCTGTCTGTACTCTCAGCCAATAGAAACTGCTGGTTCAATAGCATGGCTGAGAGTTTTACATTTAAAATCAAAAGCATATTTACAAATTGACAGTCCTGGACTGGTTTGATAGGACAGAAAAATCTCCCTCTCCACCTCTACATCCAGCAAAACGAAATAAGCAAAGTGACAGTCATACCAAAACAGGCAATCATGCCATGTTAAAATTGACACAGGTACATAAACCTTCCCAGTGGCAAAAGGTTTCCTGACTCATGGCAGTAAATCCTTCCCCAACACAACCCTGCAGTTGAGAAACAAAAAAGTGCAAAGAAAGAACATACACACAATTTAGTATATTCAATTGTTTTCAAGATGTTCCAAAAAATCTGACAGTACTGGTTCCATGTGAGTCTAGGCTTAGAGCAGGCAATGCTTTCACTCTGTGTCTGAACTGTATTTCCATGTAACATAGCTGAATTTAAGAAAACATTTATGCATGGCTAGTAGATATTTGGCATCATTACCACAGAAATATATTTTATGCACCATGATCAGAATGAAATAAGTAAAAACTTAAGTCCTTTGTCATAACTGAACTCTACGTTCAGTTAAACTGATTAAAATGTTATCTAGATATTGGGATTACAGTGACAGAGACGGCCCAGTATATAAAACAATATACATTTATTTAGCACAAAAAGCTTCACATTCAAATAGAAGTGCATGCATGCTTTTTTTCTACAACTTTACAGCACTTCGGTTTCTAAAAAAGTGAAGAACCATCATGACTAACAGAAAGACATACTAATCATTTGACAGAATGACTGTTTTATCCTACAACTGTAGGCCTGAGAGCAGCTTATGAACTGTAAGGCAAACTAGGAACTCCTTCTCAAGTGACTAATCTCTATGCAGTTCCATTAACTCAAGTGGAACATTCACAAGAAAAATGTTTCACAACTAGGACACAATATATGACTCCAATGTTTCCTATGGTTTACAGCCAACATAATACGCAGCGGTGGCATTATATTGTCAGACAGAAAAAGACAGAGCACAAAAAGATTCACAGTAAGTTACCAGAAACACTTACTGACAGAGAAAAAAAATCCAACCATGTATGTGATCACATGACATCATTAAGCATAATTCCCATTTCACAGAAAACAGGTAAGTTGACATATAATGCTCAGAATTATGACATCTACAGACTTTAAAGCCTGCAACTTTCATTTAGAGACAAGTACTTGATATTATTTGGTAAACAAAAGCTGATAGCTCACAACTGACAGCACTGAAATATTATGTGAAATCTGGTTCCATTAGTGGCATAACTATAATCACTGGATACAGAAGACCATCCAATTATACTGGTAGACAGATTTTCCACAGCTTCTCCTTCACTGAAGTTCCATCACCTTAAGTGACTGACATCAAAGATGTGCTGCTGAAACTAGTTCCGTCTTCCCACCTGTAGTTATCAATTGGATTAGACTCCCAGAGTTTGGTCGATTCTTTCCTGTTATCCAGTCATAAAAGGTTCTGTTTTAAAATAAATGGATAAAACAGGTTGAGGAGGATAAAAAAATCCCTACTACTATCAAGTATAGTGACAGGAATAAAATAAAATAAAATAAAATAAAAGCCTATTTACTTTTCCTTCTTTTCCTACTGCTCTCTAGTGATTTCTATGCATTCTGTAAACCAGTGATGCGATCACTGGATTCAGACCCTCAAAGCTGAGCAGAGGTGCAGGGAAAACCCTAGGGCTTTATAGCACACACAGTGAATCTCAGAGGAAAAGACCAGGAGTATAAAATGTCAGAGTGGTGAGGTTTTTTCCAAGATAAAAAAAAATTGAAAGTGGAAGATGCGCCGCTTTAGTTGACTTTATAACATATATATTAGAAACAAAGTTTTGTGGCTAGGATAGAGTTGCTAAACCCATTACTCTGCCAACAGGCCATTATAACACTTCGATATTTAACTATGAAAGTGGTCACAGCAGAAGCACAAAAAGCCTTAAGACATCCAAAATAGTGCTGAGTAAGATGGATTCATTTTAGGTAGAACACAGAACACTTCTTATCAAAATGCAATACAGAAAGTGCAGTATATTCTAAAGGTCCATCAACCCTTGCAATAATGCAGACATAGCAACTGCCATGTTGGAACATTCCACTATCTGACAACAGCTTCCAGGGCACAAAATTCAAATGCCACGATGGAAAGGATTTCCTGCATCCTACCCAGGATGCAGATGTTGCCAATACTTTAACAACATTGGATGTTTTCTAATGCACAGACAATGAGATTTTCAGTTTTCAAAGCTGGGGTTAAAGTTTAGGGAATTAGAAATAAAACAAATCAATCAACCTAATTCTCCTACAAGGTTAAAATACTTAAAAGTTAAACTTCAAAAAATTAATTTGCAGAACTACAACATCTGGCTAAGCAGTCTCTCAGAGACTCTGCTCCAGTTTCTAAAGCACAATAAATTAATGATCTTTTTACGAACATTTTTAGGCTAACTAAATTCAATTGATGGGCCCTTTTAAAGAGCCACATCAGACAGCTGCATAGGCTGCAACTAAACAGCTGCAACCAAAACCATTTCTGACTCTGGCATCCACCTTAAAAAAGTTCACATAAAGCAGGAAATCAAATGTCAGAACTAAACTACTCTCTGAACAATTAGCAATAGGTAAATCCAATTTCAGCATCAGTTTTAAAAGACTTTAAAAATGTGTAAGAGTAAATCCCTTTGTAAAAAATGAACATATATCCAACTTTGTTTTTCCTCAAAGAGGCAAGACAGTTGTACCCTTATTTTCTTCCTTTTGACAGTTTACCCTCAGTGGAACGTGTGCTACTCCCCATCACAGGGCAGAAAGCAGTACTCATGCTGCACCTTCTCTAACAATGAATGAGAACAGTAAAGCAGAAAATTGCAGCCTGCCATTAGATAAGCTACAGTTGAAGTTTCAGCATTTTGCAACATCATTCAAGACAAGCCTTTGTAGATGATGAAAAAAAATATCTTTGTTGAATTTTTCTAAACAAGAGCAGGAATTTTGCCAGTTGAGAGAACTGAACTAACACACTGTAAACCAGGCAGTAAAGAATGTTTAAAAGAAAAAGAATCCCACCCAAGTTTACATGCCTATTTGCAGTTTATCTTTAAGCCAGGTGTCTCCTGCACCTGCTGTCTGCAATTTAATTTGTTTACAGGCTTTATGAGATTCTCTGGCTTCCAACTCCTTAAGGCTATCTCCCTTGCTGAAATAACTCGTGTAGAGAAGCTGAATTTGATGGAGTTGGGCTAATTTTCTCCAGTTCAGAAGCCTGTGCAATAAAACCCAATGTGATTTAGAAACATACACAATAAGGAGACAATGGAGGAAAAAAACTCACTCAAATCCAAAGCAGCTATTTAAAAAGAACATGCACTAAGGTGCAGCCTCAAGAGGTTCAGTGAGGAATTGCTCATGGATACTCACTCTGCAATGAATTCTAAGGGTGTCCAGGAGCTGAAATCTGCATCAGGCATTGATTTCCTGTTTGCCGGTGTATCTAAGGTAACCCTGTGATTAAAAAAGATAAGACAAACCTTTTCTTTACACAATCATTTTCCTGATGAGCACCACCTGCTTCAAATCATTGCTGTAACATATGCTTGACTTTTACACCACGTGGTATGGATTTCTCTTGCATCCTCCCAGCGTGTTACCAGCATATAGTCATCAGTTTCAACGTTTATCCAAGGCTCCAACCTATAATCTCTCACCTTTCCGGCTCACAGAGGAGTTGCCCATTAGGGCAATCACTTAGTCCGCAGCTCCCTTCCCACCTCTCTCATGCAGACAGGGAATGGCAGTAATATGCTTGTTCACATGCACTGCATAGCATATGTGTACTACATCCATGTTTTCAGACAGCCTCATGCCAGCTGCAAATGCAGCGATTAAGCGCACAAACATAGGAAGTTTTGACTTTGATTACATATATTTACACTATGCACAATGATATTAAGGGGTGAACTTTTCACAACTCCCTCATGAGATGCTGTTGACAATCCAAGATATATTTACTCTGGAAAAACTCACTCAAGGGCAGAATTTTGCATGAGAACTACACAAGTGCAGCATGTGCACAAATCCAGTGATCTTGGAGTCTGCATGCCAGTGGAAGGTGCTGTCAATTATCCAAACACATTTAATGCCATTCCTCTCCGACCTAAAGACATGTCCACTAAGAGTGTGCGTGTGTGTGAGGAAAACAAAAGCAGGGAGAATTCAGGTAGTGTTTGAAATTCCCATACAGGACTCTTTAGTCTTTATTTTTGGGTCCTGATTTAGAAACAGACCTAGCAAGAAAAACACTTCTAATTTTTGCAGCAGAATTGATAAAATTAGACATAGTGAAGACTTACTAAGCCATCCACTTCTTACTAGCTTTCCTCGTCAAAAAGAAAACTGTGACAGTTTTTTTCTTTTCACAGATCCTCAAAGTGACCTAATTTTACTAATCACGCATAGATATGCGGCACCTTATGAAGAAGCATCTTTAACCAAGTGAAAATGTGCCAAGTAATCCTTTGCTTTACTGCTATCACACAGCTAAGTCTAAAACTGTGCTGAATAGCTCATATCATTTTTAGAGTTCTATTTATACTGAAAAAAAGAGAAATCACACTTTAATGCATGGCTACAGTCAAACTGGTTGAAAATGAATTAAATTTTAATCCCAACATCCACTACAGTTTTGCAAAGGAAAGGAAAGGAAGGTAATCATGTTTAGGGTTTCTTGGATATCATTTTGTTCACACTTTCAAGATTACCCCCTTTCTCTGCGAAACTGTAAGGAGGTCTGAGAAGCTGTTTGTGTACTGTGAACAGGACACTACAAGCATATCTATGTGGCTCCACTTTACAGCAGTAATTAAATAAAACAACACAGGCAGAGACAACTAAGCAACTACTTACGGTAAAATGGCAACAGCAGCAGAACCAGATGGCAAGCCACTACTGGCACCAGCTAAACTCTGACAAAGCTGATGCACTGCTCCTTTGGCCATGCCATAGGCAATCATCCCTAACAATTTAAAACAGGCAAATTAGAGCACAATCAAAACAGCTCTCAATATCATCAATAACATGATAGAAACTCAAGACTGTTTAGTGAATATTAAGGCCACTTACCACAGCCAGAACAGAATCAGACTTTCAAAACATATTAAAACATATATATTAAAAGCAAAAAAATGGAAGAAAAAAAAAAACAAAAGCTTTCATTAGACATCCAGGAACTGTCATAAAACTCAGTTTACTCAGCACTATAGAAATAAGCAGCTTACCGAGTTAAGCACATTTAGTTATGCACCAAAACATGCTTTGAAGGATGTGACCTACAGGGCTGAGCTTACAAATGTAACAGTAAGTGTGAAGGTGCTCATAGACTTTTTTAAGGTGATCATCCATTAATTTTTATCATATGACTAAAGTATTTGCAGGTTTGGATCCAAATATATACGGTTCACTTCTCTCCTGAACTGTAATTCACTTGGTCAGAATCCCAGGTCTGACAGGGCCTTCAGGGAAAGCCACGAGAAAAAAATCAAAACGACCCTCATGGTAGAAAAACTACTAAATAACCTGCAGGGAAAGCAAACTTCTTCCTAAACACTGTTGTTTTCTAGGCAGATGGTATTTAGCAGTGCAAAAGCAACAGCAATGAGACCATAAGGCACACAGGTCAGGTACTTTCTATCTTTCTTTCTACCAATCCATATAGCTATACAGCCCCTTTCCAGTGTTCCTGTAGATGCATTTTGCATGTAGAAATATTTCTGTTATATTCACTTAGACAAATTGTATAGGACCCGTTTCTGCTAGGAGGAATCACGGACAGCACTAGCTAACTTATTTTATTGTCATGATAAAAATATTTGCAACTCTATCATGTTCTCGTCTTGCCTAAACCAAGCACTCTAAGTCTTCTTAAACCTTTTCATGCTTAACACATTTCTTAGCCATCACTATCACACTGCTGCTGTAACTATTAATGCGATTTTCAGCGTTCTTCAGTTTGCATTATCTGAGACAACATTTTCTGATAGGAAAAGAAAGGTAACACTAACAGCAAACAAACATTGTTTCTTCCAGAACGGCTGGTAGTAACAAGCCTAGCAAGGCATATTTGCAGAAATTGAGTAACAACTCTTTCCCAATTCTTCCTGAAGTTAATAAGTTGCATGTGTTTGCCCTAAGCACTGCTGTGATTTTTAGAAAAATCCAGACTAGCTGAAACCAGCTAGTTCAAAACAGGAAAGCAAATCACTTTGATTCCTGTGTTGTGGTCCCTACCTCCCAAAACCACACAAACAAAAACCATGAAAGTTTGCCAGAATTAACATTTTTTCATTTTTATGTGGTCAGTCAGCAGTACATTGTAAATGATGCCTTTTATCTTTGGACTATAACAGATGCAGCTGTAAATACAGAAGATAAACCATTAACTAGAAAATATAGCATATTTTCCCTGAAAAGTTTTATATTCATAAATTCAGTTTTCCTGAACAGTTTTATATTCATATATTGCATATGTTTTAAAATCTTAGTATTTGTGTCTCATAAAAATATTGTTGAAGTGACACTAATAAAAGATTAGGAAATAGGAGTATTTGTCTCAAACTTTCCTCTTGCTGCCTGTGGGCTTGTGTGTCAGTGCCTTTTTTTTTTCTGATTTTAAATTGCTCCCAGATTTCTTCCTCCATGCAGATCAACACAGTTAAGGAGCGAGATTAAAAATCCAATAAAGTTCATATTAAATAGCTAGCAGAGGGCAAAGCCAACAGTCAACAAGCTTATCTATGTCTGAAGCAAAGGTAGACTGGAATCAGAACATGAACAGGACAAGCACAGTAATCAGAATCAGTTGAGTCATCACCAACAGAAAAATTGGTCAAATAAGGACTCTGTCTTTCAGAACACAAATAGGAAAATTAACTTAATCTAAAGACTTACAGAGTGCTGTGTGCTTCTAGTCTTCATTTCCAGACTTTTTTCCCTATATCATATATTAGCCAAGTACATATCACCAAAACATGTAAAATATTACTTAAATACTGATTTTATGTGTTTGCACTCCAGCTTTGAGAAATTCAGTATTGCTAACTATAAAGTTACACTTTCCCTACATATTTCAGCAGCAATTTTCCATTTGTACTAGAAGTCAAGCAACTGGGGAGAGAAACCGCTGCTTCACAAACAAGAATGCTCAGACGAACAGACATCTCTAACTGCTGTTGTCCCTGCAACCACAGTGCAGGGATATAATGCATTGCATTTTACCTGGGGTTCCAGATAAAGCAGCTTGAGCTCCTGTGAGAGTCAAGAGACCGCCTTCCTTCAGATGTTTTGTTGCTAGGTGGCTGGAAATAGTCGATGTCCAAACACTCTGCTTCCACATCAGATCACAGTTTTTGTATAAAGCTGATTAGAAAGAGAATTAGTGAAATTAGCTAAAAGGTGGAAGACCTCTAATTCCAGTTTTCTTAGCGTCCCACAGAGTGCAAAAGCGCTATGACAACGTTTTCTACCATTTTCTACTTTCACAATGTAAAATATCCATTTATGTCTTTTGTATCTTCTTTTGCTTTGAGCCTGTAACGTCTGACCAAAAGGGAGAAGAGAAGGACACATTTTACCAGATTAACTCCAGACAGAAAACAAGGCTATTTTTCTTCCTGTATCTCTACAATAGTGGGTAAAGTATAAAATTTCACTCTGAACATTACATGTTTAAAAGCCTTTTTTAATCTGAAGGGCTTTGTCTGTAGCATGATTTTGGGTCACTAGGCAGTGCCTTCCAATATTGTATTGCACAGCAACAGCTCAGAGAACTGCAGGAGGCAACTGAGCTTCTATTCATAAAGGAATTAATCGGGAAACATCGATGTTTCTACTCAGCACTGTCTTTCGCAACTTGCCTGACACAGGTAACCTTGGCAAAGTCAGCTTAACAGTGCTGAAACTCCTCCATTTTAATAAAAATTGGTGTGTCAACAAATACCACTAAGGAAACGAAGTGCTGTGCAAATTTAACAGGCAAAGAAAATTCAGAGAAGCACTAAGAAGCACTGTGACTAAGCTATTTTGTACTTTTATGCTCTTGTCCTCTTCTGGACTTGGAAAGAAAGATAATCTCAAATACCTTTATTACCACGATTTTTAAGGATTCCTTTCAGATATCATTCATGTTTTCATCAGCACACATCTACCAAAATCTTACATTTGGCTTTGGCGCTGCCTCCAGCCCATCCTCCTGCTACACACAAGATCGCATCCACCTTTTCTTCACCAAGAAGTTTTCCAATCTCTGCTGTCACCTTCAATACATAGAACAAAAACATACTGAAAACACTGAATCAATAAGATAAAGGAGTAAATATCACAAATGCCTTAAAGTTACTTTTTCCCACCCATATAATTAAATAAAACAACACACAGCAATTTAAACAGCTATAGAAAATTAATATTTATGAGCCACGAACTCAAAACAAAATAATGTTGAAAGATAACTATAGATGACTGTCAGGCCAATGAAAGTCAGACCATACAGTGTGTGATGCCACTGGAAATAACTGACCTGAGCAGGATTGAAACATCTGACTTTTATCAATATTGTTAACAAAAATTATTACTGACTTTCTTTTGACCAGTTCTCTTCTAGGTATGGTGCTGTTTAACATGGGAAATGAAACTCCAGGTCTGATCAGGACTACTGGTGTCACTTTTGATGACAGTGCCAGAGATGAAGAACTAAAGATTAGCCTTCTTATTGCTTCTATCTAGACCACAACCATCAGTTTGAGTCTGGCCTCTAAATTTGAGTTTGTACGGTTTTAGACATCCTATATCTTTCTCTCTTTCTAATATAAGACCTCAAAACTGGTAATGAATTTGTTGGCCATGAATTTTCTCTGCCTAAGTGGACAGCAAACAATTCATCTCTCAACAAAAGAACAAAAATCCACTGGTTTTCAAAAAAGTGCATAGAAAATTGTGTTGCAAATATTCTACATTACTCTTTAAAAGCCCTAAGAGTTGAATAGCTATAATGAAAACATATTGCCTAGAGATTCAGTTTATCAGTAAGAGAAATAGGTTCAAAAGTTAAAATTCAAAAAATAGATCCTATATGTTGAGAAAAAAGCAAAACAGTTTTTAGGCTAACTCAGAGTCTGCCATATTTACATTTGTGCATTCCCCAGGAATCCCTCGGTGCTTTGAGCACATCATCTACCTATACACAGTGCATTTATAAGATAGGATATTTAAAAGAAGCATTGCATTTTAGGATGTCCTTATCCATCTTCATTACAGTCACCCGGTTCAGTCTGAAACTTTTAAAGTCACAAAGACAAAAACAAACCAAACTGCCTTATGTGCTGAACCTCCAATATCCAGGATCTTTCTGCATATACGTGCAGTTAAAAAGAATTACAAAAAGAAAAAGAAAAAGAAAAAAGAAAAAAGAAAAAAGAAAAAAGAAAAAAGAAAAAAGAAAAAAGAAAAAAGAAAAAAGAAAAAGAAAAAAGAAACGACAAGCAGAAGCATAAGGACCTTGGGGCTCGCGGTACGGCTGCAGAACCGCTACCGGCCGGACTCCTACTTCCTGCATGAGGCCGGACGCACTCCCGCAGCCGCGGGAGAAGGGATGCACACACCTGAGGGGAGGCTGAGAGCATCGCTCGGGAGAAGGGATGCACACACTCGGGGGTAGGCTGAGTGCATCGCTCCACCTCCTCACTCGGCATTGCCAGCCCCGCGTCCGCCGCCGACCCACCTGCTCGGCCTGCTCGGGGAAGGAGTCGGTGGCCCTCACCACCACGTTGGCGCTGGCATCCGCGTTCTCGGCCAGGTCGATGCTGGCGACCCACTGCGGCGGGAGAGGAAGGCGCGTTATCGGCCCGGCGGGGCAGGGGCGCTCCCCTCGGCGGGGCTCCCCCGCCTCGCCACCCCCCGGCCCGGCGCTTACCCAGTTCTTGGCCTTGAAGTACTGCACGCACTGGGAGCCCAGCGCCCCTCTGCCCCCGTACACCAGCACCCTGCCCGCCGCCATGCCCGCTGTCACACCCGGCTCCGGCTCCGCCGCCGCTGCCCGGCCCGGCCCGGCCCGGCCCGGCCCGGCCCGGCCCCGCCCGCGGATGCGGCCGCCCCAAGGGGCGGGAGAGGGGCGGCAGCGCCGGCCGGGGGTGGTGCGAGGGGCGGGTCCGGCTCTGCCCGCCCGGGACTGTGCCGAGCCGGGAGCAAAAGTCCCGGGACCTCGTCCAAGCCACAGCGACGGACTCTGTTACCCGCCCCCAGGGCTACTGCGGGGGTTAATTAATTAATTAGTGGTTGTGAAGGTCCCCACAGGGCTCGAGTAGCGGTAACCGTAGAAGTGCTGGCAATTATGGCCGGTTTCCTCTAGCACTCCTTTATCGCACCTGTAGCTTGAGTTACGCCGCTGCAGCCCCCGAGCACCTGGGATACGGCACGGCCGGCCGGGCCTCCCCGGCTGCGGGGGGCTCTGCGCGCCCCGCTGTCATTGAGAGCACTCCATACACATCACTTCTGTCCCTCAGCTAACAGGCTTTAGCGATGGAAGGCACCGCTCCGAGCGAATGGACGGCCGCGGGAGCTGTGACAGCTGTGACATTTAGAGGCTGGGTGGGAGCAAGGGCCGGGAGAAGGTAGCTCAGCACGGCTGAGGTGCCAGCCGAATCCTCCGGCCGGATTATCCGGTTTTAATGCTTTGCACCTTGCACACAGCTGTTTACTCGCTTTTTAAAATAATCTAAAAAACTGGATTCTTTTAGTTTTCTTTACATGAGGTTACAGTAAAGAACTTGATGTCATTTGAACATGACAATTAAGCCTCTGATGAAACATTAGCCAGGCGATAGAGATAGGATTACTTGCTGCAGAAAGAAGCATCACTGCACTACAGCATAATGAAGCTGTTACTTGCAGCCATTTCAGGATGTTGTCGCAGCAAAACATATTTTAGACTTTGATTTTTAACAGTACAGATTAATTGCTGGAACTTCAAAATAAAAGAAGAAGTATTTTGGAATGCCTGCTATTCAGCTGTGGATTTTGGAGCATGAGAAAAAATGGGAAATATGCCTGGCTGCTGCAGAGAGGCCTTGGAGATGATCCCTTGAAAGCACCAGGATGCCTGGCTGCTTTAAAAAGACGTTATTTGCCTTGGCTTCTCTAATAAGTTTTGTGTCTTTTATCTTAATTGTTGTTGCAATGGGGACCCCAAAGTGGATGACAGGAAAGATTCTTTGCAAAACAGGAGCTGATTTGGTCAATGCCACAGATCCAGAGCTGGTCAAGTTCATTGGAGAAATTTACTATGGACTCTTTCGGGGCGGCAAAATACGCCAGTGTGGGTTGGGCGGGAGGCATTCCAAATTCACAAGTAAGTACAATTTTGGTTGAATCTTTTGTCTAATGTCTAGTTCAAATATAGCACTCTATTCTTTTTGCTTACAGACCTTGTAGAATGCTAATTGTTATTATTAAATAAATTTGTGGCTGACTTGTGGTCATTATGGTTTGGTGTCTGAGTGTGAATATAAAATCCCTATCATTTCAAGCACACTTTTTGCTCCCAGTTATGTTCTATAATCCTGGAATCAAGATGGAGAAAAAATCCCTAAGGCTAGATGGAGAGTTTCCTTTTAGCCTCATGAAGGGAGTGAAAGGCATCTGGAGATGACCCTGTAAATCACACTTTCCCCTTGATTGACTCTTTCCATGCCAAGTGTTTCTCTGCCATCTGTCTGTCCTTACCTTCTCTGTTGAACTTCTCTGAGGTTTTTTCCCTTTAGGAAGCAGAGATTTATTTACTTGGCCACATCACTGTATTTCTCTAGCTGTCCTAATGCAAATGTCTGCCATAGTAGATACTGCTAAGTTTATTAACATGTTGAAGAAATTTTTACCTTCTTTTCTGCTAACTTTGGAGAGAAAAAAAAATGCTGAACTCTTAAAAAATGTAGAAACTCTTATAAATGTATTCCTTTTAACATAAAAGATTTTCTTGAGGTCTCAAAAGCACTCAGCTGTACTCTGGATGATTTCCAAATTTCACTCATTCTGTGCCGTAGAGAAAATGATAATTTGCATTGAAGATTTTTAGTTCAGTGTGCAGATTGACTGCAACTTAAACCAATATGAGTTGAAGCTGCTGCAGTCTCACCCTCTCCCTAGCCCACAGCAGTACTATCCTGCCCTATCCTTTGCAATGTCTCTGGTAGTTATGGTGGTGTAGTTCAGAAGTTAAGGTGGCCAAAAAAATTAACCTACCAAAAAATAGTTGTTTTCCTATAGGATTGTGGCTGACTACACAACTGCACAAGCACCTCTATAAAGACTTGAAGGCAGGTAGGACTGTGGGACTTCAGAAGGAATGGAGAAAAGAACCAGAGCAACCTCTGCTTAGATCAGCATGACCAGTTGTTAAGCTGGATAAATTTGGACTTGCTGCTTTTGCAATAACCAAGTTCTTGCTCAAGCTCTGACTGCAGCTGCAACTTCATGACATGGATATAGCAGTCATGGTCATCCAGTCTCAGTTCTCTCATCCTATCCTGTCAAAGAGAATGAGGAAAAAAATCTCTGTACAACCTTCTGGACTCGTTAATAAACTTTCTGATTTTTTACTCTGTAACCTGAGAGGAAGGCCTAAGGTTCCACCATCACTCTGGACTATATCGATTCATATTTGGAGTACATGATCCTACACTCCTTAATAAAGCTGTCACTGAAGCTAGTAAGAATTTTCCCTGTTAGAACTCTAAAATTGGGTCATTAAGTGCAATGGGTACAAATATGCATTTAGGTCAACAAGTAGCTCAGAGATTTTCCCTTTTAAATATTCTAATAACTATCAGGTTTGATATTTTCACAGTACTGGTTTCAAACAACAGTACACAAAGCTGTTAAATACTTTTGCACAAGGGTGAGCAGAACTCACTCTGGGGGTTCTGAGTTTTCGCTTTGAATGTCCCCCTTAATCTACAAGCATTCTGAATTTACTGGGGAGCAAGAACTGTGAGACTTTTCTTGTGGAATGAGTTAACATAAATGGACATCACATAGAGCAAAACAAGGCCAGCACCTCAAACACTGCAGTACTGCAGTAGCTCTGACACTTTGGAATTTGCAGTAATTTACTGTTACTAGTACAATGCCTTTCACTGTGTTAACTAGAGTAGGCTTATGGCTGGTACACTCTTTTTTAGCTGGGACAGTGACAGCATGACTCAATTGCCATAATAGGTATCCAGTACTATTTTGTACTCCTCGAGGTGTATCATCTGGTCTCCAGCTACTACTTCTGAAGGTGTCCCATACATAATGCAGCATGTATGTTAGACCCACGTGGTTGTTATGATAGTCCTAAGGCATCTAAGTTGGCATAAAATGCTTGTGTTTTGACCGCTGAATCAAGCTCTGAGAACGAGCTGGGGAAGCCAGGCATTTTGCCTATGCATGGCAAACACTGCTGGAATGTATCAGGAGCCTCTACGGCAATATCCTTCCTGAGGATTCTTATTTCTGCATACTAAGCCAGACTCCCTGGTCAGGTCTTTGGGATTTGGCTGAGAGCCTCAGAAAAGAGACCAAATAATCCTTACAATTACTCAAAAATCTCTGCTGGTTTGTAGGAAGGCTTAATTCTATGTGCCTTGCTGTTACACTGCCAGTTATTTTTCAGTCAGACAGGAAGCTAGTTTTTGGTTTCCCATTTCTCATATGTACTTCTGATTCTCATTTATTTCCCTCCCTTCTTCTTGTTGGAGTCTCTTCTGTAGCTCATATGTATACCAGGCCCACCTACAACCCCAGAATGAGCTACTGAAGAGGTAGAACTGTTGAATTTTTGTATGGAATATGTACAGTATGAATTTTTCTACATAATCTACTAGAATTCCGTCATGTCATGACCAGATTGTATGCCTGATGCTCACTGTTACATCTACCAATTATTACTGCCTACTTTTTATGTGGCTTGTTTAGACTTTTTTTTCAGTTATGAAGCACAGGAAGCAATCTGTTTATTGGTTTATAACACAATGTACCTTCCTTTTAGTAGCTTTTTAGTAATTAAGCAGTAAATTCTTCAAAACATGTATAAGTGTGCAGTGCTACACCACCTGAAGGTCTCTTCTTGATCACCTTGTATTTTAGGGTTCCTCTCGATCAGCCTCTCTCTTTCCTGTCAGTCAGCATGTCACCTACAATTCCCTACTCACATTTCTTCTGATTCTCTTACTAAAGGGCTGCAGGATAAACTAAATACTCAGGTGCACATTTCCCTGCTGCTGGCCAATCTGGCCCCCCAGTTAAGTAATTGAGTCTGTGAAGACAAAACCAAGAAAGTTATCACTCTTTAGAGACAGATGAGTGACAGGCTGCTGAGGGAGAGCTCATGCCTATAGTAGAACATGTGAGCACTTCACTGAAAGCCCATCTGACTTCAGTACTTTACAAGCTTCCTACAGATGTAGCTAAAGCTCTGCCAGACACCCAGAAAGGCATAAAGGAGTCATAAACACTAGATGAGAAACCAAGAAGGGAATTGGAAACTTAAAGTGAAAACCTGTGGGATTAGAAGTGTGAAATTAGGGCAGATCTCACTTGAGCTGCAGTGAAGAAAGGGAGAGAGAGAAAGAACATGAGAAAATAAACACAGAAAGAAGTCATACTATTTAAGGCAGCAAGGGCCTGGACAAGGAAACTGGGACTGTCAGACTTCAAAGGGATAAGACTGAAAGCATGGGACAGGAATGGGAAGCTCAAAACCATGAGTTTGGTTTGAGGAACAGAGATGAAAAAGAGCAGACAATACAGTAGTGGTGATAAAGACATTAACACAGCTAGATAAATAAACAAGACTTAAGCCTGAATCCTTATTCACAGACCCTATGTAAAGGATTATACCTGTAGCAGAATATCCCTGGTTTGTCTGATATACTGAAAAATAAAACATCACGAACTAAGATGTGTGTAACTAGCTGAACTGAACACCTCTGTAAAAAATATAAAGTAGTATAATTTGAGTTTGAAGCACCAGCACAGTGTGATGTTTACCGTCATCAAGAAAAACTAAATACTTAATATGTGATTCTTTTTTCTTGACAGTTTTCCCACACATGGTGAAAAAGTTGAATACAGGCTTGCATGTGATGATCATAATGTTCCTCTGTGTGGCCATTTGCTTTTCTCTGGTCAGTTTTGGATTCTGCATTCTTAATGCAATAAAAGTTCCTTACCGGGCTATTAAAGGTCCAGCAGGAGTATGCCTTTGGAACTTCCTTGCAGGTAAAGTTATTTACCAGCACTTTTTACTAGTCACATTCATACAAAATGGTAAAAGTTCCTTCTCTTGCCTTATTAAATATCTTGTTGACTCAAATACTTGTAAATAAAATGAAGTTAACAGTGAATTCTCATCTACCTAAACAGAACTGCCTGGTGCCATCTTCGTTTATCGTGTCTAGTCAACATTTAACAGGAGCTATGAATGCCAGCCTTTAGGTTCCATGTCACTGATAAAAGGACTTTATTACAAACATTGGTGTCATGTTTGCCCATACAATAAGGTGTTTAAGCCATGCCTGTGTCTATCCCTACTCTGTATATTGCTCACTGTGGTATTCAGTAAGTCTTGAAGCACAATCAAAATGTCTGTCTTGTTTGATTATATAACAAGGGTGAATACTTCTTTCATTTTGTTGCAGGTGGATTTGTAGTACTTGCAGTCACCAGCTTTATGGCTGCTGTGAAACTTCATCACCTCACAGAAAGAATTGCCAATTTTCGGGAAAATGTTTTTCGATTTGTTATCTTAGAAGAACGCTTTGAAGACTGTTTTTGGATTTGCGTGGCAAGTGCCACAGCACACGCAGTGAATTTGCTGCTAATAGCCATCAGTGGGATTAATTTTCCTAAAATTAAGCCTAAAACAGAAGAAGTGAATGTTACAGCAGAAGATATCATGTACTAATAAATCTATACAAAACTACTTCAGTTAAGTGAACTGTTGTAAAAGAAACAGCTTCTTGGCTCTTCAACCTTTGATTTGGATGGATGGTTTAGTTATCAACTTAGTAAAGATGTCAGTCTACAATACCAGCAATTAACATGTCTGTGAAAAAAGAAAAACACAAATACTATAAATACTGTTATTCTCAAAACTGACTGCTATCTGCAGTAAATATATGCTGTTTCTCAGATTTTAGAAAATTCACACTTTTAAACCTTTAGAAAATTAAGGTAAAATATGATTTCATCAAAACCAAGTCTCTTTTTTGTTTAGAAGAAAATTTGTTATCACAAGTCTCTGAAAGGTTGTTTCAAAACAGAAAGAATAGACATTTGCCAATTACTTTAATTATCTAGAAAATGCTGAGAAGGACATATAAAATATATTTTATGAGGCTATACCATATTGTGCAAGTTTCGAGCTGGCTTCCCGCCAAGTCCCCGAAACTCGACAACAAGGACCTGCTTCCCAGAGAGGGAAGAGAAAAGAAACGACTTAAGCAGCCAAAGCTATAGCAAAAATATATATATATATATTTTACACATGAGACAGATATATACAATGAGAATACTATACACCACAACTCCAGAAATCCCAAACAGTTCCCCAAAAAGGGAAGAGGGGGAGGGAGAAGGGAGAAGGACAAAAAGGGTCAAAGACCGAGCAAGAACATTTATGAGCAATACCTGCCCAGAATTTTGAAGAGATGATAGGTCCAATCCTATCTTTCCATAAAATTAAAGACAACTTCATTTACCCCAAAAATATCCACTTAATTTGTATGTGCAGAATAATATACAGAAGCACTATGTATGTAGAAAAACTATGGAGCCATCCTTCAACAGACTAAAAAACTGTTCATTGTATCCAAGAGCCTTACCAAAATAAATGAAGCTAAAAACCAATTACCACTTCGCTTCTTTAAATGGTTTAATGTTAAAAAATGAAATTTTACAAGACAAATCAAATTGGATGTAATTTCCTCAGTCATTGTTTCTGAGTGCCACTGTCCTTAACAAAACATGTTATTTCTCTCTGTACCATTTCATGGAAAAAGCTATTAGGTGAGAAGTTCAATGGACTTCTAGAGAACAGGCCCAGCTCCTTCTTCATCATGTTCTGCTGGTCTAACAGCATAACTCCAGTTACAAATGTATGGAAAAGCAAACATTGTTATACGTAGTGTAGCAAGGTGTATGATTCTCACATATAAAAATAAATTATTTATTATCTATTACTATTATGTTTCACACTTTGGGGGCGGTGAAAGAAAGAAAGAAACAAAAAGAAATCTGGATCACCTGATGTTAAAGTCCAGTGCATGTTCATTGCCTTTCAGACTGACAATACAATAATGATCAGCAAACTCCAAACAGTTCTTTTCCATACAGTGCTTTTACTAGAGAAGCATAAATCCACTTCTGACATTACAGTGATGACCGAGCATTCCAGTGTAATTTTTCCTGATAAAATATAACCATAGTCATTCTTACTGTTTGGTTTTTTTTATTTTATTTTCACTTACCACTCTTCTTTTTTTTCCCCTTGTAATTTCAATCTGGGATTGTACTGCTTTGTCTTAGAAAACAATGTGCATTTGCAATAAAGCTTTATTTTTTTCCTAAGTAATTTACATTTTAATCTTCAGTACACAAATTAAACGTGCAGTAAGCAGACCAGGGCTGATTTTTTTAACTTTGTGATAAACCCCAAAGAGAAGTGCGCATACCCATCTAGAGCATGCTATGAGAATCCGGATCACCTCCCGTACACAAGCAAGAAACCTCAGCTCCCGCCGCTCAGAGTACGAACTCGGGAAGCGCTCCCGCCTCCCGCTCTCAATCCCGGCCCTTCCCTGCCGCGGGCACCGCCCCGCGCGGCGCCGGCTGATGAGGCGCTGGGCGCGCCGGGGCCGGGCGGTGCTCCTGCCTTCCTGCTTACCTCCTTTCCTTTCCCTTTCTGCTCCCTGCCATGCTGCTGCCCTGTGTGCGGAGGGTGGCTGCGCGCCGCCTCAGCCGGGACCTGCCCCTGGCCTGCAGCTGCCCGGCGCAGGGTCCCGCTCCGCGGGGCTACAGCCGAGGGGCCGGCGGGAAGGTGAGGGGCTGAGCCGGGGCAGGAGGAGGCGGCGGTGGGAGCGGGTCCCTTCCTCCCGCTCGGCCCTGTGCTCCGGGGGGCTGAGCGGGGTCGCTGTGCCCCCCGGAGCTGAGCCAGGAAGGGTGCGACTCCCTGTGCTCCTCCTGGGTGCACCTGGATGGAGATCTGCTTTGGGGGGAGCGGGGCGGAGAAACCCTTTTGCACTTAAAATTACCGATTAGAAGAGGTTTTGTCTTTATTTATCTCTATGTGTTCGGAAAAATTATTATAACTTTAGTTATGTTGTATCTAGTTTCTTTTTTCACACTCGAAAGTAGTTGTAGTAGTTGATCCTGGTTTACCAGGTGTTGCTCTGTGCATCGTGTTAGATAAATAGATAACATGAGATAAATATATGCAGAAGTAGCAATGGTTTGAACAGTGTGCTTGCTGCCTCTGATGGGTCTCCAAATTTTGTGTTGTTTACATTAATGTGTGTCCTTTTCTAGGGTCTTGTTCTGGGAGTCTACTCAAGTGAAAAGGATGATGGTGCTGCCCAATTCACTAGTGCAGGAGATGCTTTTGATAGACTCGTATCTGGAAAGCTGAGAGAACTTCTGTCCCTGTAAGTGTGTGATAAGCTTCTGAAATGGATTAAAGTACTTACAGACACCAATGGGAATGATCCTTTTTTTTTCGTTATTAGTGTTTGTGTCTGTATAACTGTCAGGCTGATATTTGCTTCTACCAGGCCAAACAGTTTGGAGGGGAATTCCCATGATAAAACTAAGCGCTGAGGAAATGTGCAAGATGTTTCAGGGGACCTGTCCTCTGTAGGGACCTGACTGTGAATGAGCACTGAGCCAAGCATCCCAGTACATTTGTGTGGCATACTGTGTAGTTGTGGAGTGAATGTAGTACCATAAGATTTATCACCAGTAAGGACTTTCGTATTGAAGGAATCTTTTTGTGTCCTAGATGTGGACCACCTTTGAAGAAAGGCAAAACACGCATATTTCATGGTTTGCATCAGGTATGAACTTAGCATTTTTGTGTGCTAGTTGATTAATGTGTGAAGTTTGCCCTTACATCTAATTTTAAGCTAAGTTCACTGCTGTGCTTTTATAAATGGCCTGCTCTTCTTCCCCCCTCTTGTCTCTCTCAACAAAAATGTAGTTCTTATTGAAGCCTCCTGTTCTGCACTACCCATGATTGCATGGCCTTTTCCAAAGTCCTGTACTCCCTCTGGTGTGTTGCAAATTGAGAGGATGTAAACGAGTCTGCTCCAAAGGTGCTCTACTCTGAATAACTGCTTACTGAATGAGCTGAAACACAGCAGTTTTGGATCTGACTTCTACAGGCTCCCCAGGGAAGTAGTCACAGAATCAAGCCTGCCAGAGTTCAAGGAGTATTTGGACAATGTTCTCAGGCACATCATGTGATTCTTGGGATGTCCTGTGTAGGGTCAAGATTTGGACTCGATGATCCTTGTGGGTCCCTTCCAACTCAGGGTATTCTATGATTCTACTGTGCTTCCTGCATCCAGGAGGAGTGAGTGTCTGAAGGTGTACCAATAGCTGCAAAGACCTTCTATACATGACAGTTCTAACTCAAGGTAGTCCCATCATAAGCTTTCATTGGAGGTGTCAAAGTTGTGTGCTTGAAACCTCTGAAAACAAGACATGGGAGTGTTCTTCAAGCAGGACTTTGCACAGACATAGTAGATCACAGAGGTATGAGATAGGGAGTCATCTGCTCAGAATCAGGCTTTTGGTGCCATTTGAGAAGCCCTAATACATGTACTGCACGCATGTGAAGCTGGCCAATATGATACTATTTGTGCCTTTTTAGAGTAGTAGCTAGGCCTAGGCAGGCATGTAATGACATTATGTGTCCCTGTCTAAGTACCTGAATCTTACATTAGGGCTACTTAAATAACCTTAAATAAATTCATTTGTAGGGAGTATTACTTACCATGTAGAAATTCCTGTGTGGACACCCCATGCAGCTGACACTGGACTCAGTAAAAAGGCTCTCAGAAATTTCATGGAAGTTGAGTGAGTGCACTAAGGATCCCATTATCCCTGTTCTGCATACTGGATAGGCTCTGAAGTGGGTAGTGAATCTGCAAGAGAAGACAGGAGAATTTGGCCTTACACACTCTTCTAAGTGTGTTGTAAAATAGTGGTAACTAAAACTGTGTTAACTGTGTTAACACTGACCTTCTGGAAAGCTAACACAAGTTTCAGCATCTTGTGGACTAAAAGATTTTACTATTGTGTAGTAGTTTGAAAGCTCATTGTTAGAGGCTGACAGAGATGGAAGGGAAAGACTAAGATTAACTTCATTTCTCTTCAGAGCTGTGGAAATATATATATATATATGTTCATATATAAAACTTTTAATACAAATTTGAGTTTTATACAAATTTGACTTCCTTCTTATAAGGCTCCCTTTATCTTTGCTACTTCTTCTTTTTTGCCTTCCGCTAGCAGCTTGTAAGGCAAGCATTTAGTCTTCTATGCTACATTGTTTTCCTGAGTTCCGAAGAGGTGTACCTCTGTGCAGCTTTGGTTTGCTACCTGTCAAATCATGCCAGCACGGCTCCTGAGATGAGCTAACAGACTCAGCTTTCAAAGTGGTTTTATTTCCTTGAACATAGTACTATGCCAGAAAGGTTACAATTCTCCAGCTCAGTTCTGGCCTTTGTTGCAGCTGGAAAGCTGGATCTGCTTTCCAAGGACTCTTGAGCTTGCTTACTTTTATGAGTACCAAATTTACTACATGTTGAGCATAAAGCCCAGTCTGCTGCAATGCACATAATTATTAACTGGATAACAGAGTAACTGGCTGCATGCCTGTGGAA
This sequence comes from Pipra filicauda, assembly GCF_003945595.2. Taxonomy (NCBI): domain Eukaryota; kingdom Metazoa; phylum Chordata; class Aves; order Passeriformes; family Pipridae; genus Pipra; species Pipra filicauda. The sequence continues at coordinate 316,736 of NW_024104646.1, read as the reverse complement.
AATGATTGGGAGCACAGGACAGTGGCACCATGTGGGCACTCTTAATGAAACGCACCTACTGTAGAAAAAGTACTGAATGTATTTTAATGCTGTGCTTGGTTTGATTTGGAAAGTAAAGTCTTTATAACAACTCTGCTGTAACAATGAGGAAAGCAAATCTCTTTGTGTGTTGGCTTCATCTAGGACTTTCCGAGTGTGGTGGTAGTTGGCTTGGGTAAGAAGAATGCTGGAGTAAATGACCAAGAAAACTGGAATGAAGGCAAAGAAAATATTCGTGCTGCTGTTGCAGGTTAACTATTAAATTTTCTGAAGCATTTTGTCTATAAAACAATTGCAGTGGTGCAGCATGCTCCATTTTTGAAGAGCCAGTCTAGATATGCCTTTGTTTTGAACTGCACAACTTACTGCCTCGTTTGGTAAATGCATTTACTTGTCACTGATATTCATGTAAATTTTTCCTTAGTGAGCAAAGAATTATGGCGCATGTAAATCAAATCTGCAGACAGGTAACTGCAGTTATTTGTATCAAATAACTTTTCTAAACAGTGTGATACTGAAAAGGCACTTGTCTAATTACTACTTTGAAGCCTGAGAGCATCACCGATTCACTTTGTGCTCACTCTGTACTTAAATATGCACATACATTTACTTCTGCTGCTTAGTCCATAACTAAGATATTTGTGTTTTAAGCTAATATCTTTCACAACAGCAGCAGTATGGTTCAGTATGTTATCTGTCACAGGCAGAGGAGGCCTTTATTTTAATCAAGGATGACTGCTGCATCTCAGTGTGTATAAAACAAGAATAAGAAGAGTTCTCACTACAGAGTTTATAATCTCTGACTGGATGAAAGCTTTATGTCCAAATCACTAGCCAGTAGCTGCCAAAAGACTGTTAAATTATTTGGGTACAAAACGGAATTTATGGAATTTGTTTGTTTATAAAAATGTGTGTAAACTCATCTGGAAGGAAGAGTAGTCATATTCTTGGCAAAAATATAAGTTATGGCAAATTTCTGCTACCTGTAGGTAGTCATAATTCATAGTACTCCAGAATGATAGAGCTTTGCTTTGCTATAGAATGAGCTGTGAACAACTGTGAACTTTCTTTTTTTATTCTTCTGAAATGCTTGAATCATTATAATTCATCAGATATTTTTAGTCATATTTGTCAGTATATGTCATTAGCATTTTCAATTATTCTACTGCATGATCTCTTTAATTGACTGACTTACAAACTCAGATATCTTGAGTTAAAATTGTTTTTTTCCTTGAAATGTCATAATGATCGTCTCGGACACTGTTTTGCTGTTCTGTGCAATACTTGGACTACTAGTTCTGTAATGTATTTTTCAGTTGGCTGTAGGCAGATCCAAGACCTGGAGATCCCTTGTGTTGAAGTAGACCCCTGTGGAGATGCACAATCGGCTGCAGAAGGTGCTGTCCTTGGATTGCATGAATATAATGAGCTGAAGCAAAAAAAGAAACCTATAGTTACTCCTCAGCTTCATGGAAGGTGATGGCAAAGGAAAGCTTGCCTATTTATTTATCTGTTTATTTGTTTATTTATAGAACTGTATGCATGGCATGCTTGTGCAGGAGAAAAACAAAACTGAAAGAATAAGACAAGCAACAGTTTCCCTCTTAACTCCTCCTACTCATTTGAGTTGCCTGAAGTATTTAACATCTCAAGTATATTTATAGTATTTGTTCTGTGTGTTTTGTTAGTATGTCATGTTGCAAGGTTAAGGGTAAATAAATGCTGCTTCGCAGAAAAGAAGGCCCAGGATAAAAATAAAAGTAAAATATTGCTCAAAGCATAGTTGTAACATACAAGGACTTCTGTTGGTACTCTGTGCCCAAATTGTGGAGCAGAGGTATTTTAAAGCCCATAAATGGATAAATCCTTTTGAGAATCGGGAAATGCTAATTGACACCCGACCATGTCACGATGGATATTTTACATAGTTCAATTGTTATATTTCTGTTCACAGACTACAATGCGAGAAGCTTGGACGCTTCTGGTCTCTAAACAGGCATCACTGTTACTTCATAGCAGAAAGTAGAATCAGAGCTTTTGGGTTTAGAACAGTTGTCAGAGTGGACTTTGGACATTCTGTATTGGATATTCTGTCATGCAGAGGAGAGGTATTTCCTATGTATACTTTAAACAGGAACAAGTCCTTCCTTATGAAAAAGTTAGTGAATTAAAATAAAAATGTCTTGATTTAAGGGTGTCTTGATAAGCTACATCCAACACTATTCCCATTTTGTAACACAGCAGATAGTTTGGTAGCCAATTATGTTTATATCAAAGAAACATTGCCTGAAAACATAGATGGTCCTATCACCACTTAAGACACTGGAAGTAATTTTTGTATATAGTAATTTAGGTTGGAAAGGACTTCTGGAGGTCATCCAGTCCAGCTCCTACTCGAATTAGGGAAAACCTGAACATTACATACAACTTTAAAGCTCAGTCAGGTTGATCAGGCTTTTGTTTAGTCCATATTTTATTATCTCCAGAGATGAAATTTCCACAACCTCACTAGGCCATCTGTTCTAGTGCTTAAGTACACTCACGGTGATTTTTTTCTTTATGTGCTGTTGCAGTTTTCCATGTTGAATCTAGAGACCATTGTCTGTTACTGTCTTAATGTGCAACTCTGAGATGTGTCTGTCTTCATCTTTTCTATGAATCCTATTTAAGATTATAGGAAAGACTGCAATTAGCTCTTTCCTGAATTTTTCTTCTTTAGGTGAAACAAACACAGTTCCCTTAGCTTCTCCTCATATGCCATGTGCTGCAGCTCCCTACCCTTCTTAGAGGCCCTCCTTTGCACTTTCTTCAGTTTATCAGTGTTGGGTTTGTATTCTGGAACTCAAAAGTGGACATAGCTGGATGCAGCCTCACAAATGCTAAGTAAATAATTATTTCCCTTAACATGCTGGCTCTGCTCTAATCCCCAGCATGTGGTTGGTCTTTTTTGCTGCAGTTATGCACTGCTTATTCCTGTTCAACTTGTCTATCAGGACCCCCAGGTTCTTTTCTGTGGTTTTGCTTTCTGCTTAGTCAGTGTCCAGCCTGACTGTTGTGTAGAGCTGTCCTGTCCCAGGTACAGGACTTTACCCCAGTCTTTGTTAGACTTCTCAGTGTTCCCCTTGGGGCGTTACTCCACCTTGTCATGGCCCCTGTGAATGGTGGTTTACCTTCCCCATTTCAGGTGCTCCCCATAATGCCATGTTTGCTGATGGTATACCTGTTGAAGTCCCCTTGTTACCTTTTCCCACTTCTTCCCAATTTCAATTGCCAGCTGAGATTTGGCTTCTTAATTCCATACCTCCATATCCAGGCAATACTTCCATATTCCTCCTGGTTTCCTCCATCACTGTCCTGCTCTTTTGAGAGTTGGAATCCAGCTGAATGTCCTGCTTTGTGATGTCCTGTAAAGCAAGTCGGGTTTTCAGTTCTGTTTCAGTAAAATGAAAGGTTTTGTACTGATTATCTTGCAAAGTAACCAGAGTGACTTCCCCATTTTCCTATACAGGCAACTTTGTGAATGTTTGCTCTGTCATTCGTTAGTGAAATGCCTTGAGTGTGCTGTGAAATGAGATCGAAATTCCACTCTTATTGCATAATCATATTTCAGTAAATGGAAAACTAGAATTGGAGGCTTTATGTAGTAAATAAAAACTTTTAGGGCTGTTACAAATAATGTGATTACGAATTTTGGAAGGTGTGTTAATCTTCATGCTTAAGGATTTAAGCCTATCTCTAAATACTGAGAATTAGGACAAGACCTAATGTATCAGACAGATAATTTTACATCTGTCTGCTCTAGGATTTTTCTACTTTTTTCTGAAGCATTTGGCACTGACTAGAACCACAGATGAGTTACTGGACTAGATGTACCTTGAATCTCATACTAAATTCCTTGTAGTAAGATAACTATGATATTCTTAATTGCTCCAAATTAATGATACTGCATTTTCAGAAAGGAGAGAATATATGAATGCGGACAACATCTTACTTCTGCAAATGTGTATAATCCTGATTATTGTGTGTTGTTGTTTAGTGCTGAAAGTGAAGCCTGGCAAAAAGGGGTTATCTATGCTGAGGGTCAGAACCTTGCTCGATACCTTATGGAGGCTCCAGCTAATTATATAACTCCAATCAAATTTGCTGAACATATTGAACAGAAGCTCAGAAGTTTCAGCAATGTGAAGGTCCATATAAGGTAAATTCCACTGAAATGACGCCTTTACAGGGTAGAGAACCATGACTGTAAGATGAGATACCTTCCAGGTTACTCAGGTCTGCAGTTGTCTCTCATTTTCCCTCTGCTACTTCAAATGACAAAAGCAGTGAGGGTTTGGGAAAAAAGCATGAAGGGTGCCCAGACTGCAGTCTGCTCTCAGGATTAGAAGGTGAGATGCTAGTTTGCAGAGGAAGCAATACTGTAATGCAGTAAAATGATTAACTGTCAATTATTCATGCAGTCAATTACGCTTAATTAACACGTGTGCTGTGAAAGGCAGCCTGATAAAGACTCAGTGAATAGAGGGCAAATATTAGGTACCTTTTGTTTTCTTCCCAATTAGGTTTTAAACATACTTTTGCGCTTTTTTTTTGTGCTTTTTTTGTGGCAATGAAACATCTTCTATTTATTGTTGTTACTGTTGGGGGTAAAGATTTAAAAATGTTGAGTTGGAGCCGTAAAAGCCCTTGCAATTGGATTTGCACAGCTAGTGCTTCTTGCCCCTAAATTTCTACTTTCTCTTCAGTGGAAATGAAAGTGGTTGTGCACGTCTTAGAGGCTGTTTTGTTGACAAGCGAAAGACTGAGGGAAATCAACTTTGCCTATAGTTAACTGTGTTGCTAGTAGAAAGCTAAACTGTAACTTCCCGTGATACTGTTACTTCACCTACTATCGAGAGCCTCCCAGGCAAGTGGAAGTTTAAAATTTCTGATGCAGCAGCTGTAGACAAGCTGTTGTTCTGCTGTTTTGTTGTTTCGGCTGCTTTTTAAACAAGGCAAAACAAAGATCGAGGAGCAACTTTGAGGAAGTATTTTTCTGCCTCACACAAAAGGTAATAGTAATAGGATTTAAATTACGGTTTCCAAAATAACTAACTAAAATGAAATGGTTTGTGTATGAACCTTCAAGATTTGTTATGTCTTAAAAACAATCACCTTGGTCAAAGTGTCCAACTACAAAAAAAAAAAAAAAATTAATATATATTTCTGTTCCAGGCCAGAGTCTTGGATAACAACAGAACAGATGGGAGCATTCCTGAGTGTAGCTAAGGGTTCAAGTGAACCTCCCATCTTTCTGGAGATTCACTATTTAGGGGCTGCTAATACAGATGACTCCCCATTGGTATTTGTAGGAAAAGGAGTTACATTTGACAGGTATGTATGCTAATATTTTAATGACTAGAGGGAGGAAATGCTTTCCTACTATTCATGTTCAACAGGGAGACGCTTTTTCTTTGCTCAGCACATCTTCCAATGCCATTCCATTGAACTTGCCTCAGATAGTAGCTTGTGCCGCCTTTTCTGGGGATGAAACAAGATTGGTTGTACAAAGGAATTGTAGCAATTGATATGCCATCATCTTGTAAGGGGAAAATGGAAATTCAGGGGAAAAAAACCCAAAGAACATGCTATTTTTTGTTGTCCTGAGCAAATCTCTGGATACAGAATTTACATGTTTGGAATTGCAGTATGCCACTGGACATCTAGGTGATGCTTAAGGAAATAGGAAATAGTTCCTTATAACTGCTTTCCATGTCACATATTACTGAAGAATTTACCAGTCTATTCCCCTTCCATAGATTGATTTTACCAAGTGCACTGTTTTGTCCTTGTTTTGTGCACTTCTGCTATTATGAAGACCATTGAGTTAGTCCACTGCAGGTTACATGGATTTTTATAGTCTCCTAATTATGAGGAAATATCTCAGGGACATTGAAATGAAAACCTAGATACCTTGCTTTCAGTATGCTTACTAGGGTTGCAGGAGTATTTGCAAACACCAGGTCTAGCATTTACTGATACTTGGTGTTAAAGCATACTGGTGGACAGAATATTATCAATATTATTATATCAATATGCAACATCAAACTTGTACACGTTGGGTGTACAAGCACACTTGTGCTCTGTGTTCCAGTGGTGGCATCTCACTGAAGCCGTCGTCGGGAATGGATGCCATGAGAGCAGATATGGGGGGGGCAGCAACTATCTGTTCAGCCATTGTGACAGCAGCCACTTTAAATCTACCTCTAAACATAATTGGTAAGTGTGTTTGTCAGAGAACCCAAAAATCTTAATTTTACAACATTTTGTAATTTTCTAGTATCAGCAGTGGTGACGGCCTTGTAGAAACATCCTGGGCTCTTGCAGACCTACTTCTCTCATTCCCTTGCTCAGCCTCTTTTCCATTTTTATTTGCATATAAAAAAAATATATCTTTGCTTGAATCAAAAACTAGCTTTGCTTGAAGAAAATATTGCAACACTGAATTAAGATTTTGAAGGCAGGATTTTTAGACCTTAGGAGAGAAATGATTGTCAATAAACATATTCTCAATGAGTTTTTCAAAGTGTTGATCCTTCATTACAAGAAGGAATGTGAATGTCTGTATAAGCAATTAAAATTAAAAGGAGTTAGCTGAGCTACCTCCATGAGTGTTTGCCACAGTTGAACAGGAAGAGGGATGAGCTCTTATTTTCTCAAGTGAATATCTCAGCAGAAAACTAAAACAAAAAAACCCAGTCTGCTGATACTGTTAAGTATGAGCAATGCTTACTTTTTTTCGGGAAAAAAGGCTTATTTTTTCTGCAGAGCTAAAATTAAATGAGCTTATTCAGGAATCGTGGCAAAACCAGGTGGTGATGACATGTAACCAGATCTGGGATAAGTTTTACGTTTGAAAAACTCGACTTTTTAGTTACTTCTATGTTTCAACCAGTAGAGGGCAGCGGTGCACACACACATCCTCGCGGCATTCCTCACTTGGAAGTGTGGTGGGAAGGGCTGTCAGTGGAGCAAGTCTGTAGTAAATCAGCTCGAGAGAGGTGGTCTACTTGTGGACCTTGTGATGGAGTGCATTTCGTCCCATGATCCCATTTGCAGTTGGAGTTTTGACACTGACCCTCTTTTTTGTTACAGTTGGAGTTACACGACAACTCCTTGGACCACTCTGGACATTACACAATGTTTATTTATAATGAGCAGAGCTTGAATGGCTCACAGTGTTAATTTGAGAAGTGCTAATTTTCATTTCAGAAAGAAATCCCTTTCATGTGACCTATTATTTATATGTGGGAGACATAAAATGATATTTATTGTTTCTCTAATGTCACTTGCCACAGCATAAAGTAGAAGTAAATCCTAGTGTTAAAATGGTGTAGGTGGGAGAGTGTGGTAGTGCATCATGCAGAGGAGTTTTCCTGATTGAAAACCAGACCCCATTTGTCTTTCAGTAACCAGAAAAAACTTGGAGCATAATTTTTGAGCATAAATTCAAGATAAGATTAGTATTGTTTTCTTAAAGAGGTGTTTGGGGTTTATCTGAGTGGGGTTTTTTCTACATCTTTTCTGAGAAGGAAACAAGTAATGTAGTTTTCTTTTTGTCTCTGAGGTTTGGCACCCCTCTGTGAAAATATGCCCAGTGGTAAGGCAAACAAGCCTGGGGATGTGGTTAGAGCCAAAAATGGAAAAACAATACAGGTATGCATGAGAAACTTGGATTTTGAATACTTTTAGTGAATTGGTTTAATCAACCAAGTTATATGACTGCGATCAGAGCACGTTTGAAAAAACCCTTTAAAAAGACAAGTAGTGCAAATATACAGTTTTTTAAAAATGTAAGAAACATGTTATTAACTAGAAATTGCTATCATAGGATTCTTTCAAATATAAATTTAGATTGAAGAGATGAGACATGTTTTATAAATTGCTAGGAAAAGCTGCAAAGGTCATTTACTGAGCATGCTGGAAAATCTCATTTTAGCACAAGAGGTTTTTACAATGCTTGTAAATATAGGCTCTCAGTTTAAATGAATAACATTAATTGCTTCCAACAGACCTTTCAGGACAATTCCTTGCTATCTGTATAAGACATAAGATTATTAGTTTCCTGCTGATGTAACCAAGGTCTTTACACTGCCAAGCTGCTCTGTACATTGAGAACTCTGAGTCATAGGGGCTGTTGGTTCAACGGAGCTTACCCAAAATACATATTTCATATTTATTACCAACAGTTCCATACTCATCTAATAGATTAAATTGCACTGAAAGTCATTGTGCTGTAGATCACTGATTTAATTCAGAAATATTTCTTTCTGTCTGGATTTCTGTGATTCTGCCCCTCCTGACTTGCTGAACCTTCCAGTTCTTTGAGGTTCATCTCCCAAAACTGAGTTCAGTCACCCTCTGCTCTGAGGGAAAAAGACTGGGCATGTATTCCCCAACCAGGAAAAAATTTGCAAGAAAGTGGTAGTAGCTCAGAGCACATCATGTAATTAATCTTGCAGAATTCATCATGAAGTTTTCGTGAAAGGGGAAAGGAGCAAATTGATTATTTTTTTTAGAGGGAAGAAGTTATGAGATCCAAAGAGAAAGCAGTATAACAAGGAACTGTTTCCAGTCATGTCTCGGTGCTTTTTTGTGGTACCCTCTCCTCCTTTGTGGTTTTCATTGGCAATACCTCAGCCCCTGGGATTCCTGGGGCTTTGCTGGGCGTGCCAGCCTGTGCGTTCCACTGGGGTAGCTCTCCAGGCTCTTCTGAGGAGTCAGCAGCACAGAGGCCCAGCATACAGAGCAGGTTGCAGTGCTGAAAGATGACTTGACCTCAGCTACAGATCTGCTTTTATTTTGTAAACATAACTGTATATCAACACTTTTTCTTTTTTTTAGTGTAGTTTGAGTAAATTTTGATTACCTGAATTTCCTAGAGCCTTTATCCACTATAGCTATTTAAGATAATATGTAAGAAATACATCAGTGAAAGGAATGTTTACAGTAGTTTTTCTGTTTTTTATTAATTTTACCTCTGAAGGTAGATAACACAGATGCAGAAGGAAGATTGCTGTTAGCTGATGCTCTCTGTTACGCCCACAATTTTAATGCAAGGGCTATTGTGAATGCTGCAACTTTAACAGGTAAGCAGTTTCCCTTCCCTGCTCATTTTGCTATCAGTTCTTTGCTACATATTAGGTGAGCTGTGGATTAGTTGCACTGTGTACATAAACCCAGCCTTAATTCAAAGGCAACTGAAATGATTTTACACGTTGCAGGACAACAGCGCTCACAGCTTGTGCTCTAACAACCTGCACTGTGTCTCTGGGAGTGGGAGGGGACTGGCATGGAGGGGATGTGCTCAGCAGTGTCTATGAAGTTGGGCTCAGCTGGCCCAGCCCAACTGGAACTAAAAGTGGGAAACCCTACACAGACTTTAATGTTTCTGCTCAATGTTTCCCCGTGCTTCCATTTCTGAGCTAAGCTCTCCCAGCTCCCAGGGCTGTGTGATGCAGAGACAGTGGTGTTGAGGAAGATCTTGCTTGGTCCACATGTCAGGGCCATGCTGGAGCCCAAACAGTCCAAATGGCTTCTTTGTGAGTGGCCTGCTGAGTGCCTGAGTTCTGACCTTGCCAGCACCAGTTCTCCCACTACGAGAGCTAGCTCAGGTCTCCGTGATGGTAGATAACAGGAGAGTTGCCGTCTTCCCAAGAACATGTTTGACTGAAGTATCTCTTATTTTGTGTTCAGTTTGCATGCTTTTTTAGGCACTATGAAATGTGTTTTAATTGTTTTGTCTCTACAGTTGCATAATAGTGAAATTATAAATTTAAATTTTAAAAGAGCATTGTGTATGCATCTCATGCACACAGTAACAGGCTGTCATGGTGAGGTGACTGTAGCTGAAATGAGAGCAAACATAGAAGAGTAGTTCAGATATGAGTCCACTGTGTTACTTAATGAATATGCTAAGCAAAATAATTCTTTATATAAATTCTTTGCTAGTGCTTTAAATTATGTTCCATCAGTTCTACCAGTTCAAATTCTGTGGAAAATTTCAGTAGATGGAAGGGAAACTGATTTTAAGATTGTTGCCTTGTATAAAAGTATTCCTGTTTGGGATCCTTGTGCACCAAGCAGGAAGGAGGAGAGCTCCTGTAGAAATTTCTTTGACATATCATTTTGTTAAACTACTTTTTTTCTTTTTTTTATCTCACTGAGGATTGAGTGTTGGTATTAGAGAAGCAGTTCTGTGGCATCAAATAGACAAATATGCATATAATCCCTCAGTTTTAGGCATGGTTTAGTACTTTGATAAGGATTATTTTAGTTTAAAGTAAATTCATACACACTGTGTAAAAATCTATGCAAATGAAATTCACAAAGGGAAGGTATCAGCTCGAAAATTGTAAAGGTCTATAAACTGGAAAAAATCCACTCAGTTTCTAGATGGAAATAATATCTAGGTTTTTTTTTTAGAGGATATTGTTGTTTAATACCTTATCTTAGAAATATTGCTAAGAAACATTAAGCTGAAATAAAAAATCTAGTTTCATGAGAAACGAAATTTTTATGATTTCTTTTCCTGTGAGATTATATAAATGTTTTAAAAATGTTCAAACTTTTAAAAATATAAGTGTACTAAAATCTTTAGGTTTCGCAGTCTGATTAATTCCCATTACTGATAATGGGAATTGAAAAGGGGAAGTTCTGTGAGGAGTCAGGATGCAGGGAACAACTCAGGTCCACCTTTGCCTTTGTCATATAAACAGGTATGTTTCTGTAGGTGCCATGGATGTTGCATTGGGATCTGCTGCAACTGGAGTGTTCACAAATTCATCTTGGCTTTGGACTCACCTCTATGAGGTAGGCCATCTCCATTGTTATTAAATCATAGTAGTAATAATTCAGTGATATATGTTATTGAAAAGTTAGTACATTACTGAAAGACTTTATGCAAATCTAAAAGAGATATTATTACATTTTGAAATTTCGTAGGAATGGTGTCAGTACTGTATTTAATTGAAAATAATTAATGTTGACTATTAATTACTATCTCTTCAGTAAGGTGTGATATCATACACCAAACAGCACGCAGATCATCTCAAGGATCTGCATGTTCTGATAACTTACTGCATATGCATAAGCTCTGGACTACTGACAGTAATTAGTTCATGTTAAAAAGATAATTGATCTTGCTTAACAACACTGAGACAGAAATTCAAAGAGGCCTTGTGGGTAACTGAAGTGTGGTGGATCAAGGAAGCCTCTGAGGGGAAAGATTTGTGTTGTCAGGAAAAAGAAAAAACAGATAAAAAAATGTGGTCTTTGGATGTCACCTTTTGACGTCACCTTTTGACTGACACTAGATTACCTAAAAAGTAAGACTTCCTGTTTTGTTTTGCAGTGTATTCCCAAATACCTAATATTATATTGGACTGAAGATTTTTAGACTGGTCAAACCTAAGCAAAAAGAATTTTGCCCAAACTATCACTGTTCCGTTTTCAGGCCAGCATTTTGACAGGAGACAGAGTTTGGAGAATGCCTCTTTTTGAACATTACACAAAACAAGTAACAGACTGTCCTCTTGCAGATGTGAGTAACATTGGAAAGTACAGCAGGTAAGGTGAACCAATATCTTTTATGTGCCCCTTTCTTTGAGTGTATTTATTTAATATGTGTGCTGTTGGAGTTGCTGTTAAAAACAATACATTTTTCTACTTCCCACAGAGCTGGAGGAGCATGCACAGCTGCTGCATTCCTGAAGGAATTTGTGACTGCCTCTCACTGGGCTCATTTGGATATTGCTGGTGTGATGTCAAATAAAGATGAGGTGCCCTACCTTCGGAAGGGCATGGCAGGGCGGCCCACGAGAACCCTCGTAGAGTTTGCAGCTCGGTTAAGTCAAGACAGTCACAATGCCAAATAAAAATACTTGTTCTAAAATCATCCACTCTGCCTTAAGAAAAAAATCTTAAAAGGTACTATTCATAAATGAATGCCCCAAGCATATTTTCATTATGTTAATTAACTAAAAATGCATTTTATAAATTATTACTTGGGTAAGATTATCTCAGCTTTGAGATTTGTCATCCCATGTTATGCATCTGAAAATAAAAAATACTCTCTTTGAACTATTGAGATATTTAATACCAAAACATGATAATGGAAAACATTGGGACTCCTACTTTATATATAAAGTAAGCATAATGTAAAAAATAAATACCTTATTTGGATATGTGTTTTGATCGAGAGAGAATGCACAATAGGAGATCATAGCTGTGCCTCAGTTTTGGGTACACTGGGTGATGTGAAAGGTAGCTCTGCAAAGTTGTTCATAAAAATGCCATTTTGCCATTTTTCCTTAGAAAAATTAAACCTGCTCTTGGTGTGTATTGAGGCAGAAATGATGCTGCATCAGACATTTTAGGCTGTTGCAATTAGCATGATTAGCATGACTTCAGCACAGAATTATATAGTTAGTTCTAAACATGTCAGCAAGAGTGTGTCTTGTAACTGTTTTTCAAAAAAATTAATGAATGCAAGTTAGTGTTTCATGGGGGTTTTTATGGGAACCTGCCCCCATCTCACATACTTTTTGTCATCTTATTGCTTCCCCCCTTTCCTGGTGTGAGACTGTTGGGTTCCCAGCAGGTACAGTATTCCCAGAATCAGTTCAAACATCAAACAGGCTTGACACTTAAAATCATGGGATGATGTTTTCTTGACAATTTGTGGGATTCAGGCCCAGAGGGTGGGAGGTTGTTTTAGTTTAGGGTGTTTTTTCAGTTTTTTTTGTTAAACAGTGGTCTGTAACAAGTGATGTGGAACCGGTGCTTACCCAGGCTGGAGGCAGTGAGGTGTGGGCAGGGCAGAGACTGGAGGAGGAGGGTCTTGCTGGGAAGGATGGCTTTGCTGTCTCTGCTCTCTTTGTTACTAGGAAGGCAAGCAGTATCCTGGGGTCTGCTGGGAAGAGTGTGGCCACCAGGTCAAGGGAGGTGATCTTCACTCTCTACTCAGCCCTAGTGAGGCCACATCTGGAGTACTGTGTCCAGTTCTGGGCTCCTCCGTACAAGAAAGACAAGGAGCTACTGGAGAGGGTCCAGCGGAGGCCACAAAGATGATAAGGGGTCTGGAGCATCTCTTATGAGGGGAGACTGTGGGAGCTGGGCCCGCTTAGTCTGGAGAAGACTGAGAGGGGATCTCATTAATGCATATAAACATCTCAAAAGCGGGTGCCAAGAGGATGGAGCCAGGCTCTTTCCAGTCGTACCTGGCGACAGGATGAGGAGTAATGGACATAAACTAAAACACAAGAAGTGTCACCTCAACATTAAGAAGAACTTCTTTACGCTGAGAGTGGCAGGGCACTGGAACAGGCTGCCCAGGGAGGTTGTGGAATCTCCCTCTCTAGGGACACTCGAAACCGGCCTGGACGCGTTCTTGTGTCACCTGCTCTAGGTGTCCCTTCCTTGGCAGAGGGCTTGGACTGAATGATCTCTAGAGGTCCCTTCCAACCCTGACGACTCTGCGATTAACACGAGCGGGTTCCACCCGCCCCCGCCGGGGCTGCCCCGGTGCCCGGGCCGGGTCGCTCCGCGGGCGTGGCAGCGCCGGGCCCGCCCCCGCCGCATGCGCCGCTGCCGCCATGGCGGGTGCGCTGGGCGGCATGTTCGGCTCCCAGGCCCCGGGGCCGCCTCCGCCGCCGGGCCCGCCCGGCCCGCCCGGCCTTATCCCGCCGCCCGCGGGGCCGCGCAACCCCAACAACACGCTGGTGGACGAGCTGGAAGCGTCCTTTGAGGTGAGCGGGGGGAGCCGCGGGCGGGGGAGCCGCGGGCGGGCGGGCGCTGCCCTCCCGGTGCCGCCCCCCTGCAGGCGCTGAGCACGGTGCTTCCCTGTCCCGCAGGCCTGCTTCGCCTCGCTGGTGAGCCAGGACTACGTGAACGGCACGGACCAGGAGGAGATCCGCACCGGTGAGCCCCGGGGGGGAGCTGAGGGTCGCCCCTTCCCCGGTAGAACGCTGCTCACAGCAGTGGGAGGAAAGGAACCCACCGGGAAGGGAAGGAGCGGGGTCTGGGGGGGAGGTCCGAGTGCCGGCTGGCTCCGGGGGTCGTGTGGGATTAGGCTGGCGGACAGTGAAGTGCATGGTTCCAAATGCAGGGAGCTCGGCTGATGCATTGAGAAGCTGTATGGAGCAGTAACAGAAGATGGGAAGGGACGGCCCAGGCTGCTCCGCAGCGTTGCTTTAAGGCTTGACTGACGCACCTTCGTGGAGGCGGAATAAATACTGAACTGGTGTGAACAGAGATTGGAAAGTGGCCTTGGCTGCTTGGAAGTGTGCTTGTCCCTGAAAATTTTTTGAAGCTTGACTCTTAAGTGCTGTGTTGAAAACGGCATAAATACTTCTGAAAACTCCTTTCTGGATGTTGGGTCATATTCGTATGCTGGGATGGAACAGCTTTCATTACTAAATCAGCAGTGTGTGATATAGGAATTCTCCTCAATATGCTCATATTTGAGAACCGTACGTTGAGCTTGTTGCTTGAGCATGCAGAAATGTTTTCTTTATTCAACCAAGTTCCATGAATTATTTTATTATTCCTTGTTATTGTCAGACATGTAATAAAACTTGGAAGTGTTGTTGTCTTGCAGCTTTAAAAGAAGTTCTGAAAGTTTGCAGAGCAGTGTCTTATATGGAGACTTAATGCACATCCTGGTTTTATAAATATGTCATTAATAAATATATTTTACAAATAAGTCATTTTAGATATTCTGAAGATTTTCTTTCTAGTAAGTACTGTGAAAAGTGTTTTTAATAGCGTGCAGACCACTACTATTATCAGCCTGATATCTTATTTTTTTTGAATCTGTTCTTTCTATTTTGCTATATATGTTTAGGTGTCGATCAGTGTATCCAAAAGTTTCTGGATGTTGCAAGACAAACTGAATGCTTTTTTCTACAAAAAAGACTGCAACTATCAGTTCAGAAACCAGAACAAGTAATTAAAGAGGTATGTTTAAATTAATTCACCTGTCTTGTGCTAGATGAGATAAACTGTGCACGTCAGTCACCTTGTTCACATTAATTTTGGGTTTCTCAACATGATGCTGTACCTTAAGTTGGTAGAACTTGACTTCTAACGTAACTCTCACTGTGATCCTGGAGAAGGTGGATGCCTGCTGCTCTGTGGAGTATTGGAACACAGCTGGTAGTTTCATTGGAAGAGACAAACCAGTTAGTCAGATTTTGTTGGCAGTAGTGATCTCTGAAATATGGGATTTAGGGGAATGGCACTAGTGCATTCGCAGTTTCATTGGACACTTTTCCATTATTCCACTATAAGATCAGCTTGAAAACTCAAGCTAAAAAAATTAGATGCTCTTTATGTGAGGTGATTGCTCATATGAATACCATCTATTTACTAATACGCTTTTTTTTATCCATAGGATGTTTCAGAATTAAGAAATGAATTGCAGAGAAAAGAAGCATTAATTCAGAAGCATTTGAGTAAGCTGCGACACTGGCAACAGGTCCTGGAAGACATCAGTGTACAGCACAAAAAGCCTGCAGAAATGCCTCAAGGTCCCTTGGCTTACCTGGAACAAGCCTCTGCGAATATTCCTGCTCCAATGAAGCAAACATAATCTTCAGTTTTACATAGCTCAGTATTTTCAACGGTGCAAAGCAGTGGTGTTCTTGCTTTGTATGCTTTTTGTATAATGTAATTTGTACTACAAAGATAAATAGTTAAGATAAGCCAAATAAATTATCTTCTTTTTTTTTGCCCAAAAGTATGAACGGGTTTTATATTTCAATGGAAAATATTCAGAGTTGCTGTTCACGATGCTTTCTGGTAGGCGTGTGTCTCCTAGAATGCATCCTGTTCCTTCTAGAGAGGGTGGCCCTAGTTTTCCCTCTGTCTTTGCTGGTATGATGAAAATACTTGCAAAGATCAGTGTTTGATTTTACTGGAAGATCTGAATGTTTTGTGATCCAGTAATTATCCACGAGGACCACTGTAGAAACACCCTTAGATTTGACTTTACTTTTTTGAAGTGAATTGTCATTCTTCACCAGACTTTTGTTCAGCTCACAGAAGGGGTCTTGGGATATACAAATTTGGATATTATAGGATGATCTGCTAGATACCAAGGCACTCAGTGTTACTTACTGTACACTGTTTTATCTTCTTAATTATATATAAAAAGTGTCTTTTTGTCAAATCTAATGCCAAAGTCACTTTCCAAATCAAGCAGTTCCTTTTGGAGAAAATGCTAGATAGCAGGGATGAAAAGTATTAGCCTGTAGAAGCATTCTGCCCTTTTTGCTACCTTTTCACCACCAGTGAGGTGCAGCAGCTGTTTTGTATTATTTGCATCTGTTGGAACAGCTCTTGCTGGCTGTTGGAGAGAGGATGAGGTTAGGCTGGAGGTACACCTCGCTCACAGAAAATTTCTAACATAGCTGGGCCCTCCTGGTCAAAATTAAACAGGGATTCAAACTGTACAGCAATTGAAGAGGAGCTGTCCTATCTTAAACACCAGGCTGCTGGTTGCACAGTTCCCTCCCTGCCTTCCACAGTTACTGATGAGTTAATTACCTGAGGGTTAATTTCTTTATAGGTGTCCTTCCTCCCAGCAGTGAGTTAGCATGATCTAATAAATGTAGTCATTCCTCCACTTTACATTTAGGTGGGCATAAAAGGTACATGTGCGCAGTTCCCATCACTCTGGAACTCAGTGTATCAATCTGACTCACACTTCAGCATAACATAGCAGTCTTTTGTAAAACACAGAAATGGATCATTTACAAGCTTTAATGTTCATACTTACACATCATCCTACTTTATCAGGCTGATACATGTATTGAAATGCAATAGGGATATTGCAATGCTGACTATACAAAACAGTTTATTAAGCAAACCCAAAACTATTTCTAAACTAGCCTCCTATAAACATGCTATTCTGGAAGGTATACCGCATGCTGTACAGCTTAAGATTAGTTTAACAAAAACCGTTAAAAACTTAAAAAATCACATCATTATATGCATAACTTACTTTAAACAGCTGATGAATCAAATGTATAAATGTACAGAAGTAAGACCTTTCTTCAGCTGGTACCAGATTGATAGGATGTATCAGAGTCCAAATTGCATATTTAATGAAATGGTGGAGTGGTAGAGTCTCTTGATTATAAAAAGTCTTATAACAGTATTTTTGCTTTTTCTTCATTTTTTACAGAGGTTGTTAAAAAAATGCATTTTTTTGAAATCCATGCCTGTAACTCCATAGTTAATAGATGTAAGAGTGCAGGTGTTCCTAATCATTTACTTAGAAATTACTTTTATTATTTTCTTTCCTTAAATCATATATTGGATTATCATTCCCTGAAAGAAAACAGGAATGGCTTTTCTAGTGATTCTGAGAAATATGGAAATAGTTTGCTTTAAAATGAAAAATACTTAGTAAACCATTCTTGATGCTGAGAGTCTTGTTTTTGGTCATCTTTGGTTTGTGGTGGTTCACTGCCATGTGCCCTGTACAAACAAATAAGCATTAGCATGACTTGCCTACTTACTTACAATCTCATTAATATGTAATACTTCTTTTCCCAGAAAAAATCCTGATCCTATGCATGGTGCTGTGCTCACATGAATGGATAAGGCCAAAAGGTGCCAGCTACAAAACACTAGTGGGATCTGTGCTAGTCAGGTAACTCGAACAGTTGCCTGGTCGTAACACGCAGAGCTAAACAGCTATGGAGAAATGTTTGAACATAATTCTTAACTTGACATTTTGAAAAATAAAAGGATGCTTCAAGGATAAGAAGTCTTGAAAATCAGAGAATGGCAGCTGCAATTCACTCTTCAAAATATGAAATATGACATGTATTAAAAATGTTGGGTAAAAGTTTTATTTGACACTGAAAGATTAATTTGAACATTAACTGGCATTTATAATCAACCCTATTACATTGTCTCTTTTCCATCATTCAGGATTTTTTTTAACAAATGATAGCAAATAAGACTTGACTTATGATTGACTGACCTAAAAGAGTTTTAAGTAAGTAGCAGCCAAGCTACCCTCAGTCTCCTTGTGCATTTGTTTCCCTTTAAAACAGAAATCTGATTTGCCTTGGCAGTCATCTGGCATGACACAGCACGTTTTTAGCTTTTAGATGTGGGAATTGCCAAACTGGATCCAACCCTGAGTCCCAGGTTATTGTTTTTGTCGGCAGTCAGCACCATCTGCCCTCAAGTGCAGAACTCTAGCACATCATTTACAGGATAAATAATCTCCACCAGGAGATAGGTGAGAAGGCTGGATTTGGTCCTGAAACATAGTGGTAGGGTTTGTTGTTTTTTTATTGTGTTTTTGGGTTTTTTTGGTTGTTTTTTTAATATTTATCATTATAACTGTATGTTAGCTACATGTATTTTTAATTATTTCTTGAAGAGAGAGTTCAGCTATGTTTATAAAATACCAAACATTGTTCAAATAACTCCTAAATTTGAAGAATGCAAGTCCTTCAGAGAGAAAACGTGAAACTAAGTTTTTACTTAAGTGTGTGCTAATCAATTTTTAAGTCTCTAAACCCTTTGTGAAACGATTAGCCTAGATTCATTGAAATACCTCCTAAAATAAAAATATGTCATCGACATCTACCAAGTGCAAGGTGAAGAAACAAAAATAAGAGAGAAGACACATCCTTATTAGAACCACTGGTAGATGCTCAAGGTTTTAAACAGCCATATTCACTATTAACTGCATTCTTAGTTAAGTACTTGCAACTCTTCTTGTTTTTTAGCACCAGAAGGGGTTGCAAGTGTAAGCTCTGCTGGGCAGGGATTATAGCCTACACCTGCAGTAAAGTTCTGAGTCTGTCTGCAGAGAACTGAACACACGGAGTTCACTGCACTGCAGAAACCTCACATTGTTGTGTATTTCCAAATGTATAATGATTTTGATTTGCCTACAAGATTCTGAACATAAATTCATTTATTGTCTTAGAAAATGGATAAATACCTTGTGGCAGCACTGCTGTCTGAGGACTGTGCTGATGGAGAGCCCACCCTGAGGCAGCCAGGACTCCGGTCTAAGCTTGTAGATTTTGTTATTTGAGGAGCACTTCTTTTTGATCTCGAGTCACAGCTCAAAAAGCTCTTTGCATAGGAAGCTAAATTCGGAACACTGACAACACGACTGGGCACCTCAAGTGTTTTCTTCTTCTGCTTTTTATTGTAACAGAAAACTTCATTACATACACAGTTTTTTCAATTTATACTATAAAACCTCAACAATACCTCATTCCTAGATGTCTTGTGAGGAACCCTCAGATAGGAAGGGTCCCGTCTTTTTCTGCAGGCATTTAGATTCTGACAGTATGCTGTGAGGATCCATGGATTTGGTCCCATCTAATTAAAACAACTTGTGTATTTGATCTTGGGGTTTTAGACAGATCAAGGTGCTTTCCACCAAGTTGACCTCCCCTCTTTTCATGGCTATTTATAGACAGTATCATGCAGAGGGGCTGGAATGGCAAAGAGCAAATACCGAGCAACCCAAACAGATTCATAATTTTCCTTAATGCATGCAATATCCCAATTAGCAACTCCCAAATCTGCAAACAATGGCTGTGCTTATCGCAGTGGAAGACTCATGCCTTTGGAGTTTTAGTGTTTTACATCTGCTTAAAAACCTGTATTCATGTTGCACATATACTTCTACTGAATTTATGTTATACTCAACACCTGACTAAGTTGGCTTACTGGAAAGAATTCTACTGAATAACATTATCATAAAAAATTAATAGCACTTTTACTGTCCTGATCACCTGTATGATTCAAATAGTAACAAAACTTCATGATTTGTGATTTTAATTGCATTGCCCATCTTACCTTGATGGAAGGAGTCAAGCCTGCTGTATTAGGGTTGAAAGAAAATGACCGATTCCTGGAGGATTCAGTGTTGGCTGAAAGTGAATGCTGACATTTTCTTCCTTCCTGAGGGGAAAGAAAGTTACATGTATAGAAACATGTATTTGTTGGAAGCTGGTAGAGAAACACACATTTGTCAAAGTATTCCAGAACAGAAAGAAGCAACCAGTCTGAAGCAATGTGCGAAACACTGAATAGAGCCTTTCAATAGATTCCAAAATACATAACTGCATATAAAAGGCAGTCTTACCACCAGCTGCTTGATGATTTCTTCTCTCTCACTTAATTTGTCTTGCAGACAGTTTACAAGGTGTGTATCTTCTGACCTGGACTCCCATTTTCTTGACTTTTCTTCTAACTCTTTAAGTCTGTACCAAAGAAAATGCAGACTGGAAAAAAACTTCCTCAGATCAGGTTCAAGAGATACCTGGGCTGTACTGTGCCCTAAATTCCAAACCTAAAATACAGGGGCATAACCAGGTCTTTCTGATAAAACATCCTTTTTTAAAAAAAAAAAAAAGGCATCTATACATGGTTTACATAGAAGGATAGAATCTTGTGGAATTCCAAAATAAATTACCACCAGAGTTAATCCACAACACCTGTCTGCATAAAATCCAGCCCCTGGTGTAAACTAAGAAGCTTGCACATCGCATGGCTAGTCTAGTTTCCTAAAGAAAAAAATCTGCGTCACAGTATCTATACATACCTGTATTAATCTATTTGTTCTCTTTTCTGACCCAGTAACTTTAGAATCCTCAGAAATACTCAATTCCTATAACTTTCATGAAGAGAAGCTTGGATATACATGCTGCTTTAATGAACTCTCTAAGTCAAAACCTGTAGTCTGAGTTCAGCTTTTTAAATTCCTTAATCAGGGGAAAAGACTCAAATGCCAATTACACATTCTTAGATACGGTGTGGGAAGATACATTTGATTGACTCATGAGAACACAAATCATTCTTTCAATCAGCCGAGTGCATGAATTTTGCTGTTTGAGAAACTGAGTTCTATGAAGTTCACCTGCCATAACCAGGACCCATACTGAGCAGTGTGTTACAGAATACAAACAACCTTTTTCTTGTTCGGTTTTTTTTTGTGGGGGGGTAAGTATTTTTTAGAGGACCACCCTTGGACCTTATCATGTCAGAGTTTGAATAAAAAGATAAATCTTAACATCTGAAAGGTTTGAGGCCGGCTTACATGCAAGGTCTCTCTTCTGGTCCTCTGCTGCACAGTTGAGATAAGGGAAAAGGATATATAATCAAAGGGGATAATTCTAAGTGGCCTCTCCTGTACAATCTGAAGCACCACAACTTAACTCCACAGGGGGCTGAAAAGTGCATTTATTTATATGAGTTAGTGGGGGCTGTCCTGGGAAATTTTCAATGGAGTAAGAATGATCAAGAGCTTCTTAACCTCAAAGATGCTGCTCTGCTGAACAAAATTAAGTACAAGATCATGGATCAAGGCCTCTGGTATTATCTGCGACAAAAATTATTTTACACTTCATAAAATTCCTAGATACTACATGCAAGTTTTAATTTAGCATTGTAAAACTTTATGTATAGTGCTTTAGATTAACCAATATTAAGAATTTATTATAATGGCTTTGGGTCTTTTTGGTTTGCAAAGGAAATACACTTGTATTTCAATCCTTACAATACTCTATGTATGATTAATACAAAAAATTATACATACTAAGAACCATAAATTCAAACAGAACTCACTGCCAATATGAGCCGCAGTTCATTTAAATTACTTACGCAGTTTCTAAGGAGAAAATCTTTGCTAGAAGATGTGCCTGAGTGCTGCTGAAATCAGATAATATGTTTTCAATTTCCTTCCGGTGATCTTGTTTCAGTATGTCCAGTTCTTTTTTATGCTTGATACTGAGGTCTTCTACCAGTAGCCTTCCATTGGTATTAAAATATGTCTGAATTATCATGTTTCAATACTAGTTTATTTTCATTGATCAAAGCATGCAGTTTTGAGGTCTTTTATTGACTGCAAAGGTAGTTAACTGGGCAGAGAGCTGGCTTCTCCCTACTGATTTGACTTTGACATTTTGGTAGCAATCTGAGCAGAACCATCCTAACGCTGACGAAGAGGAAAATTTTTTGAAAAGTACGTGACCTTCACCCTTCAGGAAATGGAATATTCCATATAATGATGCTATTGATATTCTGTCTAGGGTTAGTTTGTGCACTAATCTTAATGATAAAACATGACAATAAAATACCTCACTCACATTAAGCAAAATTATGTTGAAATCTCTGGGATTTTAACATGAGGCTCTGATGATTTATTTTACCACATCATGGCATCAGAACATTTAATACTGCATACCATCATCCTAAAACTGTTTTTAAAAAAAAAAAAATTGAAAACTAAAAAATGCCTGACGTTTTTTCAAGCCTAACCAGAACATTGCTTTCTAATACCAACTCCAAAAGCAAGACATCTTCTGAAGAATCATAGTTAGTTTGTTGTCTTTTGTTTGCTAATGCTTTGTTAAACCTTGGAGAAACTTTTTCATTAACTCAATGGAGAGTCCATGATCTATGGTTTACTGATTAAAATAGAGATGCTCAACTCAGCAGATTAACAATTGTAATTTTCACAAAAGATATTCAGTTTAAATTTTTTTC
This sequence comes from Pipra filicauda, assembly GCF_003945595.2. Lineage (NCBI taxonomy): Eukaryota > Metazoa > Chordata > Aves > Passeriformes > Pipridae > Pipra > Pipra filicauda. The sequence goes on along the minus strand of NW_024104646.1, from coordinate 294,122 downwards.
CCTTATTTTTTTAATGTACTCCCAAACCTGTTTCACTTGTTTCTGAAAGGCTTCAGGAAAGGCCAAAAGGCCCACAAAAGGTTTATGCCTTGAAATTAGAGCACAGCCATGCAAGTGACTGGCATAAGATAAGAAGCAGAAGAATAAGGGTAAAAAAGGGAGCAAAATCCCTGAAATAGATCTTTAGGGGTAGAATAAAAGTTCTCTTTCAGAATAGCCATTTTGGAAATTGTCCACTCTTCCCATAAAAATACCTTTGCTCTCATCCTAATCCTTGCAAAAGCTTGCCATACGGGAGGTGGAATTCACACAATTCAAGAGAATGGAAATGTGAATTATTACTTCCAGCAGATTACTGATTTCACTTACTTGGCAACAGTAGAACTAGTAATTTTAAATAATTTGTTAAAAAATTTGTCACATGCAAATAACAAGCCACTATCAGCTTTAAAATCAGAAAAAACTATATGGCGTAAGACAGGGTCAGTGTTGTTAAAGTAAAAATAGCACTTATTTATATGCAGTCACCCACTTAACTATTCCCTTACACAAACTATTAGTCCTGCAAAAGCAAAACAAGAGCTGCAAGTTAATGTTCCGGGTCTTCCATGGGTTAATTTTAGAGCAGCCTATAGCAGGTGCCTGTGTCCACTTCAGCTCTCTGGTCCTACCTCCTGTTATCTGAAGGATTTCTGCTTACATAATTTCCATTAATGCTTCCTTCTCAAATGCTTACTGTAGTAGAGCTACACCATTTATTCCCTGTAAAGCAAATCCTCCAGCGGTAGCATGTGAGGCCCTTTAGACCTCATCACTGACACGTGAATAATTCTTCTCTTCATGAACAGAGGCTATAAATTCCTTCAAGGTAGCTGGAGGGCACTGATGAAACACTCTGGTTTGCAGTTCTTTCTGTTGATCTTGCTTCAAAAGCTTGAAATGAAATTCACTTTGAAGTAACTCTCAAAAGAGTGCAAGGGCAAAAAAAAAAGTTTCTCATTCTTTGAATATCTGCTGACTGGTAGACAGGAATGGAATTACTCTGACCACTCTGACAGTCTGCAGAGAGACATTCTGTCCACTGAGTGCTTTTCCCTAGACTATATGGGTCATAATTTTAAAGATTCTTGTAAGGGCATACTTTTCAGAAATCCTTTTATATATACAACTTGTGCAGTTAGGAGCATACATTCTACATCATTGCAAATATGAATTGAAAGGTACCCACACACCATATCCCTCTGCCAAGAGAATGTGTTAAGTGTGTTCATCCAGAAATTTCCAAGTATTCAAAACCATAAAAATGCAGTGGGCAGTGAACTCAGTCTTGTCTCCCATGTAAACTGCACCAGGGGAGGTATAGGTTGGACATTAGGAAGAACTTCTTCACAGAAAGGATGATTAGACGTTGGAATGGACTGTCCAGGGAGGTGGTGGAGTCACCACCTCTGGAGGCACTTAGTGTCATGGTCTAGTTGACAAGGTGGTCATAGGTTGGACTCAATGATCTCAGAGGTCTTTTCTAACCTAATTGATTCTGTGATTCTGTGATTCTGCACTTTTTCTGTACATAAGTGGGAGGACTGCTTTTACTGCAATGCACCATGTGTGCCGAGCCTGTGGCTACACTAAGAAGATGTGGTCCACCTTCTACAAGACTACAAGTCATCTTGCCCCTCCTGTGCCCTGACAGTATCTCACAGCTCCAGGCTTCCATCAGCCCAGAGATGCTGTCAGTGTCCACTGTCACTGCCCTTATTCCCTCAGTGCAAAGCTGACTGCTACAACCAAAGCAAACTCTCATGGAGTATACACAGCATTCCCAAGTGTCCCCTTTGGAGTTAACATTGGTTTCAGCTAGAGAGAGTATGTATAAAAACTTGATATTTATTCTCAGAGACTTCTCTATTTTTTTAATAGTTCTTGGGTGAGTGTAGGATTTGTTTATGTCTTCCAGTGCCTTTCTAAGGCTGACATTATGCAGATTTTCTCAGGTTGCTCCTTTGGGGATACACTAGACATATTTTTCTGAGACATATAATGAGCAATTAGTTCAAATGCTTCTATTATGGCTGGAGGGAAATGTGAAATGAACTACTGCTTTTACAAAACTCCTAGCCTCTAAAATTAGTACTTTAAAAAGGAAAGATTCTGACATGCATTGCACTTAGAACACCTCTGATGCTGACATTATTAGTGAATCTCTAGATAGCACTGTGAAGTTTGAATTTAAGGCAAACCTTCTGTGCTGTTTATCTCTATCCTGAAGCTGTGCAGCTTCTTGCTTCTGCGACTCCAGCTCAGCACTGAGTAGCTCCATTGTGTCCTTCAAAAGTAAATTCTCTTTCTTGAGTTCAGAAATTTCACTCTGACATTTTTCCAGTTCATCATGAAGAGATCTGATCTGGCTTTGGCTACTTCCTTCCTAAGAAAAAGGCCACATTTATTTATTCACAGACTCTTATTTTTTAATGTTAAGATCTTGCTAGAATTGTGTGCATTGAATTTTTGTGATCTGATTTATCAATTATATGTGCCATGATGTGTGCAAGACAAAACCTGTGATCAAAACTTCTTGAATATACTTAGTCTCCATAGAATTTATTTTATTGTAACATTCATTTACTTCTGTTGTAGATTCTGATCTTTAAATGGAAAAAAAAGCCTGCCCATAGGGGGAAAATTATAAACAATGCTATCATTTAAAGTGAGAAATAAGGGAAGGAAACACATTCAATTTCTGTAAGAGACTGCACACTTTTATTATCCCTAAAGAGACAAATGTGATACTATTGCTTTTGCTAAACACAACATGGCAATGAAGTAGGAACTGGTCTCTTGCCTGTTGCTTCTTCAGTGTCCTCACACTCCTCAGCTCCATTTGTAGTTCTTCTATTTGTTTCTTGAGGTTAGTGCATGATGTTTGTTGCTCAGAGAGTTCCATCCTTAGAGATCCTAGTAACAATCAGACAGACAATCATTTGGGCAGTCAGAGGAGAGCTGGATGGGGAAGGTAGACATAGGCAATGTAGATGAAAACATTGATCTATTACATTTTGCTTTGTTCCTCAACTCCTTCCCCATTAGGCATAATGGCCTTCTATTACTAGAGAGGTAACTCAGTTGAGCAATAGTCAGATGATATGGAGCTACAGTAACAATGATTCCATGTCAGAATCAGAGAGGCAATTCTGTGGCAGTTGTATTGCAGACTACACCACTGTAATTGCTTCTTCTCATCTTGAACTTTATTGGAGCACCCCTGAGCTTCCCCGTTAAGTCCACTGGTGTTTTATGGAGGATCATAAGACAGACTGAGGAGAGCTCTGGTTGTGTTAAAGAAGTAAAACACTTATGTAAGCTCACCTGTCATGTACTGCAACTTTTGTGTATATTGGGTACAAGTTTTGGGATGGATCAAGTACAAGGAGAAAAGTTTTTCTCTCTCTCTATGGTCTCCCTACAATTATTTTTGAAGAAGAACAGAACTGGTCTATTGAACACAAAAACTTTAGAGAGCAAGAAATCTTTCCAGCAAATTTGAATTTCCCAAAAAAAAAAAAAAAAAAACAAGCAAGAAGAGAATCCAGTTTGTACTTAAAATACTTTCAAATTATTCTTAAATTAAAAAACCTTTTATAGATGAGCTTTAATAACATGAGATTAAACCTGGAGATATTACACATCTTCCTAATGCAGTGTTGTGTTTAGTTCTGAACAATTTAGGGCACTTTTGAAACAGACTAAACAATACATAGGGAACAACTGATCTCCATTGCTAGACTCAACAGAGCAGACTTGAACAACATAGAATAATTCTTGTTCTCATAGAAAAAAAAAAAGAGGAAATTCATACACACTAACTACATTTTTCCAACTTAATATACCTGATAATGCATACTTGAATGTTGTACACCAGACCACGCTCTCAGCAACATTCTGCTGCTGACAGTTGAGGGCCAAGTTAACAAAGAATATTGACTGTATTGCTGAAATTTCAGGGTATGAAAAAGGAGATTCACAAAGACCTGAGTTTTCCCAGAAGATGGGAAAGAAAATGAATAGGATGAAAGTCAGTGCTTCTCAGCATATATTTAATCAAGCAGTAGGAGCTGTGCATGACATGAGACACTATACCTAGCAACAGGGTTTGCTGCTTCTGTATCTGCTCAAGTTCATCTTGTAATTCTTTCTTTGCTTTCTCTTCCAAGGTTTGTATTTCCAGCCTATGAGACTGATGTTGGATCTTGAAAGTCTCATTAAATTCCTTTTTCAAACGTTCTTCTGCCTCCTGTAAGCAAAAGTCCCCCCCCCCAAAACAAAGCAGTTGGAGCCTATTTATCAGCTTGTTGTTTTACTTGTAATGCCAGGATGAATCTGGCCTTCCACTGTGCAACTTTTATTTTTATCACCACTTTACAAGACAGTTTATCAATGAAAGCATAAAAATGAGCCAAAGTTAAAATTTAAGACTTAATACATACAAGATAAATTATCAAGATATCACCTCTTAGATTTGGTGTACATGATGAAATAATAACACTGACATCTTTGCACTATTTGACATTAGAAAGATGTTTTATTATCTAACATACAAAGCCCCCAGATTTGACCTGTTTTTCATTACTTATCACAGTGTATCAGATAAAGTCTTCTATCTTCCCTTGTATCATTCTTGGCTAAAACTTCCACTGTCATTAGAAGTACTGCTGTCATGCTGTAAATGATGGAGGGAGCAGTTGCCCTGCAGTGGCTCTGAAAGCAAAATCCTGTCCTCAGTTTCATTCTTACCAACTTACTGCCTTCAGCTTGGTTTTGTCTAAGCTGGAATTTTATTCTGAATATATAAACAAGATATTAAATTCTTCTTAGGGTGGTTTTATTACCAATGTTTTATAAGGTTCTCTAAGCTGTGTGAATCAACAGGGACATCTGAACTCCATGTCACAATCACATTTACATTTTAAAATTGATTTTTTCTCAAACAGCAAAAGTCTTTAGAACATTAGTATATTGTATTAACATTTTGTCACTGAAATAAATCCACTCAAACCTTTAAAAGCTTTGGTTATCCACTTACTGAATTGATTGAAGGTATATAAGGCAATACACATCATTATACATGTCTATTATGCTTTTGAAGTATTTATGTGTAAATTAATAATGGATGAAAAATAATAAAACTGAGTGCTATTATTAATATACTTAGGAATTCCTTTGAAATTCTGAAGCAGCAGCACAGATAAAGGTGCTTGTATTCATTACAGCCTAACTGTAGAGTATTTTATTTTATGAAGCATTAATTCTCACTGTGGTCCAAGTTAAAAAGTTAAAATTATTTTAAAAACCCCATACAAATAATGCAGTCTGATGATGATGAGGTTCCAAAATCACAGAATAGTTCATTACGTGCAACAATAGCAACCCATCATTAAGCTGGAGATAACTGAGTTTTAATAATCAGCTGTCATTAAAATGGTTTATGCCATAAATATATATATATTTACATTAGTATGTAGTAAACTGACCTTTAGTTCCTGATTTTTGCTTTTCTCCAACATTTTTAAGACTTTTTGATGTGATGCCTCCAACTGCAGTTTAACATTTTGGTTTTCTTTAATGGTGTTTTGAAGATCCTGCAAAAGTTTCTCTTTTTCTTTGTTGGACTGCAGATTATGTTTCTTCAGAGACTCCTTGAAATTATTTGCTTGTTGGTCTAATATTTGCTTCAGCTGAGCTACCTTCCAGAAAAGTAAGTCAGCAGAGTTGGATTAATGGCTGCATTCACAACAGAGAGGAATTACGTAAAATTGAACATATTTTGTGAACACGAAAACTGAACTTGAACAATGAAAACTTTACGAACATGAAAAAATAGAAAGATGCGCATTTTGTGCAAGGAACTGTTTTTTCAGTGAAGAATAACAACCTTTTTGCATATACTGTCTGTTGCTTATCAAGTATTTTTTAAAAATTATTTCTTTTCAAATCACCTCCACTTCATACATGCAATCCATAGTTCAACTTGCACAATTATTATGTCACAAACTTGGAGGCAGGCCTAAGACTGTGCTTCTTGCTGTCCTGGAGATGTAACACTGCAGAATCCATTTACTTAAAGCAGTAGATTAGAACCAATGGAAACAAGAATTCTGCACATCAAGCTTCAGATTTATCTTTTCTACTATCTTAATTACTAAACACAGTAGATGCGTATAATGGCTGATGGAAAAGTAACAAAAAAATACCCATCTGTAAGAATAAATTAGTGGGGCTTGTTTTGGTGGGGAAGGAGGGAGGAGTCTGTTGTCTTTTCTAGTAGGTAGGTTTTCTCAACTTTCAGCAAAAATTTGTATTTGAAATTCTGAAAAATTGCCTTCTGCATAGGAACATGCATACTTAATAAGGCCAATTAGTGGTTTTGCTGCTGTATCTGAGTTCCAAGTCAGAATACCCTTATGTCTCTTGCCTTTTCTTTTGGGGAACATGTGAAAGAGGATGGCCTGTTTTTCATTTTTATATACTTGTACTTTTCAGTCTTAATCAAAATATGACAGGAAGTAATTCACATCCTTATGATTTCATGTGACTTAAAAAGATTGAAGTGATGTTACTCACATCTGCAATTTGGATGCAATATGGATTATAACCTATGCCTGTGTCCTATTCTTACCTGTACACTAATACATGTTCTTTTTCTCTTCCGTGTTGCCTTAATTTTTTTCCATGCATAATGTAGACAGACTATTAGCTGAGGAATCACTGTAGCTTTAGCTAGATAAATATTTGTTTGTGGCCCCTTTTGATGCAGCACCACAAAAGCTGTATGAAGATTTACTAAATGGGCTAAGGTGTCTCTCTCATTCCACGGTTTATTCACATTGCACTTTCCAGTACATTTTGAGCTACACAGGAGAAAAGAAGGCACGATATGCAAAGACCTTGCTTCTTATTAACTACCTGGGCACAGTCAGTGCTGCGCTGTCCAAATGGAGATACTGGTGAACTCTGCCAGATCTCTCCAGATCACAGTAAGCCTTTCTGATGGTGTACTCCGGCTAGCTCAGGGCACTGTTCTTTCTCACATTTGTTGAGCATGTTGGCTCCTCTCCTCCAAATGATAAATTTTCTCCTTTCCTTCTCCTGAGGCCCTTCTCCATTCCCAGATGGATCACAACCCTTACTCAAGTACTCTCTAAGCCTCTAGTATTCTTATATGTTTCTAGCACAGAACTGTGCTCTGAAGGCTCATAATGCTGCAAACCACAAAGCTTGAATCAGTTCCCAGGGTTTCAACTCCTTTTGGAGAAAGGACATTCTGTACTTCCAAATACATTGTCCCTTGTCTTCACTTCTAGTCCTGATTTCTGCTTTTATTGTTTCTTGACATCTGCTCCGTTCTCTCTAGAATTTGTACAAGTCTTTATGTCCCAGAAATGAATCCTGATATTAAAGAAGAAAAATTAATTTAAACCCTTTTTTTCTTTTGAGATACAACTTAGAAAGAATTATTTCTACTTGATATATTTGTCCTATTTTAATTGGTTTTTTTCTACACTGCAACTATGTAGGCCCCAAAAACATTGGAGAAACTTGTTGTGTTTGGTCTGTTGGTAGCTTATAATATTGAGTAAAAAGTTTGCATTTCCAGACTATCCGATGAAGATGATTTCTTTCTGTGTAAGCACTGTTCATTTGAAACACAAATGTTTATGAACTTCATATGCTTTGGAGATAGCTCAAAACCTATTACTTGAACAAACACATATATCATGAGAACAACAGAACTTCCTTTACTAAATCTGGATTCTATACCTCTGAGCAGCTACAAAAATGAATTATTGTTTCATTTTTTATTAGAACTGCTGTTCCTATACACAAGTCAATATATTGTATTCCTTCCATTTACATAACAGTTTGTTCTTCACTGAAAATCCACAAAGCAAATTCCTTTTTTCCAATTAATTGGTGGCAGCCATAACTTATCACTGATCTTGTACTTCAGTTTCCCTCTGAACCCTTTCCAGCAGCTTGCTCATAAAGGGCCACATTACTATGGATTTCCTTTACCAGATGAGATAGTGTGTTATGTTTGAATTTCAAAGTTCCTCAGCTTTATTACCGATGTTTCACATGTTCTGAGATCTACAGCAGCATTTGTAACTTAGACATGACAGAAATCTGCAAACAGAGAAAAACCTTGTTAAAAAACTCTTTAGCAGATCTACCAGTTTAGGTAGTTGACTGCCTCCTTCTTGGTGGCAACAATCAATAAAACTTCCGGTCAAATAATCCAAAGGAGACATTTTTAAATGTACACATCAAATTGAAAACTTAACATTTTTCCTCAAAAATTAATTTGGTGTTTTTAAAACTTAAATTATTTAAAAATTTGTAAGAAGAAAAATCGCTTTATTCATAGAACACAGGGAAAGAAGAGGTAGCAGTGATGGTTCTGTTTTGTTTCTGTAAGAAAGAAAGGAAGCACAGAGGCACAGAAAAAAGAAGACAACAAGAGTACATGCATGAGCATATGAGGGTAATTGAGACACTTACCCAATTGATGAAGGCCTAAGGTGTCCAATGACAACTTTATATACAAGTGAAGAAATGGCAACAGGTGACACTGTAGCTTACTCTATTTTATCCTATAAACTCTTTAAATAAGTGAGAAAGCTGACAGAAGAAACACAAACAAAGAAACAAACCAAAACAAGACCAGACCTCTCACAAATCATGGGAATGCCAGGCTGGTAGATAAGAAGAAAATAAAAATTCCTTCCTCCAGTGCTTTGCGAATAAAGTTCTTTCTTTTGTTCTAAGCGCTGGAAAGCACTTCTTAAACAACTTCAAACCAACATGGTATGTTTGAATGTCACTGAAGCTATCCAACCAAATTGATTTATTTAATTTCAAAGAGTACATAGCTTCAGCTGCCTCCACTCTGAGTTTCAGTTAACTAGTCATCCAGTTGTTTCTTGGCTTCTTCTGTTGTGTCATCCAATTAAACACACAAAAAAATATTTGTCTGAACAAGCTAGCGAAGAATAACTGCCAAATACTATTCTTTATGAAAAATATTAATTGTCTTTACTGTGGCTGTGTGATGGAATCTATCTGTGGCCTGGATACATTCCAAGAACAGGCAAATGCCAGAGCCACTTGCCAATCATACTTTTGTTTCAGAGCTGCTGCAATTTTTATTTTTTTTTTTTTTAATATATGCTAAATCTTAAGATTTAATGAAAAGGGGCACTTTGGCTTCTAGTTGCAGGTAAAAAATTTACTTTGTCTTCACACCTATTGAACTCAGGCCAGTGTTTTCCTATATAAAGAAAGGAAACACTGAAGTCTTTTGGTACTGCAGGCCCTTATAAAACTAATCTTTGACGTGAAACACTTAATGCTGCAGAGTCACCCCTATCAGCTGATGAAGTATGCATTAGCATTATTACACTCAAGTATGCATTTTTTTCTTTGCTTCCTTAAAGTAAAGTGAGTAAAAAGAATGTGCCAGAGGAGTAGGCTGTATATTTTCTAAAAGAAAAACTGGACACAGGAAAAATGTCACTGGGAATACTTCTTAAGCAAATTAAACAGTCATCTCACCAGGAGGATGAAAAGAGGCACATATAAACTTCATCTGCAGTCACAACATTATAAACCTTGCGGACTCTTCACAGACAATTATTGGATCAAAGCACTTCTAACATGAAACAAAAGATCATACTAACTAAAAATAAGCTAAGCAGTAAAGTGATAACAAAGAGAACACCACGTAGTAAGAAATCAGATGGAAAAGTAGTCTTAGAAACATTGGTTTTCAGTGATTAAGGGAAAAAACCCTACAGAAATGTATCAGGCACAGAAACACATTCTTTCTCATGAAGAGAACATTAGAGGCTAAGAAACAAACGTTCCATCCCATCAGGATGGAAATGAAATCTTTCAATTAAAAGGGCTTTCAAATCCACCAGTGAAAATTCTTCTCTGGAATGATTTGCAGTGCCCAAGTATTTTATTGTGCTTCATTAATTCAAAACAGACAGCCAGACCCTCAATTTGTTTAAATTGGTAAAGCAACATTTAAGCCAATGAAACTATACCAACTCACATCAGTCCAGAATCTATTTGGATACTTTTATTACTAACAAACCAACAACACTCTGGGATTTTGTGTTTTATAATGTCTTCCTGCTGCAAAACAAAATTTCTTGAAAAAATTTCACTTCTGCATTACTGATTCAATTTTATCCACCAGAATTGCATAAAGTGATCTTAAAGATGCAAACAATACAGTATAAACTCAAGGCAACAGTATCTTTTTAGGCTCTGCCGCATTCTTTTAAAATTTCAGGGTTACATTTGCATTTGATCTTTCTTACAACAGCTGAATTTGCTTCCAACTGTCTTCCATGTAAAGAAAGAAATGAACAATTCTTACTAAAAGATGACTGATGAGTTTTGAAATATTTCAAAAGTCTTCCAATTTTCGTTATTTTCTAACCATAATTACTGTCCCTCTTCTGGGAAGGATTGCTTTATTCTTTTGAAGAAGTACTCTCAGACTTTGATAGTCCGTGGATAAAAACACTTAGCAAGTATAAGGCTCTGAATGCCATCACAATTGGCTCCCCTGTTTGACTTCTACTTCGACTATTTTAATTCACTGTGCTTGCAAGCACAGTTTCTCAGTGCATTTGTAGGGAATAGATTTTTATAAAAGGCTTAAAATTGTCTTTTGATGCATAGAAAAACCACTGCAATTGAGAAGTTGTTCATAGTCAACATAAGGTCCCCAAATGCTCCAGGGTTTCACTCCTACTATGATGCTATTACATCATAACAGTAATATGGTATAAGAAGTAAAAACAAAATAAAGAAATTGCATTTTACTGGGTTTTTTAGGCTTTTTTTTCACAGTTACTTCAATTAAGTTCACAGGCAAGAGCCTTCCTAAACAGCCTTCCATTCTTCCTAAACTTGTGGCAATTCTTGATCAGATGGAAGGGTGTGAACACACTCTACTATTTGGTGGTACTCTGCTATTTGGTGGTACCTCCAAGACCCATCAAAACTCTGGGCATTGCTGTGTTAGCATCGTTCAAAGATCTATATGACAAGGTGATGTCTGCACTTCCATTTTATGTATTTTGTAATTCCAGAATAGAAGCGCAGAATCACAGAATATGCCGAGTTGGAAGGGACCCACAAGGATCATTGACTCCCACTTCTGACCCTGCACAGGACCATCCCCAAGAGTCACACCATGTGCCCGAGAGTGTTGTCCAAATGCTTCTTGAACTCTGTCAGGCTTGGGGCTGTGATCACTTCCCTAGGGAGCTGTTCCAGTGCCCAACCACCCTCTAAGAGAAGAGCCTCTTTCTAATATTCCACCTAAACCTCCTCTGACACAACTTCAGGCTGTTCTCTCAGGTCCTGTCACTGGTCACCACAGAGAAGAGATCAGTGCCTGCCCCTCCTCTTCCCCTCACAAGGAAGTTGTAACTGCAATGAGGTCTCCCCTCAGTCTCCCCTTCTCCAGGCTGAACAGTGCCCTCAGCTGCTTGTCATACAGCTTCCCCTCAAGGCCCTTCACCATCTTTGTGACCTTCCTTTGGAAGCTCTCTAAGAGCTTTATATCTTTCCTATATTGTGGTGCCAAGACCCTTTAACACATGTTGAAGAGATCCTGTAGTGCAAAAGCAAGGAACTGGAGGGCCTCAATGAATTAGCATTCGACCCACACAGAATCTCCCATTATTCCTTCCAAAGGACCAAACAGATGTGAATCTGATTTCTTGATCCAGAAAAATCTCATTAATACAGAAATACTGCCACTTAGAAGTGCAACACCAGAGAGATGAAATTATCATGCTTCTGCCTACTCTGCATAGTGCTCTAGCTATGTCTGCCCAACCAAAAATGGGTCTTATGTAGCCAAGGAAGCTATTTTTAGATCTGAAATTGTATCCAGGTTAGAACTAGATTAGTAACAGCACATTGCCTAACCTTTGAGGCGGAAGTTCTGGGCTGAGGCATTGCAAAGGTTCCCAGCTGGCAATCATGCCCTCAGTGAAACATAATGTTGTGTAGTAAATGGTTCTTTCTTGGCTGTGAATATTCATGTACTTATAGCAGGAAACTATTACAAGCTGAAATTACTTCCCTTCCCTGGCAATACTGCCAAGTAATTAGTTCAGAAAGTAACTTTTGGAGTATCAAGAAAAATGTAAAATTTCTCTTCAGATGGAGCATTTCCTCCTTTTTGGGAGCACTGTTAGATTCTAAGACACAATAAAATGTTTCTTAATGTATTTGTTTATATGTAACATGGTGTTGTGAACATAACACATACATACTATTTTATATTTTATGATATTTATTTATGTTTATGTTTATAGTGGCAATAATTTCCTACTACTCTTTGCTAATTTACCATGATCTTGTGATATGAGAGGATGAGAAGTTAGATAACACAGGTTTCTTTCATATTTTTCTGTCCTGAACACATGACTTCAAGAAAAGTAATTTGATGACTCACTGCCTTACTTTTTTTATCTGCAAAAACCTGAAGAATAATTGCTTCATGCTATAAACCTTTTGATTTCTTTGAGACCTTTCAGTGGAATGCACCACCTGCATGAATATATACAATACTGTGAGATCATACAGTGTGCCAGGACTCCTCCCTTTCATCTCTTTTCCTCACGCCTCAAATCAGTGTAAACTTTCAGGCATTACCCAGGGATGCCAGAATATCATGGTAAATTTTCATCTTTGAATAGATTATGATATTTGGTCAGAAAAAAAGTATATTTCAGAAAATATGAAAATTAATAAAGACAACTGCTTTCTGAGAACCCATGTTTTGGAATACATGTGTAGAAATCACTCCAGATAGGTCAAAAGATGTTGGATTGACCTGAAATTCTCTCAGACAAGAACCTGGAGAAAACAGTGGCATGCAGAAATGTGTAATGAAACCTAAAAACGGGATTTAGCCAGAACTTTCAGAACATTAAGAACTACACTTAAATTCTATATGTCTAAGACTGGGAAATGGAGTCAGAATGCCAGTGTTTGATAACAGAATGTACAAATCTGTTTTATGGGAGAAATGAAAGAGAAAAGGTCATGCTGCATTCAGAACTTGTACAGCTAGTATAGCACAGATGGGAGAAAAAGCAGGCATTACATATAGTAAATGTGCACAACACATGCCTCGATTGCTGGAACATGGACACCAAACAGTAGTGATGACATGTGGGAAACTGAAAACAGGCAGTAGAGGGAGAACAACAACCTGCTTAGCCCCCTGATGAGCCTATCTCTCATTTCTCTGTCTTCAAAAACTAAACAAGAGGTTATTATGGCCACTCAGAGTCTACAAATATCAGCTGAGGAAGATCTAGGTCTTGAGCTTTTGTGGAGATGTCACCATGCAAACTCCTGCTGAACTTGCTGGTAGTGAAACTGGTTAGAATTAGCAATGCAAATTACAGACAGCCACTTAGAACATCAGTGGCTACCTGTAATTCAGTAGTTCCACAGTGTGACCTACCTAATTCTCATGGCTCATTACTTTTTCTTGAGCTAGACTGAAGAAATTTTTTGTGTTTGGGAATATTCTCATTTTGCTTAATAAAACCTTGGAGCCTCAAAACCTGCATTAGCAGATAAAGAAAAAAAAAAAGATGACAAATTCTCATGATGGAAACATTTCCATTAACCCATAATCTCCCAGAATGGACAATCACGAATATTTTCATTCTTTTCCTGAATAAGGTACCAAATGCACTTTTATACTGGGAGTAGAAAAATACATGCAGCACGGAGCATCATCAGAACTTTTCACCAAGGCACTGATTTCAGTGCTGTTAAAGCAGTTGTTTTGTAACTTATCCATGAGATAATAGTATCAAAATGTTCAGAGGTAAAAACTTCACATGATCACACTGAAGAAAGGGAAATATCCTGTACATAACATTTTAAAGCAGATAGTATTTGCCAAAAAGAATTGAACAACACAAAAGGGGAACATCTGAGAGGAAGAAAACATATTCACAGCTGTCAGAAATTTTAAAGGTGCACTGCTTGCCTGGGTAAATAATTGCCTTGTAGGTGTTCTGGGGTTTTTTTGGCATAAAATTGTTTAGCCAATCTGCTTTTTGGCTTTTAAAATAATGACACTTACCTGTAAAAATATCTTGGCAGATGTACTAATCTGGAAAATTTGCATGACTTGGCCTGCAACTGACAGATGTTACAGGTGGATAATCTAATAACACAGCTCAGTTATTTATTTCCAGATTAATCCATGTCTGTAGATTTGTGCTACGACTTAGGTGTAACCAGAGTGCAGAACAGTGGATAAACCATGACACCCTCAAACCTACTTTAGGGTCACAATGCCCTGTTTCACTCTTGACCTTCAGAACATAGAGGGAGGCATACCTAATTACTAATATAGACTAAATTATTGCACATTCAAATCTCCTTCAGTTAGCAACCTTACCAGTAAGCAGGTAGAACAGAAACAATTATCTGTTTGACCTTTTTACCATTGAATTCTCTTGCAGACAAGCAAACAAGCAGCCCCTTCTAGATCTCTAAGCATTAAGAAAAAAAAATCAGAAAGTCAACAAGAGCTGTAAGGAAGATTCTAATCTCACTTAGTACTGTACAGTCAGTCACCATGCAACCCTGGTATAGCCGAAGTCCTCACCAGAAGCCTTAGCATATCTCCAAAAGGTGATATATGAAATTTATCAAAATAAATAGACTTGTCAAAATCTTCATAGATGTTTAGAAGCAGTCATTTCTGTTATTTCTCTCTGGAGTCCCTGCATGTTTTCTTGAATGAAAGTCACAACAAATACTATTAAGATCTAATCCAGAATCTCTCAGATGGGATGAAAAATGAAGCGCCCGTTTATTACTGGGTTACATTTATGCTCAGTTTACCTCAAGTGAAGAGTTCTGAAGTTTCCCAGTTAGTACTTCTTTCTCTTTCTCTAGTTGCTTTAGTTCACACTCTGATTTTCTTTGAAATTCATCTAGCTGTCTCTGGAGCTCCTAAAATTAAAAAAAAAAAAAAAAAGAAAGAAAAGAAAGAAGCAACGAGACAAAAGCATGCAACAGCTGGAATAAAATATGCAGCATGAAAAAGAAAGAACATATTTCATCTACATCACCCTAGATAACAGAGCAGTTTACACAATAGTACACGATACTGTTTTTGAATGTCACTTTTGTGTCATTCAATTAAAAAAGTATTAACAGTTTGGTTCTTTCTAAAACTAGTGTGCAACAATACAGTTCACATAATCCTAATCTACTGAAAGCTTCTCTGTGGTGGAAAACTGTACAGCATGAAGAGTTAGACTATTTTGCCTCAAGTGGTGTTAGTGTTCAAAAATAATTTAGTATGTAAGAGTCACCCACAAGACCTGAAAAAACATAAATATACCTTGGCCATATAAATAACAAGATGATTAACTAATGGGCAATTAATGGAAAAGAGAATCAAAGGAAGCACTACCTGCTAGCATCCATAAAGAAAATCACAATGAGGAAGTAAAAATAAAATAAAATAAATTAAAATTAAATTAAATTGGAAAAAGAATTGAGGACAATATTCCACCTTATTGCTGGAAATAGTTGAAAAATCACTGATAACCCCAGTTGCAAGACAGTGACCAAGAGCTTGTATCAATTGTTTGCAGCAAGTGTGAGCAATTGTTTATTGTAGAAAGACAGAATGTACAACTTCTAGAAACCTCCTGAAGTGATATGCATTGCAAGCTTATCAGTGTACTTGCTCTTCCTATTTGTGCCAATTTCCTGAGTCAAAAAAATATTCTATAACTTCAGACACTACAAATGGAGGAAACAGAGAAAAAAATAGCAATTTAACACCTCTCCCATCCTGTACAGCCCCTTCTCACACATCCCACTCTGTTTAAAATCCAGGTAGCAATTAAAGGATGAAATTAAACAGATGCGTGAGTACTGCAAGGGAGAAATTAGCTTTACTTTTGCCTGCACAAAAAGAAGAGCATATAACAGTTTTTTTGATTAAAACCTGAAGATCAGGTGCAACATTCCCACTACAACTCTGGCAACTTACTTTCTTCTCTACATCTTAATTTTTCTATCTGGAAAATAGATATAATACTTCTCAAGCAGCTGCTACAGACCTTAATTGAATCAGAGGATATAAATAACATTAATAATGAAAAATATTGTCATTGTATTTAAGTTTTACTAACTCAAGATTTTTCTAATTTAATTAATACGAACCTCTAAGAAGAGAAGATTACAAGCAACAGTATTTATTCCCTATAAGCAATAAATAACTACTACTATGCCTTTTTTCTAAAGTATGAATGTTTGATATTTAAATTTGATTTGACTCACATGAAGAGCTTCATCCTGGCATAATTTTAAGTATACCTGTACAAACTTATAATAAGAAGAATACACTATAAAAAAGGCAATATCATTTTCATGATGTAACTGTGTACCTTGAAGCACTGCATCTTCACAAACTGATCAAACATGAGCCCTTTCACAAGGAGATAAAATAATTTACTCACACGGGCTCCATTTTGAGAAATAAGATTGCAAAAATGTATAAACTCCAACAATTTCAAGGAAATTAATTCTTCTGATGAGCAGTAAACACAGTTTCTAGTGTCCAAAATCAGGACAGTACTATGAAGCTCAACATCTAGTGACAGCAGCTGCGTGCTTTTTATGACTTCACAACTTGACAGCAATTGGTTTGATTATTCTCAAGTCAATGTTAAACTCGGAAAGTTATATTAGTCTTAACTGCAAAAAATGGGTAAAAGTATATTTTTAGCACCAAGAAGGGTCTAAAGAACACTTGACCAGTAGTCTGATTGTCCAATTCTACATACTGCTCCAATTAATCTTTTTTTCTGTCTAGAAGATGTCTGACAAACCCACAAGTACATTAGGAGTCAGAAACTAAATTCCTCCTTAGTTTATGCCCAAATTTGGCAAACCACTTGGACATGCACTGGGCTTTAAGCTTCACTAAGCACTAAAGCACATGCTTAAAGGCAAACGTGTTTCAAGGTTTTTCTCTGTTTGAATAGATTTCAGCTCACATTCAGGTTCTTACTGCACAGAAACATTAGAGACTGCAAACTTCCTAAAGCCAAAGGATTCAGTCACAGATAGCAGTTCTCATGAAAGTGAAATTCTTTGAGCAATCTCTTAAGCCAATTGCTGCTAATGCATATCAACAACAAGAATTACAGCCCAGCCACTTAAAGCATGTTGAAAAAAGGTATTGCTCAGGTAAGCTGCCTGGATCCATGAGAAGATGAGGATTCTTTCTGACTAAAGTTAAATAAGGACATACATATATATGCATATGTGTGTGCGTGTGCATGCATTTGTTTATAAATAGTTGTAATTTCATTGGTAACACATGCACTCTGAATTAATTTACCAACTCTGCAGAATTAGATCCTCTGCCTAAACAATGCAAAATTTTGATTAAATCAATTTATTGAGTGTTTCACAGCAGTGATTCATGAAAATTTAAGTCAGAAATTACAATAACACCCACAATACATTTTTCTCCAGGAGGGTTCTTATATAAATCACTCCAACTGCCACATGCAAAGCATGCAAGGATAAGTGTTGCTAAGAAGGCCGTTTATCACATCAAGGATAAATTCACCTTCCTGTCTGTGGAGCTTTTCACAGAAATACATCAGTCTGACCTTTTTTAATTTTTTTTTCTTCAGTAAGACCATAGCAATAAAATCCTGGCATTTTATGTTAATTCAAAGTGCCCACAGTGAGCATAATTCAAATAATGTCACTGTGACCAAAAAGATTAAAACTAGATGAAAGAAAGCATCTATAAATAAAAGAACATTCCTACCTTCTGCATTTTTTTATTTCAGATTCTATGAAGTTTTAGACTGGCCTGATTTCCTTTGTATCCTTCATTACAAGATCTACCAGCCCTTTTAACAGCTATTCCTTCAGACAAGCCTTTTCCTTATGGGACTAATGCTTGACTTTACAAAGACAGTTCTCTCTTTCATTCATACCCTCTTTGTAAATAGCTACAGTTTCCATAGTCTATTTGGTAGTGAATATCCTATTTCGTATCATATAGATATGAAAAAAATCCCCAAGAAGGTAGAATGCTGGGGTGGCAGTAGTCTATTTTGTAGTGAATATGCTATTTAGGTGGAAATACTCCATTGAAAAATACTGGCTTTATTTTACTTAGCAATACAGAACTGTATTGATCCAGGATGATAAGCCTCTCCGTTAGTCTAGTAATAGTTTGGGGTTTTTTGCTGTTCTGGTTTGATCTTGGCTATGTAACTCGCTTCCAATCATGCAGGCTTCCTCAAGGACAACCTTAGTCCTGTGGGAAAGTACAGTAGACAATTTGTTTTTTCTTATGTCTCTGAGGCCAGGTCATATTTTCTGGAATGGTAGCATAACAATAGTTTTAGAGAACTAAAAAGTATAGAAAAGATTCAGGGCTGGACAGTTACTTAAGGGGAGACATCGTACAGAGGGAACTCTCTAGATACCCACATTCCTCATTGTACTGAGTTTATTCCTGGTACTATTTCTGCATTGCTTTTCAGAAAATCTGTTTTATATATTTAAAAATAAATAAATCAGTATTCCAACTTGACCTCAACAGAGAAAGTCTGCCTTGGACATTGTTCTCTTTAAGGTTTTTGTTATAGCACCAGTTGAACACTCAGCCCTGGTATAGCTCAAGGATGTTCATAGTTTCTTTGCTGTCTTTGCAGCAGCTCATGTGCTTCAGGTTATGAATACGAGTCACTGTGCCACTGAATGAGCTCAGAGACCTGGGAATCTTACAGGATTGACTACTGCATAATAATCCAAAAGCCATTAATTTTAAAAGAAAAATTACACTGATTTCAGTACTTTTGGTATACCATGCCTTTGAATATTTGAGAGCAAAACACCTGTTAAAGCTCCTGCACATCTTCAGAGCTGCTCTTTTTCCGACTCTGTTTGGGACAAGTCATTTGCTGCAGCTGTGTTATTTGATGTTTCAGTTCATCTACTGTATTAACAGCTTTGCTTTGGAAATTCAACATAGTTTCCACATCTTCTGCAGTATCAAAATTTACATTTCAAATAGCATAAATAACTTGCAGAATTTCCAATATAAGTGACTACTAACAGGGGAAATACTTTAGAATGACATTAATGAGCATCTTACCTGCTTTATGCAGGATTTCCTTTTCTTGACGTGTATTTCTGCCTTTGACTACACTTAGATCTTATTCCACTTTTTTCACTATACCTTTTGATCCCAGAATTTCTTGCTGTGTTCGCTTAAGCTACACTTCCAAATCCTAAAATATGCATGACATTACTTCGACGTTCATTACATACGTCCTTTTCTTGTCACAAGAAATAAATGGTCATTTTCTCTCTTGGTGTAGTTCCATGACATAAATCTTTCACCTAGAGAGCTGATTTAAATGCATTTTTGGCTCTTCCATACCCTTCAACTGTCTCTGCTGCCAGAATATTTATAATGTGGAACCATTCCCTCCCACGTAGTAAGTGTCATTGTAAAGTGAACACTCATCAAGAGTTACCATCTAAAAGATGTCTGAGATTATCCTAAACTTGAAAGAGGTTATACTTCCAGTAATTTCATGACAATGTATACTAAAAGTTAATGTATATTAGTTTGGAAATTTTTTAAGTTGCTGGAATACAACAGTTTGTAACATACTCCATAATGCCTAAACTCAGAAAAAATTGGCTCCTATGAACTTTGCTGGGAATTGACTGTCCATAACTAAAGGCAAAAATTTGAACCATATTTAATGTTCTATTTCTGGAGGTTCTAGTTTCAGTTTTCAGATGTGTAGCATAATACTGCAATATTCACTCAGTTAAAATTGCCATTTGTTCCTAGATGAATGCTGAGTGAAACCTTACAGGTTAAAACTAACTCATATTGAACACTCTCTGTAGCTCAGAACTTCAAGATAAGCTTGTTTCTTTTACCTCTGGCATATGCCAAAATTCTTCTGAAACTAAACTGAACAGTTCAGACTTAATGACTTGTCATCCTTTGCATTGTCTCTTCTACAGTAATAACAATAAATGTGCACTAACGTGATGCTTTTCATCTAAAAGTCTCAAACCTCTAGGCATACACTAAGGAGAAAACAGAAAATTCATCTTGCTTAAACAACAGTCCTTACACCTTTCAAGCCTTATAATAGATTTTGTTGCTAATATTTACCAATGCTCAGAGGTATTGCAGATTAAAAACATGTTTCTATTTCCCAGTCTGGCACTGTCTACATGAGTCTGAAAAAAATGTAGTGTTTAACGGTGGCATAAGAAATACCCAACTTAGAAAGGAGAAACTTTTACTTTTTTATTTAAACTGTAAAGAAACAGAAAATAACATCATGCCTCTTTCCCTTCTTCCAGATTTATCCTAGTCTGAGGCTATCTCTTCACACATTCAAGGCAATATGCTCCAGCGGTATGTAAATCAGCCTCATTCCACAGACTTAGAGGATCTGTAATGTATGAGTTGAGCATATGTCCTTCAGAAAATATTTCAGTTTTATCCAGCCGATACTGAATTTAGAAAATAAATTGCTAATGACACCACCTTCTTATTTCCGTTTCCTATCATATTTTACATTCTTTATTTCTAAAAGATTGCCTTTCTTATGCAATAAATCAGGAGTAAACCATGTGCATAAATTTTCGTGTGTCCATTCTTCATTTTTCCTGGATGTTATTTCAAGTACCCACAAAAAAATCAGGATCTTGCTTTCCCTCTCCCCCTCTATCACTTCTAACTTCTATGAGCCAGGACACTTTTTGTTATTGAAACAGGTATTACAGATTTCTCTGACTCAATTTAAAAAAATGGCTTATCTGCATCTCTGTCATTCATTATATCCTCTCCACTTTTCTGTAGAAGATAGAGGTTGTTCTGTTACAGATCTACACACAGAGAGAATGAAATCTGAATAATGTTGGGGAAGGTTTATTCAAGTAGTCCTCTGATCTTGCAAAACAAAAAGGTAGTGACTATTGAAGGCTGAACTCCCTCAAAGATCATGCTCAAAGAAGAGGCCCGGTACTCTGCACCATCAACAAAATGATACCAGTAAGCAAGATGTGAGGGCAGATGGCAAAACCAGTAAAGAGCTGTCTTGGAAGAACATAGCTGACGGGGCTGACCCTGCTCTCTACAGAATTCCGGGATTCTCTTACTCTAAAAGAAATAAATCTTTCCCATTAGGAAAAAATTCTTGTTATTCTGTAATATTCCAAGCCTAGACCTTCATGGTGTTTTCTTATCTAATATGCAGGACTGCTGTCATAGGGCTGGGGGCAGGTCTGGTAGGTGAGTTTATGTGATGTGAAGGACCAATACCATTAGAAGGAAGTCAAACTGCTGAGCACAGAGCATGGCTGGGTACTTCAACTTCAGCACAGCTCATCAGTGTCTCTCCTGCACTCTGACCTTATGTAGCACATCCAGCTGGTTGGCAGATTGCCCATGACATGCCAACCTCTCAAACTGCATCTGACACGTGATGCAATTACACAGAAATTAAAAGGGGCTGCAGAGCTGTGCTGCAAATGTATGAGATACACAGCAGTGAGGGTAGACAGGCAAAGTGTGAGGTGAGAACTAGTGGTGAAAGTCTCACTGCTCAGCACATAAAACTTCATGGGTGTAAAGGACACTTTATTAAATGGCACTTGGTACAAGCCACTGCTGCAAGAGCCATACAAGGCACTTGATTCCCAACCTGCCAGCTCAGGTCTCTTATCTAATCCTGTTCATATCCATGCACTGAGCTATTGGCAACCAGAAGGGAAAAGGAGAATATACTGTGTAAACACTTATGGCTAGCAGTAGTGCCTGTTTGCTTTTCTTTTCACATTTCTGGGCAGGAAAGGTAAAATTCTGTTCAGGACCTTACTCCTCCCTCACAGAATACAAAGTCTAGTGTTCAAAGTGTTCTCCTAATGAGTTACTAATCATCTTAACTCTGTCTTTAAAATTCTCAGCACTATATCTCTCCTATTTCCATTCTAAGTCTCTAAAACTGTTTTACTGCTTAAAAAGCATTTGACTCGATACGTAAAAGACCCCTCCTGTCACAAATTTTAAAGAATTGATGATTTATACTTTTATAGGTAGAGATAGGGATCACAATCTCATACTCTACCTGTATTCTCTCCTTCAGCTTCTGGGAATGCTTCTTCCTCTCATTTATCTTCTGGCTTTTCTCCTCTAGGTCTGCCTCCAGCTTCTTTACCTGCTGCAGCAAAAAACCTTCCTCAGTCTCTGATCTCTTCCTTTGCTCTGTTTCTCTTTGCTGACAATTCATCACTGTTTCTGTCACAGACTGATGCATAGCTTTTCTCAAAGTCTCTTTTTCTCTCTCATAAGGGACTTGCAGTTTGTATGTTTTCTGAGTAGTTTCTTCAGTTGCTCTCCGGTTCTTGCTCTTCAGGTTTCCCACCTCATTTATTAGAGCGTGTCCTTCCACACTGCATTTCTCATCTAAATGTACCTTTTTACCCATATTTTCTCTTCTAGATGCTTTGCATTCATTTAGCAGTTCATCAAACTCCTGATTTAAATGTGGAAGCTTGTTTTCAAAGCCTGCATTGGTATCTACCATGTCTTTAGAGAGGACTGCCTGTGCTTGTTTCACTTCTGTTCTCAACTCCTTCTCTTCCACCTGCTTTTTGCACAATGTTAACTCTGCCAAGGCTTCTTCCTTCAATCTCTTGTGTTGTTCTACTGCAATTTCAAGGGCCTGAATATGTTTTCTCAGTAACTGTTCTTCTTCAACTTTGCTTTTACACTGGAGAATCGTTTCCCTTGTCTCAGCAAGAATGTGCTGAATTTCTTCTTCATGAGCCTCTCTCAGAGCCTCTATACTGGCCTCATGTTCATCATTCTTAGTGTTTAGGGCATATATCACCTATAGAAAAATAGAAAATTAAAGTAGCTAGTGAATGGTAGCCATGCATCCAGTTACTATATTTATCAAGGTGTTAAACAATAAAAGAGAACTACTACAAGAGATCAATATTTTGTGTGTGTGTGGTGGTTCTTTGTTTCATTTTTTTTTTCACTAGGAACAGAAGGGACAGTTTTACACTGCGAAACCTTATAGGAAAGGAAGACAATACTGTGACAGGAAATAATTTTTTTACTTTTTGTCAGAAATTTCCTTTTTATTCTTGGCAACTTGTCACTTCATGCCTGTAGTTGGATCTCTAAATGCAAGGAAGGGAATCAGGCCCCTTCTTAAGCTAAATGACTTCTTATCTGTAGTCCAGTTCACCTGGCCTTCAGTGCAGGAGGGCTACCTGCCACATTGCCTTTAGCATTAGGAAGTGCTGGGGACCAGTAGTGGCAGATCTGTGCAGTGAAATCTGAGGTCCTGATATCTAGTTCATGTGGACCAAAATCACTTTGTGATGTAAATGAAAGTAAAGTATGAAAGGTGGATTAAATTCCGCACTCCAACTAAAACACCATGGAAGATGCATTCCTGGAAGCCACATGCCTTGCAAGTTAGTTTGGTCAGCATTGTATGGTAAGCATTACTCAAGTGCAAGGCTCTTTTGGCTTGATTCTGAGAAGTGTTTAGGCAATGTATTTTTTTTTACCACACATTTCAGTAATAGTCATAAATCTCAGAAAACAGCTTTTAGCAGATGCAAGTGCCCCTCTGATGACAAGAAGTAATTTTTCCAAACAACTGTTTTAAATCCTTTGATGTTTTATTTTTTCTACAAAATGCAGAATAATAATTCTTTTGGCTGTAAGACAAGTTATGACCCATAGCAGGCTTTGTTACCCATAACATACACCAAAGACCTCTCATGGAAGCTGGTGTACAAGCACACTACAATTGTTTTGAAAAGAAAATGCTATTAGAAGCCCAGAGTGGCCTGAAATGAAGAGTAAATGAGCAGTTAAGCTTACAAGACAGTTATATATAATTGCACAACATAGTAACTGCCTGAAAAGATACATTTGTCTTTTCAGACCTTCATTAGGACATACAGGGACTAATCCAGTTTCTACTGAACATAGTCATCTAACTCAAGGAGAACTACACATTGTGTATTAACATGTGTGAAGGTTTTCCTCTTATTTGTGTGGTTACATTTTTTTTAGGGATAAATTACTGCTCTACAAAACTAGGTTTGGAATTTGTACACGAGTTATGATAGATATATTCAGTCTGGCCTGAGCCCACAGAGGTCAATCAAAAGATTAGACAATGTTTGAGAAAATCATAGCCTTAAGTAAATAAATAAATAAATGAATACAGGAAAAAAGTCACAGCTAATTCTTTAATTATGCTAGAATTTTGGCCCTGTAATCTTCAAGCCTTCCTCAGGGCAAGCCTCAATTGAGAGTCCAATAAGTATCTTGACCACACCAAGTGTCACAAGCCTCTAATGTGTTGTATAAGCCCCAAAGATGTCTCCAGAACTACTGAATTGGCATATCTATGTCTAACCACATTTTGTGCTGTCTGTATATGAATAACATATTGAATTTCAGTCAACCATAAATGAAAGCAAACACACAAATACATCTCCTGTGTAGTCAACTTTCTCCCTGGCAGTAATGAATTAAGTAGAGAAGCCTTAAAAAGTCACAAATGAAAAATGTGGTCTGGATATATTTCTGGATAAATATGTGACAAAAGAGAATAACAGCATTATATTCCTGAAAAATGTCAGACAAGAAGTCATTGTCTACATTTAGATATGTATATTTTATTAGATTACAAGTTGTTCATTATTCTCTGTTATTTTTAACCACTTTTCCTTGAAATCGAAATAGTTGTATATACTGAGCAGTTTCCTTCACTAACTAAAATCCCTCCATGAACAGTGATTTCTTAACTATTAACAGTACTT
This sequence comes from Pipra filicauda, assembly GCF_003945595.2. Taxonomy (NCBI): domain Eukaryota; kingdom Metazoa; phylum Chordata; class Aves; order Passeriformes; family Pipridae; genus Pipra; species Pipra filicauda. Next base: position 269,117 of record NW_024104646.1, on the reverse strand, counting down.
CTTAACTGTTCAGGAGACAGATATAAAAACTACAAGGAGAAGATTAATTTTGCCCACATTCTATACACTGAATGACCAGTAATTAGGTTGGGCAATTCTTTAATTAACTAGGTCAGATGCTGATGATCATATTTCTGTATTTCATTCCATCTGTAAAACAGAAACGAACATCCACCACCTTTGTGACTCAGTCTTCCGCTCTTACTGGTTAATTTATCTAGTCAATCACCATGACCTGTCTCATATTATTTTGTGTTCAGGCTGACAATGGAATCTGGCTTCCTCTACAGTCTGACTTAATCATAGAGATTTCCCAAAATCCACTAAGCATTTGACCACCACCATCACCTTAAGGGAGTTATCTAAAAGAATGGAAGAAACTGGCCTCTCTGCTCTATCTATGATTCCTACACTTCTGTTCAATAGTGGCTAGAACCACAATGAAGAACTTTAACTTTCATGACCTTAAATTTAATCTTCAAGTTTGAATGCTGAAACTGACTCCTCAGTATCTTAACCTTCTTAAGAGATTTAATTTTTACATGGTTGATGCTCTGTACTTCATGAAATTTAAGCTGCTCAGGTTACTGAATATAGCTACTATATTCCTATTCAAGATACCTCATTTTAGAGACTGGAGTTATATGGGACAAATCTGGGTCTTTATGTGCTGAAAGGAAAAATACTGAAAAATTATTTCGGCATCTGTACCTTGTGAGTGTACACACAGCTGGGTAATGTGGTATAAATCCCTTAACAGTTGTGTTGATAAACAGCTTTTTAAAAGCAGCTCTAAAACTGACCATATGACAATACAGACAGATTTTCTTTCAAATTAAAAGAGCACTTCAATACTCTTGGAGTTGCCAGCATAATACCAATAGCTACTGCATTCTTACAATTCTCCAAAACTAAATGGTTTGGGAAACAATGTACTGAATTTATAGCACCTGAGAGTTGTATGGCAGATTGATATAAACACTATTACATACATACACTTGAGTATTAATAGTGCAGTGAATGTGAATACATCTTATTTGCCCTATTCTATCCTCCAAATGCTGTAAATATAAATGGCGTTTCCTTTCTCCTTTTATTTACAGTGATACAGAACAACAAAAAGAAACCCCAAAACCATTCAACTGCACCTCATCAGTGAAAAAAAAGCTAAAGTACTCAAACCAAAAAAGACAGTTCTCTGTTCCTACAGTAGTGTTAAATACTACTCTTATAGGAACCTGACTATCATAATGAAAAAAATTCTTCTAGCAGGTTGCTTTACTAGCTGAATAAGAAGGAATACAATTTGGTATGGAAGATGAGGAGTGAGGATGCTAAGGTGAATCAAAGAAAAGCAAAAGATCATAAGTGTTCTTTTCTCAGGCCCAAGCTAGCGGACAAAAATCCTTCCTGATGGAGAAGGGGCTAGAAGTAAAAAAGAAGAAACACAAGACGGAGAAAAAACCCCAGATGGGGGTTCCAAACAGGGTTCTCCTGACAGCACTCTAAACAAAGCAGTGAAGGAGACAAGCTTTCATTTATAGTTCGCTAGATGACTGGTGACTGTGTCATCTCCTTTTCACTAGTGGCAGCAGCATCTTGTCTTCACTGGCACGTGAATTTGTTTCTTTGAACTCATCTAGTTCCCAAGCAGATGAGAGCAGAGTAAGGTATCTATAAACATGCCAGTCTTAAAAGGGTCTCTTTAAAAGCAAAGGGCAGAGAAATTATTACAAGTAACTTCAGTTATTTAAATGAATGGCTCCTCTATCCCTCAGCATCCTCAGTAACTAACTCTACAGGCTAGAAAATAAAACCACCCCCCACAATTTATTAATTAATACTCTAACAAGTCTCTCTTTTTTTTTCTATCACTGAAGAAGAACGTCTTTTAATTGAGGTAATAGCCTAGGCTATGATTACCTACAGTACTCGTCCTGTTTTACACCTATGCTGATTTCAGCTGAATGATACTGCTCTAACATATGAACTGTCCTTTGCTTCCTGAAAGTTAAAGAATAATTTTATGTGTCCAAATAGTTTCAGCAACTGTTGATAACATAAACATATAAATGGGTAGTATGAGAGAAGTTTTAAAAAAATTGGCACTCTGAACATCCAAACTTCATATTGACTCCATATCTGTACACCCACTTCATCCTGTTTTACCAACACTTTACAAAACAAAACAGATATTGGGTGATTATTAACTGAATGCAGTTAATCTTCCATCTATATTCCTTATTTCTCTCCATTTTTTTAGATGTTTATGACTCTCTTTGAATTAGTATAATCCATTAACTTTAATATGTTGTTTATTTTTACTTCCAGGTCATTACTTAATACGCAAAATAACGCAAGATCTATCCCAGATCTTTGAAGCATTTGACTCCACACAACAGGATGTTTTAAAATTTTTTTTACGGTTCCTGACTCATGTTGTATCTTATCTGTCAAAACGTTTTTCTACATAACTTAGAAATAATTTTGCAAAGCTTAAATAGCAAAAGCACTATTACTTTTTTTTTTACATTTTGTGTGCAATTAAGAACTAGAATAAATAAAATCAGTCAGCATGACATTTACATGAAATACATTTCTATTTCTTTGTTCTCCCTGAGGTGATTCAAATCCATCTCGAGCGTATTTATCAGGTTAAGCTGTATTAAAATATCGCCAGAGGATCACGTTACTTTTCAGTAAAAATTAGATCAGGTAAAATTTCTGCTTCTTAAAAACCACAGAACTAGATGAAAATACTTTAAAACATTATGCTTAAACATTGACAATTAATGTAAATTAACACACATATGTAGGCAAGCAGAAATGCCAAATTATTTGATTTCAGAGTACTTTCTCTCCACATTTTGCAATCTGTCTTGGTGAAATTCTTGCATAATTGCTTAAGGTCTCAAATATCCCCACAAATCTTAGGCTATTACAGTCTTATATGAGTTCAATTCTATCTCATGAAGCTCTTTCAGATGGATGATGTGCAAAAAATAGAAAATCTGTTTGACACGAGCCACATTTTTACCTATGTCCTGTCTGTGCATTGTTGCTATTGTAGTCCAAGAGAATTTTTAATACAGAAGTCAAGTCAACAATTCTGTGTGAATAGAACGGGGAAAAAAGCCTTATTTCCATGTAATTCACTGATAATTTAGCTGGCCAGTTTTTTGTTACATATCTAAAACTCATAGGTCTATATCCTAGAAGCTTGATCTCTATGTTTTGCCTTCAGTGTAGATCTGTGATAGGCATAGATGAGCTGTTTCTTCCGAGTTGACACAGACCTTATAAAGGATCATAAAGACTGAATCAAATTCTTACTATCCTGTAGTTTGCAGGTAAAAATCACATAAAGGACTTCTGAAAATTTAATAAGACTTCTTTATATATTCTAGATACTTTGCTAATTAAGAAAAGAAACCATCAGAACCCTCAGGTATCCATGAATTAATAATGTCAATTTCTACTACTGCAAGCACCAAAATTTAAGTTCTTGCTGCTGTAAACAAATTCAACTAAAAGGTCACATGAATTCAAGAAGTGACTGGAGAAACATATTGAATAGAAATCCACTCAGAGATATTAAATACTAAGATACTTCACCTGCCTCTGGAAAATCTCACAGATCACTGGAAGAAGTGAGAATGCTTTACACAAGTGCACTAGAGGCACATCATATTCCTGTAACTCACTGGGCACAATCAGAACCAAGCTACTGGCCCAGATGGACCTCAGCATACAGTGTTTTTTAAAAGATATTTTTCTTTCAGCTTTTCCCCTCACTTTCAAAGCAGAGTCAACATATTATTATGTAGTTACAGGACTACACAACAGTACACATTATAATACTACACTATTACTCATATATCCATGAAATTTTTACCCAAATACACCTAACTGTAAAGTAGAACTAGACTGAATACAGCCATTACTCCCATTCCCTTTTCAGGAAGGCATTCTTATTAAGCACATGCTGGATATCTCCTGGGATTGTATCAATGATCACAAACCCAAGAAAACTTAACTAGCATTTATTGCCAGAAAAAGTGCAAACAGTCTGTGACGACTGCAGTGGCAATACACTGTAGTTGCATTGTAATGTCCCATAGTCTTGAGACAATTCAATATTTTTACGAAATACTAAGGCATATCAGTGTCTTAGTAAAAATATTTCAACACTGTAAAAACATTTACAATTACCAGCTATAGTTCTTAACAGTCTTGTTATCAAATTCTAGTAGTTCTCTCTTCCTGAATGAAAAAAGCAAAATATATTCAACTGTAATCTCATATTTACATCTAAAGGTAGCTCTTCTATAATCCTCTAAGAGGGTTATATAGTTACAACTAGTCGTGCATAGTCAAAACCAGATGCTGTAGCTTCCGAAGATAATTAAAACAGAAGACTTCTTTGGCAGTAAACTGTTTTAACTTCAAATTGTGTTTAGGTGCCTAAGAACCAAGTCATACAAAGTTTTGAATGACTACGGCATTAAAAAGCTGCAATGTTACTTCAGAGGAATTTCATCAAGGTTATTAACTTAAAAAAAAATCTCTATTTGAAAAGTCAGTCAGTTTGTAGTTTCGTTATAAAATAAAGGTAGTATTTCCTCAGTAATAGGGTTATGCGTATTCTGCTGTCTCCAAATCCTTTGGAAGACAAATGAATACACATTAAGTAAAATGCCAAGTTTGAACCACCACAGCAAAGTTTGAACTCCTGTGCCTCACCGGGAGGTAGGATAAATTAACTCAGTCTTGTTACTGTACTAACTACATTCTCACACTCCCTGATGGCTTTAAGCACAAGCAAAACAAAACCCTCATATGCCTTATCTGTGTCTACTAAAAGTGTAGGTTAAGTGCTCTTTGGCACCACATAAAGTCAGACTGGTTGTGTACAGGCACGAAAAACAACTGAATTGTTACAGTGAGCCAGCTAATGTGTTTAAGATGTGCTATTAAGGTGGCAACAGAGGGAGTTCTACCTTAGTGTTACAGATATTTTAATAAAACATAAACACTGGTTTATCTAATGAAAATGTGACTGGTGGAAAAGAACATGATACTTTGTGGAAAAAAAGTATTTTATATATAAAACACAATGATGAAGCGTTCAAAAATCTAAAATACACAGCTTTAGAATATTTAAGTGAGAATGTCTTCAGCTGAGTTGGCATTGACTTCTAATTGGGGTATAATTTTACACATTTGTAAAACATTGGCATCTACATACTGGTTAAAGGAAATGTTAAGAGAGAGGTACAGTTATAGTGTCACTGAAAAAGATATTTTTAAATATTACCCGCAAACAAAAGACAGATCATAAAAAATTATAAAAATTACACAATCATAAGATATTTTACTATCTACTGCCTAAAATATGCATATTAATAACATGCATAACATTTTGTACAAAAATATTATCTAGGGTTCCTTGATAAAGAGACTTGAATTTATTATGTACTTTCCATTATAAAGTAGTTTTGAGTTGTTGATTACTAAGGCTGTCAGATTTTCTGCAAATTGGTATAATCAGTGACAAATTTGTATGGTAAGGAGGTAATTCCAACACAGAGATATCATTCTTATACCTTGAATTAATTTAAATGATAACTTCTATCTATTCAAATATAAGATTCTAGGTTCCTTCCTAATAGAAGTAGTGGCTTTAATACTGCTTTTGGCTAGTTCATCAGCACAATTATATAACATTGCTCATATACTTAATGATCCAGAAGTTTCCTTTTAGTTTTGTAAGGAAAACATAGTGAGGACAGGTTAAGAAATCTCAGTCTGCACATTCTTGTCAGCTCATAGGCAAAGATAATGCTAGCTTTTAAATCCTGATAGAAAATTGTATTCAAAAATCATGAAAACAAATACATCCTAAAGCACAAGGAGTTATTGGTAGCTGGTTTTATTAGTCTCGTTAGCACATAATTTAAGCAGTTTTATAAAAAATCTCTTTCTTCACCTATATAGAAATATTTTTTATACTCCTTGCTCAAAGGAAAAATATTGCTGCTCCAAAAGCATGATCCTAGTTTTTATGCTATTCTATTTTGCTTAATTTCTGTAGAATATTGAATACCTCTCTAGAGAACTGAGATCAAAAAGCCTCAAGCACACAGGAGAGCCAAGGCAGCATAATAACTAATCCACAACAGCTGAACCACTCTAAGCATTGGTTACTGAGTACTGTTAACACATCACAGTAAATAAGGTCAATAAACTTATCTTAAACAATGTGAAAAAGGCAACATATTTCAACAGGAACATGAGCAGACCACAGAAGTGCTCTGTTACAGTTGCTCAGCTGTTAGGTGCTTCCAGAATAAACTATTAGAATTTGATCATATTTCATTCCTATAAACAAAAATCAGCTGATATGTTTATGGCAAATAAAACAGCAAAGGTTAAAAGATCTAATATATAGCTATGCTACAGCCACTGGAGTGGTGTAAAAAGCCTATGCCCTCACACACATGCCAGGTCATTTGCTAATTCTTCGGTAAACTTCCACCCACTGAGTGAAAGCTCATAGAATTAATATGAGCATACATTTTTTATGCAAAAGTCAGCCATCCCTCCTTAAATAACTAAGGAAAGTGGGTTTTGCTTACCTGGCTGATTTTCCACCAAAGCTTATTATATAAAGTTCATATTTTCTACCTTGCTGACTGAGCTGAGGGGCTAAACCTTCTAATGACTGGTGGTGATAAGCAGTCAGAGTGTAACATTTTGAACTGCTCCACACAGAGTCATTCAGGAACATCTGCCTATGCTGCTGCTTCTAGAAGAGGAACACACTTGCTTCCCTTTGACATTTCTTTCCCCTGAAGGAATAAAAAGTGTTCATAAGTGCATTTTACCAGCAATTAACTTTTCCTTGCATCAGCACTCTCCTCCTTTGTTGACTCATGGTATCCAACACATACACACAAAATTCTTGCCAAACTGCTCGATTTTTTTTTTTTACTAACAATCTACTTGACCCATAATGCTGCAATTTAAAACATGCTTCTTACAACAAGGCTCTCAAATTCACAATACAGAGTCAGATGAACCCCTCGGAAAAAGAAGGGTTCGAAGGTAAAAAAAAAAAAAATCCCTCAATTGGTATCCAGGAATTTGTCTCTAAGAAGGAAACAGAAATGTTCTGTGGCTTAGGTAGCTCTCTGATCACCAGGTAATGTCACCTTCCCAGTTATTCATATTAGGCTTGATTCCAGAACTGCAGTCCAGAACAGCAGATTTACTTTGAGTCCCATTGCCAGAGGTTTGAAAAGAAACCTGAATAACATGGATATCTGCAGCATATCTAGTTCTTGCCAGCACTTCCCGAACCACCTCGGCAATGAAAGTTGATCCACTTTCCTCAACATTCATCAAAAGTTCATTTGCATTTTTCATCCTATTTCAAATAAAAAGGACTGTCCTAAGAATCCATAAGTACATGCATATCCTGCAATAGCCAATGGTTGTTAGAAATCTGTAGCTTGAGGCACTAGGGAGTGAAACCCAAAGTGTCTTATAAAAATCACCATGCACTTTAACTCCACATTATGCTCTACGAAGAACCGTCAAGCAGAAAACAGCACTCCAAGAGTCAAGTTAAACTTCTCCATCAAACACTGAATTACTAATACAAAGTCATACATGCTGCTTCAATCCTATGAACAGATTGACTTCAAAACAAATGGGCTACAAAAACCAGTAGTTTGCTGCTCAAAGCAAACAAAACATTACTTTTGCTGCTACAGCCAAAAATGTGCAGAACAGAAAAATGCATGACTGAACGTATGAAACCTTCCTATATCCTGCCTTTCCAAAAGCAGAAATACCAGGGCAGTAGAATGGGAGCAGCTGTCAAGATCTCTGGCTCCAGATTACCTCTGGAGACTCCCTGCACCAACCAATGCCTTTACAACATAATCACCACTACATGCAACAATGGAAATCTCACCCAGTTTGGTTTCCATTGATACCTCTGCACACCCCTGCTTTGCCTTTGAGAGTAGGAGGAGAACACTACTGACTATGTAACAAAGAAACAGAATGGAAGTCAAGATCTGTATCCTACACCTAATTTACACATTATGTATTCATCTCACCTGGCAAAACACTGAGTGGATGAGTAATGAGATCATCACCTCCTCATCAATGAAAATCACTGATTTCATTGATCCTGTCACTGAGACAGGAAGCTGCAGCTGTGCAACAACAAACAGCATTACTGCATACTAGGTTAGAAACAAGAAAGGGAAGCACTATGAGCCATTTAAACTTAGGAGGGATTTTATTATCATCATCTCGACTGCAATATAGCCAAGAAAACAGTGATTTGAAAGGCAGCTCTCAAAGTTCCTAGGCCAAAAATGATTACAACAAATTTTCCATATAGCCATTTTTCAACTAATCTGGTGTCATATTTTGCTTCTTACTGTTTACTGTTGGTTCAGATTTAGTCTACCCAGAATTCAGAAGGGAAAGCATATGATTTAAATTCCAATTCTACCGTGAGTTCTCTATAAGTGCAGTGTTATTGCAGAGAAAATTGGTTCTTAAAGGCCACATTCCAAAACAGAATTATTTGCTTTCTGGACGTATTTTTTTTAGCTCCAGATATAAATAATCTTTTTTTTCAGATGACTGAAAAGTGTCTAGAGGAGAAATTCTATTAAAAGTAAAGAAATCAACCCTCTCACATTTTAACAGTAGAAATTTAGCAAAAAAAATTTTGAAAAAACACTGCAACAAAATTTTGCAACACAGGCAAAAAGTAAGGATCATATTGTGTACAAATCCTATTTAACAAAGATAGAAACAAAGCACCTGTAAAGTAAGTATTGGAATAGTACAGTGAGTATACTATAGCATATATAGTAGCCCTTCTGTATGTATTGATACACATGATGTCCATTATCACATACAGTTATCGTGAGATGAGAACGATGGCACTGTAACTACTAAGCCATTCTAACTTGAACATCTGAATGACTTCCTATTGTTTGACCTGTATTTTGTCAGTGTTTTTTCATTGTTAAAATGTCTCTATCAATTGCAGTGAGGTTACAGGACGTGCAAAAGCTGTGTTAGTAAACAAGGGTAGTAAATAGGTTTTTCTCGCTGACAAAGACACATATGTTAAAAGGTAACTGCCATCTCCTACATATTTTCTCTTATTTCTTAACATGGTGTGGGAAATATAGTGCAGCTCAGTATTTGACCAAAAGTTTAGGTACAATATACTACGCAATTTAGTCCTGCCTCCTCTCCAACTCCTACCTTTTACGAACGTCATTTGAAGTGTCGCTACTTAGGCACATCACGGACAATTAACTACGAGTCAAAATACTGTTGTACTGTAGTACCTCGCTTCGGCTGCAGCTTTGCAACAATATTACTCGCGAACCTATAAAATGCAAACTACTTGCCGTCTTCGTAATTCTAGGGGAAAACCCGGATACTGTCAATCCCTCCGAACAGCTCAGGGGCAAACCCCGCATCTTCGCAGCGCTGGAGCTCTTCTCGTTATGGTCGCACGGTAATCAGAGCAGTTAACTGCGAGGCGTCTATCGTCTGCCATAAAGGCAGCCCCCACGGTTGGGCTGCACCCTCGCGGGGAAATGCTTGGAAGGAAGTTTGAGCACACTGATGTTCCCAGTAGCCGCCCTAAGAGAGAGGACCCGTTTCCCTTCCCTCCTGTCAGACAGGGGCCATCAGGAGAGACAGTTCCGAGGCACCCCCGCCGCCCCGGCCAGGGCAGCCTCACCTCCCTGGGAAGGCTGCAACAGCGAGACTTACCTTAGTGAGCTGGGCAATCTTCTTGCACATTTTCACGTGCATATCCCGATTGCATTCCTCTGCCGAGCCGCTGCGAGAGGCTTTAGGTCCATTGCAAGTCCCGGGCTGATGAACGTTGTTTATGCCAGAGGCCATTAGGCTTGAATTTTAATCAGGTCTGTGTGTACGCTCCGGGTAGCGCGATCCCGTCCCCGCTGCTCGCCGCCCCCGGCGCTGGAGGAACTTCAGCCCCAAACAGGGCACGCTCCAGCCGCCGCCGCTCTCCCTTCTCTGCAGATGTCCCAGTCCTTCAGCAAAACACTCAGGCGAGCAGGCAGAGAACAACATGTGCAAACATCCTGATGGGGATATTTTTTTCCCTCCCCTTCTCTTCAAATGGTTGAGCTTCCGCCAGGAGAAGATGCCAGCGGCTGGGTGCTACAAATTTCCCAGCGGGGACACCGAGCCAGCCATACAGGCAGCAGCACAGGCATTGCCGGGGATCTGTTAGAGCATAGATCGCCTGAAGATTAAATCATGCTGCCTTCTTGGGCTGCCAGAGCATTGCAGAAGTCATCAGAGAAGGCAGTGTTGGCACCTTTCATAAGCTCTGTTATTCTGGCAATCCTCTCTTAAGTCTGGATAGACCACTTAAGTGATGAAGAAAACCTTTGCTCAGTTTTTGCTGCCACACTGAAAAAAGAATGGAGCCAAGAGGCACACAAGAACAGCTGAGCCCTGAAGCTGTGTCCAGGATCCGGTCTGCCTGCTTTATCCAAAGCGACTCAGTTCCCCTCAGTTACGCTAAATGCAGTGGAAAGGTGCTTGAAGAAAACTGACAATATTGCAGGTCTTTTTTTTTTTTTTAATGTGCACATTGTTTCAAAGAGATCAGGTCTGTACATGTAAAATAAATAAAAGGATAGAAAAGGCAGAAAAAAAGGCACAAAAAAAAAGGCAAGCTATTAAGATAATGGGATTTTAAAAAAGAATGCTTCAACTGTTCCATGAGAATAAACTGGTTAGTGAACATGTTTAAACAAGTCTAGAAGAGAAAAGGGAAGGAGGAGAAGGCCAAACAGGGTGAAATCAGAGAGGTGGAGAAAAGGAAAAGTGAGAAAGAACAGGTAAGAGAAGCTGAGAGCTGCTCAACACCCCTTTGATGTGTCACTAGCCAGTACACAAGACCCTATAGAGCAGGTCAAGGGCTCCACCTCAGCTCAAACTGTCTTGCAGCCAGAGGGACTCGTGAGCCTGTTCCCTCCTCCTGCCCCATGCAGCTAAGGCAGCTTTCCAGTCTCACCTCCTGGTAGTACTTGCCATCCTTCTTGGGCAAGAAGCTTCTGCTTTGCTAGTGGTGGGTTTGAAAAAAGAGCTTCCTGAGGACTATCAGAATTGGAAAGGAGGATTATGTGGTGTCGGCTAAGGGCAGGATAAAAGGAAAATGGGAAAGCCTTGATGAGGTCGAGGAGAGATAAAGCACTTTTAAGAATAACACAGAAGAAAAGGATCAGGGCAGAAGAAGAATGCCTACAGGCGGTGGGGAGAAGTAAGAAGACCTCGGGACAGGGAAACCAAACCCTTGAATTGCTGGGAGAAAAGGTGAGACTGTAAATATCCAGAAGCAGAAAGAATCTTCACTCCAGAGTGAGAGGAAATGAGGACTCAGAAATGCAATGTAGAAGAGAAAACAAAGATAATCACAGTTGCTGAGAGATTCTAAGAAGGCAAAAGAAGTTTAGCCCAGACAGAACATTAGTAAGAAAAGGTAAGAAACAGATCCCTGCACAAAGGAACACCAAAGTACAATTTCTTCACTCACTGACACAAATGTCCAAGATGCTGCTGGAACTTCTTCTGTGACTAGGGCACAGGCACATGGCATTGTCAATTGTCTGATATCTGATAAGACACTTAAATTTAACTCAGTTAATATGGTTATATCTTCTCTACACAGTCATCAATTTGAGAAAAAGTGCAGAAATTTAATTATATGTAAAATTTTGATTAAATTGGCAAGCTTATTAGGACAATCAAGAGAATAGCAAGAGCTGCAGCAATATCCTAGCACCCTGTTTCCTCAGGGGGGAAAAAAAAAACAAAATTAAGTGAAAATAGAAAGCAAATCAGGAAAATGCAAAATGTTTTAAAAGTACTCACAATAAGTTACCTGTGTTATCGCTCTACTATGTGGACAGTAACATGGCACCAAAAGTGGAAGGTTTATAGTCTACTTGTGTATGGTTGTTCGGCTGAACAGCAGAGGACACACTGGACCTGGAAGCACAGGTGGACAGAGACTTGAGACCCATACATGGGCACAGGCAGAGCAGAGGAGCACAGACCATCAGGGACAGTGTAAATGGAATAAACCACTGAGATATCTCAAGCTATTTTTGTATTTTGGGGGGTTAGAGGGGTTGAGGCTTTGGTACAAGATGGTGTTTTAGCAGAACACAATTTGTCACTAGTAAAGTATTTTGAGTCCAGACAAGACTTTTCAGACAATACTTCAAACACCGGAAAAGTTTCAGTCAGATCTCATGCACCAGAAAATGCAACCACAGAACATAAATTCACGGATGACTCAAGTTCATTAGTCTCATTATTCAAAAACTCCACTTGGTTTCAATAACAGAATTTCAGCAGATAATGCCAGAGCATTTCAATGAGCATTTAACATCTTTTTTTTCTTCTCATTGATCTAAGGATCACCTATACATAAGATGACAAAGCAAGGACATCACAAACCATAATATAAATGTGTAGTACACAAATGAGGGGTTTGTGAGAATGACATGGAACACATAGGTGGATTACAGAATGTTTATAAACTTGGGGCAGTATACAGGAAAGACAGTTTAAAATAAAAATTAGAAGTCTAAACAGAAAATACATAAACTTCTGCTTGAATTATTATTACTGCACTAGTTTTCACTAAACTATGAGGGAAGGTGGTCATGTCACTACCATCTTTCTAAAAGTCTGTGAGTAACTCTATATAGCTTTGCTGCTCAGGTGCATTAACGAATAACCTTTTTATTACAAAAGACAAATCATACATGATAAGACATACATACATAAAAGACTATAAGCCTCCCATTTTTGGTGCCTCCTGTTTGCTGAATATGCAGACTATGTAACTTCTGAAATCTTCAGACTAGCTACTATTAAAAGTCACCCCCTCCTCCCAAAATTCCAAGACATAAAAAAGATATTTCTGTTGCAAATGTTTAATACCTAAGTTTGCACCTTTATTTAACACATTACAAACAGCTTTCCCAAAACAATTAATACAGCCCAATTCTTTTACTCTCTCTGAATACCAGTACTACCGAGGTCAGTGGGATTTTTTCTTTTTTAATACATGAGCGCAAAGTTAAGCTTGTCTCCCAGATTACACTCTACTGCTGTTTTACAGTCCAATAAAATTTGCATTTGGAAATGGTAGAACAATACAGTAAGTCATTAACTGTCATGTTATGTCAGAACTGAGTGGATGGGGCACTGGGCAACCTGATCTAGAGGGTGGCATCCCTGCCCATGGTGGCACCGGGCTGGGGGTTGGAACTAGACAATATTCAAGGTCCCCTCCAACCCAAACCTTCCAATGATTCTATGTTTCAAATGACAAAGCCTTATTACTAAAATTGATTTAAAACTTCCCAAGTTGGTATGTCAACAAAGGAAGATGCAATCCTAAGTAAGATTCTAATTTAATTCATAAATTACTACCCTCATTGATTTGCACTTACACTCACTTTGGTCCCAGAGTAGCTTTTTGACCCAGAATAGAGAATTCTGGAACTTTTTTTCCTTCTTAGAGAAGGAAAAAAAAAGGAAATAAGGATAAAGAAATGTAGTCAGAAGACTTGTAAGAGTTATCCCGCTCACCTAATTCACTATCCTACTTCCAATAAAACTTGGTTTGGGATTGAACACAAGAAAAATGACAAGTATAAAGTGCTACCACTGCTACATCCTCGGTAATTACCTATGGTACATATAATTATATATAAAAATATTATATATAACTACTTTATAATTTTAATTTCTTCTCACCTCATAAAGCAAACAGGATTCCAAAACCACTAGAATTGCTGCCAATTTCCTCATTGACTGAAAACAGTAACTATTCAAAAATGGATATACAATTTTCCAGCTGACTTATATAAATGCAAGTTCTGGAGTAACGTGGTGAAGAGAACCTCTGATTACTACTGCATAACAATGGCCGAATTATGGATGAAACATTACTATGCTTACATTTTAAATATGGAAACTGGAACCAACAAAATGCATCAGATATAAAAGCCCTTGAACGCCTAACAAATGGGCTAGCAACATCTTCTATTTCTTGTAACCTGTTTTTTATCCAGTGACCTACATCCAATACTTCCACAAAGGAACTGGCATGCGGCAAGCTTGGCTTACCCAGTGCCACTGTATTTGCTCACATAACAGGACTGACAAAGGAAAGAGAAGGGATCTAGAGCAGTGATTCAGAAGTAGACCATAGCAGATAAGGTCACTACTTCCAAGGACAAGTAAAAAAAGCTTTAATTAGTAGAGTGCACTTCCCTCCAGAGCCTGGAGCACCATCCAAAGTTCTGAGTTTCATCACTCTTCTCCTTTTCAGATAGAACTGTGAAACCCACTAGCCACAACTTCTGGGCCTGCACTGGTGGAGAGAGCCTTGCTCCTGTAGTCAGTCATCATATCCATCCCTCAAGAAGTAGCTGGCCCTTACTGAGCCCTGAGACTTAGCTCAGCAAAGGACTGAAAGCTCAGGGCCGAGCTGGAATGGGGCTCCTGGAGGCTGGAGGCCCAGGTGAGGCTGGTCAGGGCTCATTAAGGTTGATTAGTGCAGTCAAGGCATTGAAACATAAGATGTAAAAACTATGACAGCAACACTTCTATCAGTTGAACAAGGTATCTGGTATCACAAAGAGATGGCCAGCATTTGTGATCCTACTTCAGCATGTTATTTATCTACACATTAAATATCAATTATACTAGGAATCTTTTATTTCTACATATAAATACAAAGCCCAGCAGAAATATGTAAAGCAGCTGGAAGAAATAAATCTCATATCCTAGCTGAAATCCAATTTAAGGGACTATAAGGTATTTGCCAGGAAGGACCCTCATCTGTAGACCTGAGACACAAGCAGGTACAAATGGGCTACTAAACATATGTGAATCAAAAATAATTCAGTTTGCATTATTAGTTTCACTTAAAATAAAAGTCCTGGGTTTTTAATGCCACAAGAATCACAAAGTTTTATTTGCTCTTGTCTTGCTGTTTCCATCTTCTTCTCCACAAACAGGGTCCTATTGCAGAAAAAATCTAGATGAAGTTAACTTTCCAGTAAAAATATATTAAATAGAAAAATTATTACACATTGTATTTCCCTAGAAAATATAACCTTAAAAAACGCAAACTTACTGAAGATTTGCTGTTGATTATAGTGGTTTTGTAGAGTGACTATTTTTTTAACATAAAATGAAAACTTTTAGGAAAATGTTAACATGTAAGATTCTATGTTACTATTCTACTTGTGCATATAGAATCCCTTTCCCACTGTCTAGGAGCAGAAAGGGATTAGGCCACATCTATATGTTTTAAAAGTTAATACAAAATACAAACGATTCACCCTTAAAAAGCAGGTATCTGTTTTAAACATACACAGATGGTATGTTTACACAGGTAGTATAATGTGTCAGGAAAAAAACCCTTTGCCTCATGTTTAAATTATTTTAACATTTATGTTTATCTATAAAATATAATAATTTGTCTCCTGCTGCTGCCCTCCATCCTTCACATCCAGCTCTTATATCCCATAATCCTTGACACCATTGTAAGGAGAAAATAATTCTATTATTTCGTTGATAAAAATCTGCTTCTTAAAGAAAACACTGGGAAAACTTAGATCTGAAACAAGACTGACCTCTAGTGTTTTGCTATTTTATGTGTTTTTATTTATTTTTCTTAGAAAAAAATGACCCTTCTTCAGCACGGGTCCTGCCTATTTGACCTACTGTCATTTGATGGTTTGTCACCTGTCTTTACTAAATAGCTTTCATCACTTGAGGTAATCAGACACCTTATTTTTTTAAAGGCCAAACACATATGGACGACAAACACCTTAAGTTCCTACTGTCCACAGCTTACTTCTATTAACATTTTTGAATACTGTCTACAACTCTGTAGTTACTATATGCTCAGAATGTTTCCCCTCACCTAATCATCTGTGGCCTTGCTTCTCATTAAAAGTGTCATTAAATGCTCTTCATACATTCTGTAAGCAGTGACACAGCTTTGGAGTTTGAGCTTAGTTATCTTGCCAGTTTTTAATGAGATTCAGAATTTATTACTAGTCTCAAGTTAAAGGATATCTGGGGAAAAAAACATCAGGTTCACAACAAATGCTTGAAAATTTGGGAAAAAAATTTCCACTAGTAAGGGATTCAGTCTGGAAGGAGCCCAAATAGACATTCCAACAAGTCAGCTATCCATACTGTCTTTTCAGCCCCCCTAACAGCGGATACAAAAAGAAAGGTGTTTCAGTTATTTTTTCTTACTGACACCGGCTGAGCTTTTTCGGGTTGATGCCCCACATGCTGTGGTGTAAGGCTCCTGTTTACAAAATGCGACTGTACTCATTTTCGCAGATACTCGCGCCCGGAGAGGACTTTGGGAGAGTGGCTGAAGGCAGTACCACGGCTTGTCAGGTTTATTCAACTGGGGCGAGTCCAGAGGAGGACAATGAAGCTGGTGAAGGGTCTGGAGCACAAGTCCTACGAGAGCAGCTGAGGGAGCTGGCGGCGTTCAGCCTGGGGCAGGCTCAGGGGAGACCTTATCGCTCCCTACAACTCCCTGACAGGAGGTTGTAGCCAGGTGGGGATCGGCCTCTTCTCCCAGGTGAAAAGTAACAAGAGAACATAGTCTTAAGCTGCTCCAGGGGAGGTTTAGTTCGGACATTCGGAAGGATTTCTTCACAGAAAGGGTGATTAGACACTGGAATGGGCTGCCCAGGGAGAAGGTGGAGTCACCGTCCCCGGAGGTGTCTAAGGAAAGACTGGCCGTGCCACTCAGTGCCACGGTACAGCTGACATAGTGGGCTTTGGTTGCGGGTTGGACTCGATGATCTCGGGGCTCTTTCCCAGCCTGACAAGCTCCGCGTTAGTGCGAAGATGGCGACGACCTCTCACCACCGCCGCCCGCCAGCGGCGCGGCCACGAGCGCGCGCCCGCGTTTCTCGCGAGATCGGGAGCGGCTCCCGCGCCTGGTTTGAAGCCCCGCGCGCGCGGGCGCCGCGGCCGTTTTGTGTGAGGGGCCGGTCCTGGGGCCTCCGCTCGCAGCCTCCAGCCGGCCATGGGCGTGAGAAAGAAGTCGCTGCAGGTCCAGGAGGCCTTCCAGCTGGCCCAGAAGCCTCACCAGAACCACGCGAAGCTCGTGGTGGCTCTGAAGGGCACCTATACTCAGGTACGGCTGCCCTGGGGCGGCTCCGGGCCGGGGGGAGCTGGGGATGCTCCGCGGCTGCTCCGCTGCTCCCTCGAGGGCGAGGGCCTTCTCCGCAGTGCTCCACTGAAACTGAAGCCCGTGTGCCTAAGGAGAGCCCTGCCACTTAAAACAACGGAATACCCCCCCCCCCCCCCCCAATCCTCACAAAAAACCCCACCCAAACCAAGCCGCTGAATTATTCTACGCATTTGCCTCCCGCGAACGCGGCTGTGAGAACTGCCCGCGGCAGGAATTGATGGTGTTTGGATCCTCGAGATGTGGATGTGACCCCCGAGATGTGGGTGGTAGTAGATGGGGGTGTCGATTGCCATCCTGAAACCTGTCAGCAGGTAAATGTAAACTCCAGGGTGGAGCCAGTGGTCGGGACGTGCCTGCTGTGCACTTAAAGCAAAATCCTCAGTGAGGGGTGCACGACAGCGGGTGTGCCCTAACTGCTGGCTGCAGCCCTTTAAAAATCTAAGTGGAAACTGTCAGTTATAAGCACATTTATTTTATTTTTCTGTGGTACAGCTTTTGAAAGATGAAGCGGGCTTCATCGTTTCTTTTTTTTCCCCAGATGGATGATAAAGAAGACTTTCATGAAAAATTCATTCATTTCCTCAAGTATGCTATGATAATCTACAGACGGGAACCAGCAGTGGAGCAAGTGATCAATTTTGTGGCTAAATTTGTTACTTCATTCTATCAGAGCGAGAAAGAAGATGATAGTGAGGAGGGAGAAGAAGATAATTTACTTCTGAATTATGTGTTTAAATTTCTGCTTGAGGTACAGTAATGGTTATTATTAAATCTTTGGCATAACAAACAAACTTCCTGCAGTAGGGAAAATTTGCTGGTGCTCGAGGTGATACTTACAAACTAGAACTTAGAAAGTGAAAGCAAGGCAAAGATAGTGCTATATGAGTAACACCACCACCACTCCCCCAAGCCTAAAAAATCCACTATAGGTGCATTTATAAGCATGAAATTGGGGAGGTGGTGTGGAAACGAGTTTATACTGTTTCTTTGATAACAAAAAATATTAAAAGATCTTCCATACAAGTAGGCTGACATGTATTAATTCCTTTCTGCTTAGTGGAAGTGTTACATAGAAAAATCAATGGTTCCAATAGCATGAACACAGAAATAGAAAATTAAGAAATGTGAGAAATAGAAATGTAATTAAGAAAATTACATTTTCTTAGACTAATGTTTTGTCATGGAAAGATTACTGATCGGGCCAAGTTCACTAGTTATCGTTGCTAACATCTTTTTTTCCTTCTAATGTTTATGGAGGCAAAGCAGTAAGTTGGCTAGTGCACTGCAGGTTTCATGGAATGGTAAACATGCTGCTTCCTTTGTGAAGGAAGTGCTGATTTTCTAAAGAGCCACTGATACAGGTGATGGGCCATAATTTTTTTCCGGTTCTGTGACTTTTTAATCTTATTAAAAATGCGTAGGAAAAACTTTTGAAACATAGAAGTGCATATTTCATTTACTTTATTAAAATATTAGCTACTTACATGTGTGTATTAGGACCTTTATGTTGGATGTGAGAAAGAGTGATTATGAGAATACTTTTTTTTTTTCTTTTCCTAAGTCTCATGATGTGAACAGCCACGCAGTTAGATTTCGAACATGTCAGCTTGTTAGTAAGATTTTGGGAAATATGCCAGAAAATGCCCAGATTGATGATGACCTATTTGATAAAATTAATGAAGCTATGCTGATTAGACTTAAAGATAAATTTTCGAATGTGAGAATTCAAGCTGTCTTGGCCCTGGCGAGACTTCAAGATCCTAAGGATGAAAACTGTCCTGTTGTTAATAGTAAGTAGTAATGGTCTTTTTCTTTTCTCTAAGAACATTTGTTGATTTACTTTACTTTAAAGCATTTTTAAGCTTTTTTTTTTAAGCATCAAGTAAATGAATATTAGAGAGTATTCTTGTAATAATTCATAAACTGGAACTCTTTGCCAGAGGAGGTTGTACATGCAAGAGTTGCATACGTTCAAGGGGAAAAGACAGAACTGCTTGAAGGAGATATTTTCTAGACAATTGTATTGGGCTTGGGCTGCTCTGTGAACTAAATGTAGAAGTAGGATAGTGAAAATAGTGTGTTCAGTTCTTGCCCTCTAAGGACCCTTTGGTACTATTAATTGAACTGAATTAGTAAAGAAACTCTAAGAAACAGTAGGGATGGTAAAGAAAAACTATTATTACCTCTAATTATCATCACTTTCTGTAAGAGATCAGCACCTCTGCAGCACAGGTGTCTTGATGCTGTGTGTGGGTTTCTTTGTATATGGTGTGATTCTTGACTAAGCTGCTACTTCTGTTGCCTCCAGGTAGACAGAGTGTAGGTTTGTACCAGCACAGCTGTTATGTAAATTGTGCCCCCATTAAACTTCACATGCTGTCTTTTGTGACAATTTAGTTAGACGAGGTTTTCTGTTGTTAAGGTACCTTCTTTGATATTTTATTTTCTAAGTGTTGTTTATTTATAGGTTGCTTGTTTAGGAGTACCTAAATTTCATAGTCAATCATTGTCTCACAGAGCAAGAAGATGAATTCATATATACCCTGAGTAAATTAATTTTATAGTTTCTTTTAATTTTAAGGAAGGGTCAAGAATATAGTAAAAGAAAGTTGCAAGGGGGATTTACTCTATGAGTTTTGGTAGGCTTAATGGAGGTTGCAGTTTTCGATTTATAGGAAAGTTTGAGCAACTGTCTCAAGGGTGATGAGGATATACAGCTAATTGGTAGAGATCTTAAAGCGCCAACATTTGGAAATTTTTTTTCCCCAGTAAATGACAAAATGGTTATTTATGGATGGGATCTGGAGTAGCAATTTTTGGAGTTATTAACTGAGGTTCCTACTTACAATTGTAAACGTTATTTCTTTTGAGATCATAGCTCAGCATGTAATTGCCCTGAAATCTTGGGGTTGTGACCCTGAACTGCTTCCTAAATTATCAGCTCTGCAGGGGCAGGAGAGGCATTTTAATAACAACTGCTGACTTTTTGTTTTGTTTTGTTAGTATTTTCTGTTTTCCTATGCTGTTTCAAACTCTTAGGAAAACATTATTATTACTATTTTATTTTCAGTTTACACCACATTGCTTGAAAATGATTCCAACTCAGAAGTGAGACGTGCAGTGCTGTCATGTATTGCTCCCTCAGCAAGGACTTTGCCAGTGATTGTAGGCCGCACTATGGATGTAAAGGAAGCTGTCAGGAAGCTGGCATATGAGGTAAATTGGATCACTTAACGTTAATTTAAGGGCTGACTTAATAAAAGTTTTAAAGCCTTTTTTTGTATTTTACTGGTTAAACACTAAGAACAGTTAGATAACTTATTTTCATTTGCAAAAATTTGGAGGGGCAGTGATCTAATACAAGTTTTCTAGTTAAAACCCCTGAACTTGACTGCAGAACTTGTTTGATAAAAATTACTTTTGTGATAGAACTCGTCTCTCGAGGATCAGACAGTAAAAGTATAAATTATGTATGCAATCTGTTGTTTTCTATCTATGCTTTTTGTGATGTTTATGAAACAAATTTTCTTTTCTGTTATTACATAATAGATATTAAGTAAAGATAAGGTCACAGCAGTAGTAAAAAATTACATATTTTTGCTATTCCCATTTTGAGAAGTATCAACCATTACTTGTTTATATGCAGAGTAGGGGCAAGAAGGTTTGCTAACCTGTCTGTTTCTTGTGCAGGCATCTTAGGCAAGATCTTGAAACAAAGTGTTCAACTTTTTCACACAGAACAATCTTCTGCTCTTTCTTAATTTAGGTTAAATTATGTTTTTTAACTGAATCCGTGTTATTAGGATTTAAGAAAAGTACATACTTCAGTAATTTATTGCAGGTATTTATTGCGCTTGGTGCTTTAAAGAGAGAGGATAGTTTTTGTATCCAGGTGTTGCATTCAAACAGAGCTGACAAGCTTCTAAGCTGTGTGTTAACTTTTTATTTTATTTTACATTTTTTTCCATGCACAAGGGTCTGCTTGTTAATATATTGTTACAATGCTGATGGTATAAGTATTACAGACTTTTATTGACTTAGGATTTCTGTGGGTGGATAAAAGTGAGAATATAAAACAACTTGTAGTTAATGGATTCAGTTGTTATCATTCGTAGAAATGTATTTTCGTATCTTAATTCTTTTTAAGGTTTTGGCAGAAAAAGTTCACATGAGAGCTCTGTCAATAGCACAGAGAGTAAAATTGTTGCAACAAGGACTTAATGACAGATCTGGTAAGAGATCATCTTTTTCGACATCTTGATACAAATATTTGAGAGAATACTTTCTAATGTTTTCATGCAATTTATGTGGAAGCTGTGATGGCAATAATAGGAGCTCAAAGGGAGTAGTGAGATACCAGGAAATGTTTAAGCACATGAAATTTGCTTGCTGCTTTGATTTTTCCAGTCTCCTTATAGTGGACAAACCAGAAAAGGATTGCACTTTTAAAAAACCTGAAAGCCACTGAGCTTTAAAATAGGGCAAAATGCTATTAAAATTAAAAAACAATGTAATTAAACACAGAAGTAGAAAAATGTAATTAATTTGGTGTATTTGGAAGCTTTTCATTATAGATATTTTTGTAACTAATTCATTAAAGAATTTAAATGTGAACATCAATATGTTTCCTGTGTGCTTTCAGAGAGAAAGCTCAGCTGGTTAGTTTTTCCTTTAACTAGCTTGAATTTTCTTTTAATGAATCTTGGATTGACCCTTATGCATTTCATCATGAAGCAGCTTTATTCTTTTTAACATCTTTTGTATTGTATCATTCAGAATGTACCTATAATTGGGTGTGGGGTTGTTGCCAAAAGATCAAAGGTCACATGCAGCTGAGCGAGACAATTTTGGCCTGCCTACATAGAAGGAGCAATTACATAGATGAACTTCACGGTAAAGCTGCCAGTTTTGCTAAATGCTGATGTGTAATCCATATACTTTCTTTGGGAAGTCTGTACTAAGCCTTGTTGAATTTTACTCTGAGAAAGTTACTTGCTGAGTGATGTGCTGCTTGGGAATGGTAAGAATTATGATCTGTGTGGATCTTCACTTAGAAAACAAGAATGTGTTCATTAGTAACTAGAGCTCTTCAAGGTGTATTATGCATGCATGTGTTTTTGTTGATCTACCTTATTTTTTTATTGGCTAGTTGGAGAACATGTTAGTATGTTCTTGACGGGAAAGGGAGAGAGAATCAGCTGAGTGCTTTCTTACGCTGTATAGACCTGCACTTAAGAAGAAGCTCTCATTCTGTATGTTTGAGTTAGCACTTTGCCCACCTACTCTAAATTGTTCTGTAGGAGTCTTACGAAGTTTGTCATGTTCTGTTTCTCAAGTCTAACCCTGAAAAACCAAGTTATGACTTTCTATTTCTTATCAGTATATTAGTTTGTTGTTTGGCCTAACTAGTTGCTGGTTGCCACCTCACTCAGTAATGCTTGGTCTTGACAAATACTTCTTTTTCTTAGGGTGAATGTGCTCCTGTTTTAGTAATCTTTCCAAACTGGGGAGGAAGCTACCTGCACTAATTTTTCCTGTGATCCTTCATTTGTCAGGAACAAGGATTTGTTGTATTCCCTTAAAAGAGAAAGTACAGCCTTTCTACATGGCCTGTTTTTCAATGACATTGAGGTGTTCAACCTTAAAAAAGTGCCACCTTTTATGATCCTGGACAGATACTTTCTGGGTTAGTGTCAGTCTCTTCCTTAGGATGATTCTGCATCCCAGCTATTGAGAACTTACTCTTTTTGTTGACACCTAGAATCACAGGGAAAAACATCTGCCAGGGTATGTAGTTTGACTGGTGTAATGGATATCATGTGATCTTTGCTGGGTAAAATGGGTTTATGTTCCAGGTTGGCTATTCAATATTACAAATATGGCACATCCTATAGCTTTGATTATGTGTATCTTTATTGAATTTGCTTATCTGAGTAACTCCCAAGCTAAGAAATGAGGAACCTGCTCATTTAAAGTTTCTACATTGAAATTTTGAACGTCTTTCATATTGACTTCAGAACGGGGGCTTATAATTGTGATCTGAAATACATACTCCAGATTCTGCTTAGTTCTACTTTTCAGGGCGCATTCAGCTGGCAATTCTCCACTCTCGTTCTACTGTGTTCTACTAGTTTATGCTTTTCACTTTCTTGGAGCGGTTTCTCGTTCTTAGGATCTTAATTTAGCTCTTTCAAGGCCTTTTTGCAGCTCTTTTTGAACTCTTGACTATATTTAAGTGCTGTATTTATTATCATAAGTTACATATAAAGGAAAGATGAATCTTGTCAGTGTATGTGAACTTTGTTTCCCTTATATTGGATATTGTTTTCTAAAAGATCCTTAGAACATATTTGTATTGTTCCTGAGTTATGTTTTTACTTCCACTAGACTCTTAACCTTTCAACTTCCCTGCTTAAGTCTGTGTGAATGTAGTAATGGTGTGTATTCTGGATGTTGCCATAAATACTTTTTGCCTTGATTAAATAGTACTTCATTGATCCAGGAACTATTTGTTCCTTGTGGCTGTGGGGAGGAGGGAGTTAAAGTATCATTATGTAAATGTCATAATCCATATGCGTAATTGAATTAGTGCAAAAATTCTGTGTCAATTCAGTTGTAGTATCCTGACTCCAAAAGTGGCCAATTCCTGAAACAGAGCAAGTTTATAACAATGCTTACTTAGAATATTTGGGACTGGAGTATCTCTCCTACGAGGACAGGCTGAGAGAGCTGGGCCTATTCAGCCTCAAGAAAACTGAGAGCAGTGTCTATAAGTATCTGAAGGGAGGGTGTCAAGAGGATGGAGCCAGGCTCTTCTCAGTGGTGCCAAGCAATAGGGCAAGAGGCAATGGACAGAAACTGATGCACAGGAAGTTCCACCTGAATATGAGGAAGAGCTTCTTTACTGTGCAGGTGACCATGCACTGGAACAGATTGCCCAGAGAGGTTGTGGAGTCTCCCTCACTGGAGATATTCAAGAATTATCTGGATGCCATCCTGTGCAATGTGCTCTGGGATGACTCTGCTTGTACAGGGAGATTGGACCAGATGACCCAATGTGGTCCCTTCCAACCTGACCCATTTGATAGTTCTGATTCTGTGAATGTTTCCTTGTTCTACAAGAGTTTGTGATTTGTAGGTTTTCTGAGTTGAGGTGCTGTCTTTAGGTGTACAAGTTTTTTTGAGAGGTTTTTTTAGTTCCCTGTGAGAGGGAAAATTATATTGCCTGAAAAATGTGGTGTGCTGTAGGTAGTTCTTGTTAACCTCTTGTTTGTTTTTTTGTTTTTTTTTTAAGGTAATGTTACATTCAGCTGTATAATAACTTCTTTGCAAAAGGACTTCTATAGAAAATTGTTTTGTGAAAATATGTTGAAAACTTGATATTTTTTGACCTCTGTTTTAAACCATTTAAATTCCTGTATTATTAGATGCTGTTAAGGAGGTAATGAAGAAGCTACTTCAAGTCTGGTTACAAGTCACTGAAGGGGATGTTTTAGAATTGCTTCATCGGCTGGATGTAGAAAACTGCCCAGAAGTGGCCATCCCAGTACTAAATGCTCTGTTTTCATTATCTCCACTTCATGATGTTGTTCAGGAATGTAAATACCTTGACAGCAGGTATCCAAAAGATGAATGTTTTGCATAACAATATAAAAGATTATATCTAAATGGGGAGCAGAGTAACTACTGCCTGTGATAAAGACTGATACTGTGGTGTAAGCTCTGTTGGTATGCTTAAGTGTTTTGGATATGCTTTTTTTCTTTTAAAAAAAGATCTGTAAAAACCAGCTGTGTTCACCAGCTTATCTGTGCCCAGATAAGCAAGAGGAAAAAAGAAAGAGAAAAATATATTTGACTTCTCAATTCCAGAATACCCCAAAAGTCACATTGTTAAATTCTAAAAGTAGGCAGTAAATTAATCAGTTAAAAAAGCTTTTATTTGAGTAACAGCCTAGAGTCTAATTTGTTTTAAGTGCTCCAGTTTACACCCACAACTCTGATTTCCTCTCTTCATTTAGCATGGGATACTGAAAAGCTCCTTTGTTTCCTTTCTCCCTCTTAGTAATGCTTCTAGTCTTTCTCCCACATTTCCTACTCTTTGACTTCCTGCTATGCTTTTTGCTGAGCTAAGAGGCAGCACAATTTGGGACTGGTTCAGTTATCCATGACCTGTTTGGCGAATCAATTGGAATGGAATTACTGGACTTGTGTGTCAGTCTTGTTTTGGAGGTATTTTACTTGTTTTAAGAGCTTGACAGAATTTGCTTAATCTTTTTGGTAGAGTTTGACTGAGATCCTAAGCCTTGAAGAAGATAGTGTGATGCATATTGAGATCTATAAAGCAGAAATGAAGAGGGGAAGAAAACTAGAAATTTAAGTTGTAGGAAATTGCTAAGGGGGGCAAAAAGAGAGAAGAAATGTCTTGTGTTAATTAAGGCAATGAGAGTGGAATGAACAGTGGTAGGAGTCTAGTGTCAGATGATAAAATTAAATGAGAAATTGTCACTGATTAAAAAGTGATAACAAAATCTTTGTACTTTGGGATTAAATGTATAATATGATCATATGAAGTGTCTTGCATTCTAGTAGTAGCATGACAGATGTTTTGAAATCAGTAGATGCTCTATGCATTGCACTCCAAAGCTATAGATGTGGACCTGTTTGCCTTTAAAAGAATCAGTGATGATGAAATAACTTTCTTACAGCCTCTGGAAATGTGCCAATGTTTTAAGAGGTTCAAAGGAGAACTTTATAGATATAGTTATGGACTTCTTGGGCTGACTTTGATCCTGCACAAAATGAGGCTTCCATTCTGATAAACTGGGCTGTCTGAGAATTTTAAGTTGTAGGTCTGTTAGACTATTGACAATTTGAGAAGTTAAATTATTCAGCTCATAATGAAGTTATTTAATTTATGGAAAATATTAGGGTTGTTCTTGTGTGATGTTCCTGAAAATAGCTTGAGTGATGCAGTATCAGTATGATAAATGGTTAGATTTTTGAAGTTCTGTGATTTCTGTATGTTAAATAAAGACCTCTCAGATTAATGAGAAGCCATCAAATGATCAGTTTTCATCTACATGTCTCACGGGTTTGTTTGTTTTGTATGTGAGGGACCTAAAACAAAACCAAAATTTTTGTTGATAGTTTGCCAGTAAAATGGGATTCAAGAGAGTGAAAAGTACCACTGCAGTGATACTGTCCTTTTTGTTTTGAGATAGAATTAGTGCACAACCTAATGCTCTGCTTCTGAAAATGAAGACTAATTGCCATGTTTGGCATGGAAAAGACTTGAATCTAAAGAGCAGTGGGGGTCCTGTGACTAGTAAATGGAGGATGAGCTTAGAGATGTGCTGAGAAGCACTTGTATTACTTTTTATGTTTGACATACTATGTTTGCTACTCAAATATTGAGTGAAGGTCTTGTATTAAGAATGGAAGAAGCAATTCATAAACAGAAGCTGAAAAATATTTTAATGCAGTCGTTGCATTTCTGCAGATAAATGGTGTTCAGTTTTCTAGGCTTGTACAGTGATAAAAATGTTTCCTAGAGTTAAAGTACTGGGTGGTTGCTCTAGGAGGTCTGAAGGGTTGAGCAGAATGTTTATGCAAACTGATATGAATAGTCTTGAGTTAAAATACTGAGAAGGGCAATGTACTAAGAGGTTTGGGGAGCTCTGTGTCCTCACTTAAGAGAGGAAGTTTTTTGTCAATCTATAAGTAATTCTGTGGGAAATACCTTTGACAGGATTTTATTTTCATCTTAGGAAGTAATCTTTATTTCTAGTTTTCTAATATTTCTGGGCATTTGTTGTCCTTGACCCTATTTTATTTATCTCTTTGTATTTGTTTGTTGCTTTTTGTTTAGAAAACTGATTCCACTGGAAGACTTAACAGCTGAGAATGTGTTACATTGGAGATGTCTTTGTGAAAATCTAAAATCAAAAGGTAAAGAAGGTGAAGATTTACTAGAGGAGATGTTGCCAGAACCAGCTGTATATGCAGATTATTTATTAAGGTATGTTGCATTTAAAAATAAATCGTTTGCCGCTAAAATTGATTTATTTTTTTTTTAAGCAAAGAATATTTCTTTTATTCAAAGTGTTCAGGTGCCCTCCAAACCCAAATTCATGCTTGAACAATGATTTTAATTTTTCTTCCCTTTTTTAAAAAGACTTTTGAGAGGATTTACTTCTTTTAAACAAAACCTGTAAACAGCAAATTTGTAGCCTAAAAACAATGTTTGGAATGCCCTTTCTCCTGAATTATCAGCAAGATGGGACTGTTAGATCAATAGCACATAATTCTGTGTTATTTAAGATAATAAAATCATTGTTCTGAAATATGCAGCTATCCTTTGTGTATGTGTTATTATCAAGGTCACTGTGTTTGCAGAAAGATTTTTAGAGGCTGCAGAAAGTGATACTTTTTTCATTGTAGTTTGTGAAAATAAAGTAAAATTTGGCTGCTGTCTCCAGGAGAAGTAGTTTATAATTGAAACCTCCCTTCTTTTTTGCCTGCTCAGGCAGGAATGCTTCCCAAAAACTTATGTTTGAAGGCAGTGACAGAGCTGCTAAATGAGCCAGTTACAGAACATTTATTTCATTGAGGGGTGTGTGTGTGGGGAAATGAACGTTTTGTGAAGTCAGTCTTTTCCCCAAAGTGAAGGATGGTATTTTTTTTTTTTCTTGGTGAGATTCTTTAGTCTTAACATAAATTTTGAACAGACTTCACATTTGTGAGCACGGAGAATGCTGAGAAATCTTAACTGAGGTATTGTACTTGTGAAACGTAGAGTGAAGCTTCCTGAAATGATTAAAAATCGTATTCTCTGAAAAATGCATTGTATTGATAGATGTTTGCAGTTAAAAATATGCATATTCTTTTCTCACTTCACTGGATGTAGTATATACTAGTGGTACTTACAGAAATCATTGCTACTTTTCAATGGGGAATGTGTTAACATGTTTCGTAAATATTTGATAAATGAAACATCTGTGCTTGCTTAATTTTGAAATGTGTATCCAGTCTGGTGGGTGTAAATTCATTCATAATTAATTTAACAGTCCGTAAAATATTTGTTCTCCAAAAAATTTGTTCCTCAAGAGAGAACATTTGTTCTCTTTCCATCTGATCTTACTTAAAATGCCTTCAGTTACCTTCCTCTTCAGGGTGAGGCTGAGTAAGATTAATTAGGTTTGCTAGAACTTGTTTGTGGTATCAGCTGAAAAACTGTTCATTGTTGAGCTTTGCTACTAGTTGTTTCAGGTAAGATTTGCAATTCTGCAGTCCTCTGGTGTCCAGTTGTGCAGTGCACTGTATCAGGAGCAAGAAAATGCAAGTCACTGGTACTTAGGAAAAAATGCAGGATTGCAAGTTGCCTTAGGTATTTCAGTGTGATCTGGTGCAGGTGACATTACTGTTAAGTGATCAGAAACACTTACTTTCATTTCAGATGTCCTAACTTTGAAGAAATTTTTAAAATTTGCTAAAAATAATGAGCTGCTGCTGAAAAGTATCTATAAAGCTGGGGTAGAAAAAAGCATCATCTCAGCTCATATCAATATTTAAATTTCATTTTATTACGTTCTATTCGTTACTGGATTTTCTACATTATATGTTTCACTCCTGATTTTCTGAACGTGCATAACTCAGAATTTTGATAAGAGAACAATGATTCTAGAAAAATAAAGAAATGGAACAAACTGGTTACACTTCCATGCTATAAGGCTGAGTGTATATGATAACAGATTGTTCTTCTGGGATGACATATTTGATCGTGTATGCTTTCATGATTTTCTTGTATTTGGTCTTGCAGGCAATATAACACTTCTGAACTTGTAAAAAAATACATAGTACTTAAATATGCAGAAAAATAATAAGAAAAATGCTACATCTGTACATTTATTCCCAAGATGCTGGCTTTATGCATTAGTACAGAACTGAAATCACACATAGAAGCATAACTTGTCATTTTATGTTTTTTACTGTTTAACATTGACAAAAGGGATTTTTTTTTAATGAAGTGCTTTATTTTTAAACTGTAAATTATTTGGTATAAATAGCTTTCTGAAAATAGTAATCTAGGAAAAGAACACAAACATTAAGTTTTAAGGTTTGTAACTAATGTAACCACTTGTTCATACAGAAGAAGAAAGTGGTGGGACTTTTTTGGGAGGGAGAGGAGTGGTTTTGGGTATTTGGTTTTGATTTGTTTGGGGTGGTTTTTTTTTTTAATTTTTTTACTGTCCAACAGTGATTCTGAATGTAAGTATATCTATTCTGTTTGGATTTAGTTATCTTGAAACTATGCCAGTTCTTACTGAAGAACAAAAAGAAGACTTTAATTGTTTTGAAAACCTGATGACAAAAGAATTTATAGGCCAGCAACTGATTCTTATCATTGGCTGCATGGATACCATGGAAGAGGGAGGAAGGTAAACTTAAATATCGAGTCTGTGTTATTAAGCTTATGACACTCATGCCTGTGTACAAGCATAGAACCTCTGGGAAATGAACCTGATCAGTCAGACAAAATACAGTCCTAATGCTAGCTGGAAAAAAAAGCACAATCTCTCTAATGGAGTTGGTCAAAAGGTGTCTGCTTTTATGGAAAAATAAGTTTTAATGCAGATTTGACATTGTTTGTGGAGAACAAATTCAGTTGTTTTCATAAAGTGTTCTTGAGATTATGAAGTTACAAGGCTGTTTATTTGGAGCATAGTGTATAAAAAAATCAAAGATAAAAATGGATTACTTTGCAACAGATGACTTGTAGCAAGTAGCCTGTTTGTTTCCTATGTTTTTAAGCTATATTTTGCTAAGGCCTAAAGGGTCTTAGATGCCAGGCTAAATTGGACCGTGTTAACCGAGTCATTTCTATAATCGAACAGCCTTTTGCTGTGAGGTAAGAAGAGTGAATAAATTTGGAAATTCATACCATCACAGGCATTTTGTGAAAAATTGCAGTTATGATAGTATAAACACAGCAATAATTCCAGGCTCTCAGTGGAATGCATATATGTGTGCCAGACTGGCAGGATAGTTTAACTTGTAATTTTTTTTGAGTTTTCAGACAGATAATTTCTATGAAAGCATTCTACAGTATTGATTCTGACTGTTTTCTGCTGTTTTTTTGAACAGTAGTGACACCCGATTAAAAAATCCAACATTTTTTAATCAAGAAAAATTAGGTAAAATCAGGAAAAGACAAACATTGCTAAGCAAAAAAATATATTTAGCAGCTGATATAGCTATGGAGTAGTTTCATAATGTATTATAAAGTTTTTATCACACTAGCTTGAAGTTGGTAATATTAACTCATGTCTTCCATTTTCTTGAATAAGCAAACATTGTTTGTGCTTTTTTTCCCCTAATGCAGAAAACATCTGTTAGTTATTTTACAAAAGATTCTCATTCTACCTGCAACTTCAGCAACACTTATACCTCTGCTTGTTGAAAGATTGCTCAGTATCGTTAAGGGTGATGACACAAGGATTCAAATCGTAAGTAATTCTAAAAGCTTATAGTGTTCTAGGCTCTGTCTTCCCATATATGAAACAGCTTTTATGAAGCATTGTAACAGAAATATTGGGAGCTCAAATATTTTAGCTTGGAAAAGCATTTATGTCTCCCTCCCCCTTGTTTTTTTTTTTTTTTCTTTTTTTTAGCATACCTGCATTTTGTGGTTGTCTAGAGATCTTTATCTTTGGAAATTTGACTGGTGTTATAAATGTAATGCTCTACCTAGGACAGTGTTACACTTCAACAGCCTGTTCCATAATACCTTATTGTATTTAGATCCAAAGTGTTTTGACTAAAACGTTCAAAGTGAGGATAATGTAGATTTTCCGGTTTCGTATTTCTCTTCCCTCCTGGTAATTCAGATAGGTACTAAAAACCCATATAATAAAAGTATTTTATATAGTAGTCTCTTCAAATGTAGTGCAATTATTTAAACTTGACACTGGAAAAGTGGACCCTTGATTTTACTCAAATATTTTAAATGAACTTGGGACTTGAGGACAGAGATAATTTCTGGAAAAACCTCAGCCCAGTGGGTAAATCTGGATACAGGTCTGTTCCATGGTTACGATGGAAGAACTATGGTAATTGTAGCATTATGATACAATTGTAATGGTAAATGTGTGCATTTCTGATATCCTTGTGAAATACACTGATTTGATACATTCCATTGATTTAGTACAGCTTGAGAAAAGGTTAAACTTAGGTGATCCGATACACGATAAATCAAATTAAGACTATCCTGTCTCATTCAGTCTTTAGTTTTCATCATGTTTCATCTCATTTTGTATTTACATAATGGGACTGACTTTGAAGGAAGCCCCTAACCCACTGAAAAACTCTCAGCCTAGTTCTGCTTCCACTTCTGTGTGCGTATTTGGCTTGAAATTAAATAGCTAATGTTCCTTCTTCTACTTCAAATGGTGGTTTATAGACCTTTAAATGATGGTGTTCTATTTTGGCTGATGAAAAGCCTTACTCTTGTTACCAGCAATTCTTTTTAAAGCTTGTGTTCATATCTAGAGGAGAAAGATAGTGCCAGAGAACTGTTGGTGTAGAAACAGCTGGACTTCATGAATAATATGGTCTTCTCATTCTGTGCTTTCCCAGCTGATTGGAAGAAAACACCAGACTTATGGTCACACTGTGTATTGTCAAATTGAGGGTTTATTGCAGGGAATATGAGCTGTTAAGTGAAGCTGCACAGATGTGCAATACTTTTTCAGAAGGATAGTGTTTTAAATTTGGAAAAGTTAAATGCTTAGTATATGACAGCTGAGCTGAAATTAGTGGCACTAATACACTGTTTGTACCAACAGATTGCAGAAATTATATCAGAAGTTCGTGATCCAATTGTTGCAGTTGAGCAGCCTGTTAGTGCTGATGAAATAAGAAGGAGGGAGCTTAAGGTAAGCTAGTTAATAAAAAAAATATTATTTTAAGCTTATGCATCTAGAGTTTTATATAATAGTGTCAATAGAGTGTTGTTGGCTAATACCACAACGGTTATTTTATTAATTTTCTTTTTACTTTGTATTTCAGTTGGCTGAAATAAAAGTGAAACTTTTTGAAGCAAAGCAAGCTTTGGAAGAATGCATTACTCTGCAGGATTTTAATAGAGCATCAGTATTAAAAGAGCAAATAACTGAGTTGGAACACACAAAAAATGATCTGATAAAAGCGGGAGAGCAATGTGAAATTAAAGAAATGCATGTGGAGAAGGTCTCTTCCTTTCCTGTATTCCTAAGTGCTGGTTATGTTATAACATTTCTCCTTAGTTTTAAATGAAAGTGTAGCTTGGCCTTGTCTCATCTACATTTTTAATATTGAAAACAAACATTTATGGTATTAGTATTCTCTTTCTGCAAGTATAGAAGCTGATGGTATGCCCTAGCAAAAAAATTAATTGCAGTTAAACTGTTCTTTTGTCCTTAAATAACTAAAGAATTCTAAAAGGGTCATGTTCTTACTGCTTTTACTCTTGGCTAGGTGAAAACATGAAAAGGGATCTATTTTCATCATCAGATGATGATTAATATTCTTGCACAACAAATGTGTAGTGGACATGTTTATTTGGGTAGGGACAAATTATGATTAATGGCCGCATTCTTCTTATTACACCCACCATTGGTATTGATAATGTTTCTCTTTTCCCTGACCCACTTGCAGAGTGATCCTGAAACACTGTTAAAGTGTCTGATGATGTGTTATGAGCTTCTGAAGGTCATGTCCCTTTCTAAAGGAATCTGTCCAACCATAACTGAAATCATTCAATCTCTGGTATGTAGGAATAAAAATACTGTTTACATTATAATGAAAATGGATACATTGTAGCTGGCCCTTGGATGCTGGCAGGGTGGTTTGTGATTATTTCACAATCACTTTGCTGTGTCTGTAGTGCTGTGCTTGGTGCTTTTAAGCCTTTTGAGAATCCAGTGTCTTGGAGGTGAGTGCAGATAATGCTATTCTGAGCTCCTATGCCAGAACTGGTTGTGGCAGAGAGATACTAAAATACAATAAGAATATAATAAATATTTGACTACTGTGTATGACAGTGCTGGACAGGGCTGAGGTGTACTGTGCCAAGTGGAGTGCTTAGATGTCTGCTTACTGCCTCTAATTACTTGGATTTTCTATCAACCAAAGTTATGAGAGCTCTAATAGAGAACTTTTAATGTTTTGGGGCTTTTTTTGTTGTTGTTGTTTTGGCTTTTAGTTTGTTTCTAGTCAAAAGCTTTTTATCTCGGAAAGACTGGAACTCATACAGACCTTTCCTTCTTTCCTTCCATGTACAAGAAAAGATTCCCCACTCTGTTTTCTTAGCACCTTTGAAGAGCAAAATATTTTTGTATTGAAAAATAAAGCAGTGGCATTATTGGCCTCTTGTAGTCTACAAGGTATACTTCCTAGTTTCCATTTTGAAGACTGTCATAGTTTGAAAAACTAATGAGTTGCTTCGTCACAATGTGTGATCTGTGGAATTCCTTGTCGTGGGATGGTGAACACTTGTACAAATTTCAAGGAAGACTGAGCAAGTTCAAGAATTCTTCGGTATCTGTGGGACCTTGGAATTCTTGAACTATTTAGTCTGTTTATGTAATACTTCATAGGAATTTGAACTTGATCTTTTGATAAGGAGAAAGTGGACTGGACAACCTCAGAATGGGAATTCTTAGAATTCAGCCTGCAATGAAACTTGCTGAAATGTAGTGCAACCACACCTGAAGATGTATAAATATTCTTAGAAGTCCTAATTAATGTTGTGCATCCCAGAAACCTTTTTTTTTTTTAACTTGGTCTTTCTTTAATTTTCACATTTGTTGTTTATTCCACTTTTCTTTGTCCAAGATCATGCTTTTGTATTGATGTTCCTGCTGGATTTTTATGTATTGAGTGGTTTGGGATACTTATTTGTGTTTTACTAAATGCAAAAATATAAAAAGATGCGAATGTGGTGTTCCCACTGTATCTAGTCAGGCTATTTTATTGTGTAGAGTTTTATAATTGTCTTCTCAAAGCTATTCCAAGTACATCGAAGTGGCATCTGTATTTGGTAACTTGGGTACGGTTTCTCTGCAGGAATGCTAATGTCTTTTATAAAGAAATATGTAGGTTTGTTGTTGTTGTGTGTTGTCTTTTTATCTCAGAGTGATCAACTCCATTTTGTTTGAAAACAAATATTTATTAAAAACACCCACAAAGGAAAACACTCATGTGACTTTTGCCGTTATTTTATTGCTGATTTCAAACAGCATACCCAATCTGCTTCTGTCTATATTTAGATAAACAGAGTATTTGGTAGTTGCCATTTTGCAAACCTGTATCAAACTAAATTATTTTTATTTTCAGGGTAAACACACTTTAGTAGTCAGTTTTTTATTTTCAATTGATATATTTCAACCATAAAGTGTAATATTTTTCTTTCCAGATACTTCCTGGCATAACTAATGTTCATCCAGCTGTGAGAAATATGGCAGTTCTGTGTTTGGGTTGCTGTACCCTTCAGAACAAAGAATTTGCCCAAAACCATCTTCCACTGCTGTTACAGGTAAAATGTCTGATCAGAAATGGTCCTTGTAACTTAGTAAATAAAACTAGTCTTGTATCCATAACAAGCTATTATATGTAGTAATGGTCTTTGAGAACCAGTGGTTCCTGATTTTCTGGAGAGTGTGGTTTCATTTAGGTTTTTCTGATATCTAATAATATTCCAGCTTATATTTTATCTTGGTAGTAGCATGCCTTTCCTTTGTAAGGTCATCTGTTGTCTTGAAAGTTT
Source organism: Pipra filicauda (assembly GCF_003945595.2). Classification (NCBI taxonomy): domain Eukaryota; kingdom Metazoa; phylum Chordata; class Aves; order Passeriformes; family Pipridae; genus Pipra; species Pipra filicauda. The sequence goes on along the minus strand of NW_024104646.1, from coordinate 233,967 downwards.
CTAGGAATTTCTTATCTGAAAGGTCTCACTTTCTTTTCCAAATCTGGTTATAATCAGTCATGTATTTGTTATTTGATATAGAAAAGAGAAGGTATAGTATTCTTTAAGCCTTCCTTGGGAAACCAAACTAAAAATGGGACTGTGATTGTTTTCACATTTCTGTTACACACTTACCTGTGATCTTGGGTGTCTGATATAATTTCTGAATTACTATTTTTTTAATGGATTAAGAAAGAGTTGTTAAGTAGAGGATAAAGCAATATTAAAGCCAAGAAACAATAGCATGGCCAAACATCTGTGGATATAGAACATGCTGGATGCCATAATACCCGCATCTCCCACCCTTGTGGTACATGTTCTCATGATGAGCTAATTTTGTATCAAAGATGACACCTGTTAACTTTTTTGACCCTGGCTTTGAGAGTCGTGTAGGTGGCCATTGTGCTTTATTAAAGGTGTGTTCATGTAGACACTTGAGAAATGTCAGCAGAGGCTGAGCTGAGATGCTGGGCTCAGACAAGATGGTAGAGCTGTCAGGCACCATAGTAGGAGAACTTTGGGTTACTAAAAAGTTAGCATATATTATTATTTTAATTTGCCTTTGAGTATGTCTCATTAGAAAACAAGTTTGTTTAGGGAAGATTACAGTTGTTTTAGTAACTTAGATTTTAGACTTGAGTACTTATTTCTATAGGTGCTAAACCCCACAATCTTTCTGTAGGCTGCTATCAGAAGCAGGGTGTGGGGCTAAACAGATCTAGAATCTCTAGGTTAACCCACCCATGATGTATGGTTTTACTTGAATGCTAATTTGAACTCTAATACATGTAGTAACCTATGCAACTTTGACTTTGTTATCTTGCTTCCTGCTGTCTTTTTAAATACTGTTGATTTTAATTAAGCTGTACTTTTTTTAAGCTGTGTTTCTGTAGTGCCTAACACTCTGGAACTACTACAGGCAAACAGACTTTGTTTGTCCAGTGTCTCTTTACGAGTTGAACAATAAAATTACATCTCACACATGCATGCTCACTCTGTGAGTGAACTTCAGTTGATTTTATGTAATGCAAATTGCATAGATAACTTGATAAACTATTTCCCAGACTGTATTATAAATCCAGGTTTAAACTTGTATCACATCTTCCTAAAATCTGAAAGTTGTCTCAAGTACAATAGAAAGTTTCCCAAATTAATAGTTGTCTTAGAGCAAAAAATCTTATGCTGAATTTTAACATTGGTGATCTACTGGAAGATGATGTATGTATTTTCCTTATTAAACCTAGGTTTTACAAATAGATAATATAAAGATAAAGCTCAGTGCTTTAAAGGCAATCTTTGATCAACTAATGCTGTTTGGAATTGAGCCTTTTAAAAGCAGAAGAGACAATGACTCTCAAAGTGTAAGTGCACACATTAGAACTGAAAATGGTGAGGATGAAAGCAAAACAATAGAGGATGAAGAAGACGCTGCCACAGTTCACAGCCTTCTGAAGCTACTTTCTGGTTTCTTAGACAGTGAGGTAAGGAATACTATAAAATATGCCTTAGTTTTGTTTTAAAATTATTATTGCAGATGGCTTACCCTCCCGTTAGGTTGTATGTGACTACTACGTGATGTGTAACTGAAATCAATAGTCTTACGTTAAAATAGTCCTAGAAAATGACTACAAGTTTTTCACTGATACAGACTAACGATACTCCTGAGCTGGCTTTGAATTCTGTGCACGTGCAAATATATGAATGTAGAGAATTCATTGGCAAGATAGGGTGTAGACTATTACTAGAAAGTTTTAGTGCAAAAGGCTGTGGTTGGTGCGTTGTGTTTGTGATGAGTTCTTCCTTCAGTTTTCAGAGCTTAGGACAGAAGCTGCAGAAGGCATTGCCAAACTGATGTTCTCTGGGAGGCTGATCAGTGCCAAGCTCCTTTCTCGCCTTGTTCTGTTGTGGTACAACCCCGTGACTGAAGAGGATACTCGGCTTCGACACTGTCTAGGAGTATTCTTCCCTTTATTTGCGTATGCAGACAGGTAATGGTCTTTGTAATTTGTTATGGGACAATATACATCGATCTAGCAGCTTTAGGAACCTTTTTTGGTCTTGCACAAGTAGAAATTGCAGAAATGCAAGTCAGACCTAAAGGTTTAATTCAGCCTCCTATGCCTATTGCTTTTGAAAGTACATAATCTCAACCTGTGACTATTCTGACGCCTTTCCATTAATTCCCTTTTACCCCTGTGGCCTTCCACTTTTTTTTTCTTTCCTAAGCCTATAATTGAAACTGTTCTCCAAGATACTGAATAAAATATTAATTTAAAAAGATGTGCTTTACTTATTTATGCTGTTGAGCACTACAGGTAGGCTTTGAAGTGTCACTAAAAAGTAGCTAGCAGGAATGCTTCAAAAGAAAATAATCAGTGCCCAGCAGATATCAAAGAAGCAGGCTGGTGGGCTGTGGCTTGGGGTTTGTTTTTGTTTTGTTTTTGAACCAAAGAATACTCCAATTTAAATTCACAGCAGATTGAAAATCTCCTGTTTATTTTGGTAGTGGACAGAGGAGGTAGAGAGCTTATGTAAACAGCAACTCTCATCTCCTTTCACCTGCTGAATGAAAAGGTTGTTTAACTTTTTGTTAAATTTTGTTAAATTGTTTAACATTTGCTGGCAGTGGTTTGAGTGAGTTAGAAAGAACTGAGTATTTATCTGGTTGTTTTTATGGTTAATATTTAATTTACTTCTATTATATGTTACCTTATCTATTTTTCCAGCCAAATTGAATTAAATTTTTGTGGCCAATACATTGCTACATTAAGGAGTGTAGTTCAAATGGGAGTTGTTGGAGATGCAAAAGTTAATAAATATCAGAAACAGCAAAGGCTTCACTTCAGTTAGTACCCTGTACTTTGCAACACCTTGTCTTTCAAATTGTTTTGAAAAATGTTGTGAAACTACACTTTCAGACAACTTGCTGCAGAACCGAGTGCAGCATGTTTTTTTTAGGCTTGCTTAGCAGGAATGATGAACTTTTCTGAGAAAAAAGCATGAGTATTTCTTCCAAAAATCTTGTTAGCCACTGCATTTTTTTTTTTGCCAGGCTTCCTTGCTTTCTTACACAATGAAAAGTACCCACAAAGAAAAAGGCTAGCAGGAAGGAGGAATGAGCAGAAGACAAGATTAATCAAAAAAAAACACCTGAGAGAAATGTATTTATGTAAATGTATTCTCTTGTCCTTAAGAGCAAATATGTCTGTATATATCAGACATATCAGTTAGGTTTTCAGTCGTAAGTTTGAATGTTCAAACTCTTCAGAGGCAGGAAGTGTTACTTAAAACTTGCTTGAAAAACCATGTGCTAAAACTTTAATCGGTTCTGTGAAGCAAGTTTTGATATCTTGATCTTGCTGGCTGTTGCTACTAAGGTTGGCTGCTCCCACTTTGCTTTGACTGATGTGTTGCAATGGGTCGGAGAACTTTCATCCTGGAAGAGAAAACAGTTTTGTCTTGTTATGCTACTAATATTTGACACCACTGAAACAGGTCTAACCAAGAATGCTTTGAAGAAGCTTATCTTCCAACTCTGCAAACACTGTTAAATGCTCCTGCAACGTCACCTTTGTCTGAAGTAGATATCACTAATGTTTCTGAGCTGTTAGTGGACCTGACAAGACCAAGTGGACTGAAACTTCAGTCTAAAAAGTCTCAGGACTACCAGGTACAGTGTGTTAAACTGTAGGAAAATAGTATTTGTGTCTAGAGATTAAGAACTGCCCCTCCCTCTTGCTTACTGCTACCTGTCTGGGCCTCTGAGACTCCCAGCAGTTGGATTAAATGAGGTAATGAAATCTTATAGCTTGACACTTTCCCTCCCACTTCCTTCCCCCCCAGCCTGCCCTCCCTCTTACAATTAAAAAATGCTACTAGGACCTTGCACCATGGCTAATTGTCTATACTGGGAAAAGTATTTATAAAAATCATTTGGTGTACATACTAAAAATACTGCATTTTAGGAAGATGTTTACTTTGTAAAATAAGAGCATTAACAGCTTAAATCGGAATGTTCTCACTGCTGTCTCTTGTAAATAGTTCCCAGCAAAATGTCTGATATCTAATTTCTTTCCTTTACAGGAGTTAACAGTGCATGATAGTTTAGCCATGAAGATTTGCAATGAAATCCTGACGGACCCAACTGCACCAGATGTCCGTATTTATGCAAAAGCTTTAAGTTCACTAGAACTCAGTAATTCTTCCACAGAGAATCTTCTGGTGTTGCTCAATGAGATTCTAGAGGTAGTACATAAATAACGTGGTTCTTACCTTTTTATTCATTAGCAATCTAATATTCTGATACACTTACAAATGAAGTGCCTTTTGTTTACTATGATGATGTGACTGGAATTTCTCTTTTAACCAGGCTTTGAAAATTAATTTTTGAGTAATTTACAAAATAAGCTGATATCACTGCATAAACTGTAGACAGTATAACCAGGGTGCAACAGTGTGCCCAATTTGATATATTGTGGTACAGTGAGATCTTTGTGATGTAGTTAATTTTTTTAAGTTAAAATAAAATTCAATATTAAGTCTTTTGCAGTTTGGATGGCTTTTCTCTAGTTAATTATTAAGAGCTGAAATTTTACACCTAAACTTATGATGTAATTGGAAGATCATTAGCCAACATGAAAAGGGTGCTCGATTTAAGATGAAGTGGGAAGGGATTGATTACAAGAATTTTTACTTCGGTGCTTTTATTAATATGGAAAAAAATTAACATTTGGGAGTATGACAGATGAACACCATGGTATATCGAAATGTTGAAAAGAATGCCAAATCCACTATGGGTATATCATCCAGAGGTAACTATACTTCAGGTCCAGTTGCTTTAATGTTTTTCAGGTTTCCTTTAAAAAAATTATTAAAAATTTAAAAATGTGGGATTTCAGTGCCTGATGTTGATGGAGAAAGTGTTTCTACTTTCAGCTTGACTGATCATTTTCATGTCACACATTGTATCCTTTCTGCAGTAAATTTAAATAATCCTGTTAGTAGGTAAATTTAATGGATAAAATAAATAGTTGTAAAATTAAGTAGCATTTAACATTGAATGTATTTTCTCCAGAAAGTGGAAGATAAACTGTGTCAAAAAACTATTGAGAAGATCAAGATGAACTTGACCAAGGATCCTAATGTGGGCAAAAACCACTCTAGACAAACTGAGGAAACAGGTCTCTCTGGAAGGACACAGGACACTGACATCCCATTGCCTGAAAATAGTGTTCACAATGAAGAAGGTAATTCGGAAGACATGTAGTACAGTAGCAGGTGTACAGTTCAGTGAATGGTTTGGATGTTATGAAAATGAGTTTTAGTTTTCCTTTATTAAATTAATCTACTTTTTGGAAAAAACAGGAAAAGGTAACATGTAGTAATAAATATGCAGGCAGTTTAAAATATTTGTACTGAAATATTTTACATTTTGTAGTGCTTTTTGGCCAAATTCTGTCATATTACTCTGGTATGAATAGTGCTGTATTCTGCATCCTAAGCTCTGCCCTGCAGCTCTTTCTTTTACCAAAAACAGTATTAAGATGTTTTGGTTTGTTTTAAATGCCTGGCACACTCCTGTGCCTGCGAAATACTGATGCTGACTAACTCATCTTTAGAACGAGAGTCGCTAACTTGGAGGAAGAAAGAAGTGCTGGATGGGGTTCTTATACTTTGGAGTATAAGAATCATGCCCGTAGTTCTTGCAGGCTGTGTTACAGCAGGACAGAGCTGATACCTTCAGTGTTCACTCCAGTCTGTCCTTGTTGCCAACTCATCTGTGGGAGCCACATTTCCTTCTATTGTTATTTAAGAGTTTGAAGTGGAAGTAGCTGGGAGACTCTGCGCTGCCAGCAGAGCGTGCGCAGCTGCACGTGCCTCAGCAGCGTACGGTGTGCTGGGGGCTCACAAAGGAGAATATTTTATTCAGCAGAAAAGCAGTTGGATGAAACTTACTAAGTTTGCTTGCAGAAGCAAAGCAAAAGTATTGACAGGCAGTTGTTTGAAGCAGATCATGTGCTCTTTTACATTCTGTTAATGATTTATATTTTTAGCGGGTTATTTAAAGGCATTAATCTGTTTTTTTTCCAGAAGTGCCAAATAGTTTAATTTCTTTTATCTTCTATGTTTATATCTTCAAATACTTCTTGGATGGGAAGTTGGAAGTATGCTTTGAGCAAATAGTTGCAATGTTTTTGGCTAACATCTGACAATCCTTTTTGGTGTGAAATTGTTATGCAAAAGAATTTTTGAGCACTTTTTAAAAGCAGACTCTAGGAGAAAAGCATTGTTCCCTTTCCTTCTCCCACCCCCTCCCTCAATACATTTGGGATCATTAAAAACTAAGCAGCATTTACCGCTTCAAATCTGTGGGATTTCAAATTTTCAAAGAGTCTGGAACATAAGTCCTATGAGGAGTGGCTGAGGGAGCTGGGATTGTTCAGCCAGGAGGAGGCTCAGGGGGGACCTTATTGCTCTCTACAGCTCCCTGAAAGGCAAGGTGGGGGTTGGCCTCTTCTCCCAGAAAAGTGGGAGTGCATGCCTTAATATCTAGTTTCTGGTTTAAAGAAAAAGTGGGGTTAGATTGTGTGGCTTTTTTATATAACAGCCAAAATTTAAAATACTAGTACTTAAGATAATCAACTTTTATGACTTCTGTTTGTGCTATTCTCTTTAACAGAAAATAACACAGATGCTCTTCATACTCCAGTTAATGAAGTTAAAGAAACGACAAAATTAAAATCCACAAGAAACAAAACTGGCAAAGGTACATGGGCAACAATATTAGTTGCTTTTAATAAAAAAATTTCATGCTTTTTATGAATGTATTGATATAAAAGCCATTCATACTCTGTTGTAGTTTTTACAGTTTTATTTGTTAAAAGATTAAAGTAGTCTGTGGAAATTTTTGTGCTGTCAGCCTCTCCCAGTAACACAGATTTAAAAAAAAAAAAGAAGGAAAGACTGACTACAGGATTTCCAGAGAACCTGGTCACAGCCATTGACAGTAACAAACAGTTGTTTCTGGGAGAAGTGGTAAATTGTGGGGTTTTTATTGTTGCTTTTGTGTTGTAATCACATTCTGTCTGTGCTGGCTGCATATTTCTGTGTTTCAATGCAATATCAAACACTGAAGAAAGATACAAAACTAACTTAAGAAAACAAATGGTATCATGATATGAAAAGAGACTTTTGCTTATACTTAGGACAGCGCAAAGCAGCAGCAGAAGGGAGGTCTGTGAGCAGAAGAAAAGCTGGCACAAGTGTAAAACGTGGTACTGAAAGGTAGGTCCTTGACTCTTCACCATCAACACCATGATGTTCCTTCCAGCAAGGAAATTTAATTCAAATGCTTTTCTTTCCCAGACTTTTACCTTTGATATCCTCTGTTCCTAAAACACAGATAAATATTTTAGAAAAAAAAATTTCTTTGAACTAGTACTTTTGAAACAGTGGCAGGTTTTGTCAAAGAGCCTGTAGCCTTTTTGTAGCATACCTTTGGGGTGTAAAGTCAACATATATTCTAGCTGACGTTAGATTTTTGGTTTACATTATTGCTCTTCTTCCAATCACTTTTTCTGCTTTTTTAATCTGTGGAGGAGTAAATTTTATTTCTTTTTCCCTCTCCACAGTTTTGTTGCTTTTTTCCCCACATGTGTTGATAAACTTCTGAGAAGTGAATATAGACAATGGATTTCTTCTTGTGTGATCTCATAGGTTATGAGAATTAAAACAACATTATCTCTGTAATTTTTAGCTGTGCTCACTCTTTCTCAAGCAAGTAATCCATGGACTTCAGGGTCACCAGGGTCAGTCCACTCCCTTTTGCCTAATTGGTGTATTTATTTTGATTTCACCTAATTTTTGGGAGTTATGCTTATTTTGCAACTGCTATATCACCTGGAAAACAATATATTCTTTTCAAAAAATAAAAAGTTTAAAATTGGTAAGAAGTTTTTTTGTTCTTTAAGACCATGTTTCAAGTTTGTTAATATAAAAACTCTTGAGTTTGGTTAGTCTTTTTGGCCTTACTTTTAAATATTCTGCATTTCAGTTGTGATGAAGTTCCAGAATCAGTCCCAGTGTCAAGTTCAAGGCCTCCAAGACGAGCAAAAACATTGGCACTTGAAAAAACCAGAATGAATCTTTCAAGACTTTTGAATGAGGAAGTGGAGAATTGAAGACAAAAGGAAAGAAAGTGCCCTTTGCCAATGCTGGTAGTTAACATCAGACTTGAAAAATGAGATTTTTTTTTTTCTTGTTAGTCATATTTAACTCCTTTGATAATTCTAGATTTCTAGATTAGTTTTTTTTAAACAATGCTTTTTATTATTTTCCCAATATGAAGTCCCTCTAGATTTCTAGATTAGTTTTTTTTAAACAATGCTTTTTATTATTTTCCCAATATGAAGTCCGTTTAGATTTCTAGATTAGTTTTTTTTTAAACAATGCTTTTTATTATTTTCCCAGTAAGGCCCTCATTCATGTATTAAAAACATAATAAAGTATTACCTGAACAAAACTTGGAGGTTTTTTTCTTTTACTGTAAAGAGAATGCTGCTTCTTATCTGCAGATAAAATTGCTGTTGGTGCTAAGTACTCAATAGTTAAAGCTGTTTTGGTGTTTAACATTAGCAGAGGGTTTGACCTGTAGTGGTTGCTTGTGATGGCAGCAATTTTGAATGTACGTACCTCTGTGGCACCCACTTTCTTAATTTTTATAAGGTTTTATAACAATAAAACCTGGTCAGCAGATGCACATATTTACTGTTCATGTTAATGTAAGATAGAGTTGATCTTAGTTGTGAATTCTGCTTCCTGCAGATATGTGTCCACTTTATTGAAAAATGTAAAAGTGGTAAAACTGAGTAACTGATTTTATAAACTGAACTCTGGAAGTCTCCTACTGATCTTCACCTTGTTATATAAAATCAGTGATGTACTTTTAGAAAAGCGTAAAAACATTTGTTGTACAAATAAGATCCAGTAAGGAAAGGAATATTTAAGTACAGAGAGGTGTAAAAAATGAAATACTCTTAAGGTCCATGTTCTGTCTTTTTAAAGTAGCATCCAATTATGGGTTCTTTGTAGCTTTGCAGTTCAAAATCTTTTTCTAATGACATATCTAGGAATGGTCGAGAGTTTTACAGGACAACAGAAGATTACACTGCACGTAGTAGTCGCTGGTGGCTGAGCAGATTCACTCTGGAGATGGAAACACTTGGACGGTCATGTCTGTCTGTGTTCCATTACGGATAATTTCAGAGGCAGTGGGAGAAATCTTAATGTTGATTGCTTGACAGGTGCATCTCAACTATTGATGCCAAATGCAGCTTTCTGTGGAACTTGCATTTGAAATAGGTAAATATACTATAAAAGATCTTTGGTAATTCTCAAAAATTACTTAGGAACACAAGTGAAAAGTAGCATTCCCAAAGTGTAATGCCCAAACTATTATGTTATTTCCAAGCTTGCTTATAGGAAACAGACAGGATTGTGTTGCTTTTCCTCCTTTGCAGATTTTGTTGGAAACTTGTCAACCTGCAAAATGCCACAACATGCTTTTCTGCTGACATTTGCTATTCAGAAGCTTCTGTAACTGTGAGAAATTATTTATATTTGTAATTTTAAACAGAATTTTGAGGCCCTGAACTCCCTCTTTTGATAATTCTTTTCAAATCCCCAAATTGTGTTGTAGGGTGTTTGTGTACATGCAGGCACTTGAGATCAGAGATGCTCTCTCCCCTTGAATGCTGCCTGAACATAATTCAAATGGGCAAAGTATATAGTTCAGTTTTTCTCAGTTGATTGTCAATCAGAGCTTCCCTGGGGCTTTCAAGTGTTGTTGGTTGGTTTTTTGTTTGCTTGTTTTGGGGTTTTTGTTTGTTTTGTTTTTTTTCAGTTACAAGTTCTCTCTCATCCTCCTTCTCTTGAGTGGTTTGCTCTTCAGCCACTAATACACTTTCAGCAACTGGTGCCTGCATTATCTATAGGTGCTGTGGATGTGGCTTCACTGCTGTGTGTTAATAGGAAACAGAGTTTGCCTTTGGCAAACAGCAAACACCTGGGCTGGTGTTGTGGGGCTGTAGTGCCTGCCCTGTGGGGAGAGGCTGAGGGACCTGGGTTTGTTCACTCTGGGAGGATCCTCAGTTACTTGCAAGGAGTCTGATGAAGAGATGGAACTGGGCTCTTTGTTGCATATGGTGGGAGGATAAAAAACAATGGGTATAGACTGAAACTCTGACCAGAATATAAGGTGAAAAAGGCAGTGAAACAGGTTGAGAACTGCTGGAACAGGTTGCCTGGAAAGGCCATGTAGGCTCTGTCCTAGTTTAAGACATGACTGAATGAAGTCATCACAACTGTCTGCCTTTTTAGCAGGATCTTTGTGATGTCCTTTTATGCCTGAATTACCCTGTGATCCTTTCAGGTTGGAAACCTGACCAGCAACTGGCACTGAATTTCCAGCCCCTCTGGGTGATTCACTTGCCCAGCTCCCTGTAAAGGGAAGGGATTTCTGTGCAATGGAAAATGTGGTGTGCTCTTGCAAAATTACTTCACTTACTGAGGAGAGGGTAGCTGCATAATTGCAGGATGGGATGATCAGATGTTTGCTGTCTTCTTCAAAGCTCACAATAACTGATAATCACAGTTTAAATGCATGCAGCTGACTTTCTGAGAAAGTCACATGGTAGCAAAAGTACATCCAAAGGTGACAAGGACCCAAGTCTGGAAGTATCTTACTACTTGCAGTGAAAAAAATCTTGACTTCATATGCATTACTCCTTTTACTAAAATAATGTTATTTACTTTAATTCTATGGGTTGAGTACCTAACTTCCTGGCTGCTTAATTAAAGAGTAAAATTTTAATCCCTAAAATATTCTAATTGGTTTAAAAACAACCTCTTTGTTGCTCTGGACCAATTACAGTGTGACTTCTCTCTTTTTGCTGACTAAACACAACAGAGTGTGAAACATGGCCACACTAGACCTAGACCTGATTCCCTATTAATGATAAAATAGTCGTGGTCACTTGTCAAACTTAAAGCGATCCCCTGTTTATTCCCACACTGGTTTCTGTTTCTTAAAACCAGTTTTGTGATTGTCTCTTCAGACTACACCCTAAAACACTTTCTCTTGAGAAAAGGCCTTTGGCTGGTCACTCTCCCAAGCTGAAGGGTAAGGGCTGCACCAAGAACGTTTGTTTTTCTAGTGGTGGTGTTTTTTGTCTGACTTCCAGCAGTGCCTGGGGAGCTTGGGTTGTGCCTGAACCGACTCCCCTCTGACCACTTTTGTGTCATCAGCCAATTAAAAGTCAATGTGATTCAAATAATAATAATTGCTGATAGTTAACAAAACCGGGCTGCTGCTTGGAGCTGAGGGAGACATGTCCAAAACAGAAAAGTTCTGGTATTTACTGGGTCTTTGAAATGAGAAAATCCACATGGCATCTCCTCCTGTGGGCACATGAATAAGATACCGGCTGCATTGGCTCTGATGTCCCTCCTCACTCCTTACTGTTCCTTGTGCTTTGGTGGGGCTGCACTGAGTCAGTGCCTCTCCCCTGGAAGTTTAATTCCCCTTTTGGCTTTCTTGCCGCATAGAATCCACACGTGTTAAATAGCTGAGATACGTAAAGACCCGCTAGACGGTGCAGTGTGATGATGAATGTTTATTCTTTTAATTATGTTCTGCACTGTGTGATACTTCAGTGCCTCGATATCCCGTTAGGATCTTTGGGAGACTTACCAGAATTCGTAACAATCTTTTTATTTCAGTTACTGGATTGTACCTGCAAACCAAGAAACCTCTGTAAAGAGGAGCTGCATCTTCACTTTCAGGTGAATCCTTAAAACCTTTGTTTTATAAAATATAGTGTCTTCCAAGGAAATTTCCTTCTGGAAGATTTGTTCTTGGCAAGCAAAGGACAGAGAACTTATTACGAAGTTGAATTAAGAAACCTCTACTCTAGCTATTGAATGTATGACTCCAGAAAAGAGAAATATATCATATGGTTTTATTCTAACACTTTTGTTATAGCTCTATTAATAATAAAGTTTTGATGAATGAAGTACATGAACCTTGCTAAAGATCATCTAAGCATGGAATGTCTACAATGTAGTCAGCTACAACCATTTACTACTTCTTTGAGTAGAGTTTAAAACTTTGATTTTACATTGCATTTCCAAAGTACACAGAAAAAATGAAATAGGAAGAGCATTTACATCCATTTTAATTGGTGGCAGGCATGAATTCATAAAAACGAATGGGGAAGAAAGACCATTTAGCAGAAACCTCAAAAAGTGCAGATACAGATTTGTTGAATGACAATCTCATGAGATTCTCCACCAGGCTTGGTCTTTTAGACATCACGGTCATTAAACACTGTCACACAGAAGTTCTCAAGGTAAGTGAAGATGAAAGCCTACTGCAGAAACAAACTGGTGCTTCCATACATTTCAATCCATTGGTAACGGAGATCTCCTCAGATAATTTACCTTTGTACTGCTTTGCTTCGAGGTAGTCGGTCTCCACTTGTTACAGATTTGTTTGAATTAATACCATAAATCTTTACATGGTGACCTATGCCACAAATTACATAATATATTAACTTTCGTGCACAAAAATAAAATTGGGAAATAATTAACTTTAAAGAACATAGAAAAATCACAATACTATTAAAGGGGAACATCCGATTCTGATATAAATTTGTACTGCAAGAATTTCATGATGGTCAGATGTGAAACTTTGTATTTAAAAAAAGAAAAAGTACATCAAACTGAATAATGCTAGTAGTATATAAAGCCAAATCACACAAGATCATTTCAAGATCAATGTAATAAATGCTTATTATTTTGCAGAAAAAAAAATCAGAAACAATGTACAAAATAATAGTGCAAGAACAGCTGCAATCTATTTGTTCTCATCAGTTTTGAGATTTTGGTTAAAAACTTTACAGCTGGCGAGAGATGCTGCTGAAAAACTCAGATTCCACTCAGTGGGCTGATTAAGGCACATCTTTATGGACTTCAAATGTTCATTTTCTGTGTTCATGTCTATTGAATTCTGCGGCTCCGAGACTTTCACTTGTAGTGTGCTGTGAGAAAAGAAGTGGGGGTAGGAGAGGGGGGAAAAAAATGACAAAAAGTTTAGTACACTTTCCTCTTCCCCTGCAAACAAGCTGATAAGAGGCAAGATGAGGTGGTGGCAGATTGTGCATTCTGGTGGGGGTTTTTTTGTTGTTTTACTGCACTATGTTCCAGAAACACTGAGATTAGAACCTGACTGTGCTGTGCTCTGTGTTGTAAAGTAGACTGGGCTTGTTTGTGTTGGGATCTCAGAGCCCCTCCCACGTCAGTCTCCTGTTCACACTGTTCCTTTGCAGAAGTGCAATAACAGGGTTCTGTTGCTTAAATTATCTCCAGCTGGCACTGTAAAGGCATAGAGCAGGACCTGGGCAAAAGTTTGGGCCTTGTTTTTTTCGCTGACAATGTTCATTTGGTACAGCCATGAAAGGTCTAACACATAGACAGTATTTTGTTTCAAATCTAGGAAAATAAGTAATACAAGAAGGGAAAGGGGTCACTAAACAGACTAGGAGAGACACGTGGATCGAATCATTGAATAGTTTGGGTTGAAAGGGACCTTTAAAGGCCATCCAGTGCAACCTCCCCCTGCAATGAGCAGGGACATCTTCAACTGGATAAGGGTGCTCAGACCCCCATCCAGCCTGACCTTGAATGTTTCTGGGCAGCCTGTTCCAGTGTTTCACCATCTTCATCATAAAGAATGTCTTTCTTCACATATAAAGCACAATCAGAAGACAATTTCAATCCTAATTTCAAACCCCTCCATCCCTACTTTTTTTTTATTGTCTACCTCCTGCAGTGATTTACCTGCTGTGTGCAATTCATCGTTTTTCACCATCCTTTTCAAAGATTTCAAGAATGATACAAAATTGAAAATATTTCTAATTACTGAGATACTAAAAAATAATGTCCTAAGTACTGTAATTAGGGGTAGGAGGTAAGCACCATGCTAAAAACTGTCCAAACACAGTTTCCTATCAAAGGAATATTTAAACAGAAAAAATATCTCTTAATGGCTTTTACTTGCTGCATTTAAGGAAACAGGACTCGAGTACAAATTCTGAAGGACTGAATCTGCTGTAGTGTAGTGCTCACATGAGTGTGCAGGGTAGCTGAGGACAGACAGTCAGTATAGGGCTATAACCTAAAACATATTGGCTTGCATTACTAAATACCATGGACTGACTGATTAAATCTTTTCCTCTGTCCTGGCAAGAGGGAAAGACAGCTAATGTAACAGCTAAAGTGACAATTCACTGATATTTTTCACAGATCCTCTGAAACATGGTTTTAATTCTTTTACATTTTGATGTATGCTCTCCAGAAGGCTTGTGTCCTTGCCTTTCTGACATGGCAGTGGAAAAGGCATTTCTCATTTCCTAACCCTAGTTCGCAACACTCCGTAACTGGTGTATGGCTCCCATTCCCTGCATTTCCTCGTGTTGTTCTTCAGCCTCTATCTTTTGTCTCATTTTTGCCTTGTACTCTTTTCCTCTGGTTGCTCTGATCTTTTCCTTCCTGTAGGAAATGGAATGCAAGCGTAAGTGATGGAGATGACTTCAGCCAGCAAGGTTGCTTTCGTGAAAAAAGCTAGATAAACCTGAGGTTGTGTGCAGTGCCCTCGCCCTGTGCCAGTCCCTTCAGAAGCACCTTGCAGCCATGAAGCTTCAGAAACAGCTCCAGACCAACAAGATTCCAGAGCTGGATTTTCTCTGAACTGGCATCCCCATTCATGGCTAACATGCCTCTTCTCCTCTATGCTCAGGACAAACCCAAAGCTTTTTGTTAAGACCATGGGATTGAGTGCATATGTGAGACTGTGTTCAAGCTGACTTCTCAAGTTTGCAGCTTTGCTCATCCCCTACTGATTTTGTACTTTCCAGCAAAACGTAAACTCCTAACAACTAATCAATAGCTAAATGGCGAGAAGGGCATGAATGGTGGTGTTTGGTTTGGGGCTTTTGAGGGTTGGGGTGGTTTTGGTATGTGGTGTTCTTTGGTTTTATTTCTACTGTCTTTAAAGCAGTAGGCAGATAATCTCTGTTTAATGCTGGGAAAATGCCAGACAGAAAAACCTAAAAGTCTGGGCTTCTCATATGATCTGGCATGTTACTTCTGTATATAAACTAGGAATTGTACCAACTTGGTATATTACCAGGATTTGGTGGAATTTGGACCATCATTCTTTCCCAAGAAAATGCTGAGTGCTATAATAGTAACAAACAGCACTTTCCAAGCAGACAACTCTGTGAGGGACTGTCCTACTCTCCATCTTTTAGAGTTTTTTACAGGTTTCTGTACAAGGTGTAAAAGGCTGGGCTGAATTTGCAAAAATAAAACTGAAGTATGTGCTGATAATTGTCATGCAGTGATTTATTTACCTCTCATAGAAGAACTCTTTTGACTTTGCTTTTGAAAAGAATGCATAAAAACAGGAATAGAAAAATGTTATTTTTTTTTCAGTTCCCAGTACAGTACAAAAAGCTTAACTGTTTTAGAAAATTTTACCTTGATAAAAATGAAGTGGAAAATATGGTCAGAGATCTGCATTAAGATATTTGTTAACTGAGAAGAACCTAGTTTTTCATTTTGCTTTTCATTCTTTTACCTGTAGTGATTTATTTTCTAGTTGTTGACATAACAAGATAAGAAAACCTTTTTGAAATCAGAGAATGTAATTAAAGGAATACAGTTAAACAGAAGCAGTTAAATTTCTCCAGCCAAATCCATCAAGAGATTCTACTCTAAATTTTATTCCACTCTGCTTGCAAAAGCTCCACAGTGCACGAAGCATTCCTTGTAAAACAAAGAGATGTTACACACAGCAACCCTCCTCTCAGGAAGAACTGCAGGTTCAGCAGCCTGATGCTACCTGAAGCCATGAAGCCTATTTCAGTAGAGCTTGGAATAAGGCTGTAGAGTATCCCTACTCTACCACTCCCTGGAGTTCTCTTTACCAAAGCCTGTACCAGTAAGAGGATGGAGGTCTCCAACTTCCAATACGGCAGACATTTACTGATCTTATATAATGGTCTCTGAAAAGGTTAGAACTTCCAGTTCTGAAGCCATCTGTTTACCAGTCCAGCAATGATTATCTTTTTTTGGTTTTATTCACTTGAGACTGACTCAGTTAATCAGCTTCCATGCATGTGATTTTTGGAAGTCAGCTACAGGTGCTCCTGTGACATGGAACATTAACTCCAGCCACAGCATATCCAGTAGCTTTGTTTTCACTAGGGAATTTGAAGACAGGCCAACTGAGCTAAAAGCCCAGTAAAAAAGAAAACAGGCTCCATTTTTTCATAAATCTTTGTATGATAAACTAGTGAGGTTTCTTGAAAATTCACATGTTTTTCTCCATCTTTATTTGCGCTATCCTCTACTAGCCCTTGCCTCTAGTCTTGAAGTGTTGGTCACATATTTACTGCTTCATTTTAAAGATTTCGTATCTCACCTGATCATTCTTGTCTCTTCTTAGAAAGTAAAGAGAAAAAAGAATATGGAAATGTGACTATATTTTTTAATCTGAAAGAAGAGCAATCAAAAAAATGCAAGCTGAGGATGCCCTCCTGTGCCCTTGGCTCTCTTTGGATGCTGCTGCACACTAAACCAGTGGGTCCAGAAAACTGTCATTGATGACTCCATGGGGGTCTTTTTTTGTGTGTTCCAACTGTAAGTTCCCATAGCACCAGAACCGAATCACCTCTGAATTTACTCTGTTTCAACAGTGCTGAAGAAAGAGTTAATTGCCTGTTACTCTAACAAATCACAGCAGCCAGATCAGAGTACTGCCATGGCCTCTGAAGTCCTATCCGGTCTCCCTGGCTAAGCAGACAACCCTGTCTGTGGTTATGTTTCCAGGCCCACTAGGGCCTTAAAGGATCATCTCTCCCTTCAAAAATTTCCTGCTATCATTAAAGCAAAAAGAATTTAATAGAAAGGTCTTTGAATTCAACCTTCTACTAAAGCAAGCAACAAGTGGCCTTCCCATGCTTCTAAGTGCAAAAGAAAACCCTGCTCTTTTCTACACTTCCTGCTAAAGCTGTACAGATACAAATATTTCTTTGGGAAATTTTGCATTTCTTTATTTAGAACCCAAATCATCGTGTTAATAGAAATAGATTTTTAATACAGGATGGGAGAACAACAGGAGAAGCTGACAGGCTGCCAAGCACAAAATGAAAATAATTTTCTTTGAGCTGTGTACTTTCTGTGCAGTTTGGAGCCACATTGTTCAGGAAAACCAGGAAATTTTAAAAAATCTGGCTAGCTCGAATCCATACATTTGCTGAGTTAATCTGTGTCTATGACATGTCACAGCATGTCAAAAAAAGAAAAAAGGAAAAAGTAGGAAAAATAAAAAGTGGGAATAGGGAAAAATGTCTCTTATCTGTTAGGTGATCCCTCAGCATTTCCCATCAGAGATTACCATTACTGCTGTGTCTTTGTATGCTGTAAAACGGCTATGAAAGTATCACTGTAGGGTTCTGTTTCTCTAAATCTTTTGCAACACTTACAGATAAAAACGTCTCCTGCTGAACAAGCTGAAAGCAAGGTCAAACTGGTTCTTATACCCTCCTGTCTGACAAAAATTCTGCAAACTGTACTTGCTAAAGGCCACCAACAGTGATGTGTAAATCGATAGCTTGGAAAGCATAAGAGCATCCATGATACACAGCACTGATTTGAGGCTTTTACAGGTTTCAAAATACTGAGTAGAAACAGTAAAACTTTAGAAGCATAAAAAAATTTTCTCTGTAGAGTACTCTAACATTTCCCAAAACCAGAAATAGTGGAATACATCAGGTAAAAACCTACAATGACTAGAGTAGTCTCAGCATGATTTCTAACAGAGATTGATTTGATAATGCAACATATATTGAAATGAAAGTAAACCAAGCACGCAGAGTCTGATTGATTGTCTCTAAAATTTAAGCTCTTTCCACAATGCCAAAATGCAATAACAAAAAAATCTACAAAGGAAAATTTTAGTGTCTCATTTCCATTTACCAAATGGATTCTCATTGTAATAATATATTTCAGCTGAGTGGATGGAATCCCATTTGGAAATCTGAGAGAGAGAAAGAAATGCCCTGGAAATCGATCAAAGCAAGCTGGGCAGATAAGCAAGAGTCAGGGAGTCTTAAAAATTAGACATAAGAGCTGAGTTTAGCAAAGCTGGAATACTAAGACAAATAAAACAGCAGAGTACCAAGACAGGTGGTGAAATAAATAGAGACAGAAAGACAGGGATGGAAGCCAGAACCAGCCATAATCCCAGACTGAAGTTACGGTGGAAAGTTTATTTTGCTCTTCAGACAAACTCAGAAGTGTTTTCTTGGTCTGAGGAAAAATAAAAGGGATAGGAAGAAAGAAAATAGGAATGAAATACAAAACATATGAGAAAGAGAGCTAAAATGAGGCAAGCAGGAATTGGAGAGCGCTTGTGGCACGTCAGTGAAAGAGAATTACTTAGTGGTTGCTATTTTCTGAATCTATATATTGAGATATCCACACACTGTTCAAGCTTTAAGTTTAACTTGCACAGAGACAAAATTATAAACCAACCAGCAGATGGTTGCATTTTCAGGTAAACTTTTGGCAAGTGGAATGGATGGCAACAGTTTCAGAGCACAGTTACAGAAATAACATGACTTTCTGCCCAAAACCAGTCAGCCTCAGAAAATGTTCTCACTTCCTTACATGTAACAGATCATAGAGAACATAAAAGGTTTAAATTCCAATTTCATTGCAAAAATTTGGAACTAAAACTGTTTTACAAAAGAAATCTATCAGACTTGTGCAGCCATGGAAGTACAGAGCTTTGTCCGGATGGCTCCCTGAAATACAGGACAGATTGGAATATGTTGACAAGTTTAAATATAGACAACATTGCTTCCCCCTTTTAAAGTTATAATTATTTGAAGCAGCCTGAGAAAGTTATATGGAACAGTGATCTTTTTGACAAGAATCACTCATGTTTTGTGTTAATATAGATTATTTAGCAGTCCACAGAAGGCACAGGCTTCTTGAAGAACAAGGAAGTAAAATATTACTGTAAACTGTCACTGAAGTGGGCACGAAGAAGCCATAAAATTCTGAAGCATAATTTACTAGTGATGATAGTATATAATCTGATAAAGAAAATAATAATTCTATCCCTCAAATCATTCATAGTACTCTGTCTTAAAAGATCTTGGAAACAGAAAGCAGCTAAGAGTCTAACAGCTGAAAGGAAGCATCATTCATTTTATGATAGACATAATGAATTCTTAGCATCTAGTGAAACAAGTCTGCCTCTGACCATCAGTTCCATGAAAGGAAACTACCTAATTTCCAGTCATTACTAGAAGTTAGAAGCATGCAAACAAATTAAAAATCCCCTAAACATCTGTAGTGCAGATGAGTACTGTTGTATTAGCATTAGAAATATACCACAACAGAAAAAAAAGGTTTTGCTATCTTTATTCTACCTAATCATAATTAAAAATGGTTTTGAATGAGGCACAATAAGACAAAGGTTGGAGGTTCAGAACTATGTATGCTGCTGGTTCAGGTTGCTCTCAGAGGAAGCAGAATGCCCCCATCTCAGTGCTGTGATGAATGCAGCTATGGAAATCTTGTCATTTAAGCTCAAATCTTTAATTCATAATAGTTTTTTCACATTATAAATGCAATTATGTTATGGAGAGAGATCATCTCAGAAATATGATGAGACAGTCCCTGGGTGGTTTATAACCCACCAGACTTCTGAATTAAGGAAGGTCAAACAGCAATTTGCAAATAAGTAATTTCCTTTTCTGAGATTTCTACTACTTAAATAAAATTTAAAACCAGCTGTGAGTAGTAAACTGATAAATAGGAAATGTCAGCAACAAATATGATACACAAGGGAATTTCTTCAAACACACATCTCTAGAACTTTAAACTAGAAAGACAGGTAACAAAATGCACAATTTCAAGAATTGATACTTCGAGTATAGCTCTTAACTATTTACTTGCAATTTCTTAAATTTTAAAACTAAATTATTGTTAGTGAACTGTTTGAAATTTATGCTAAGTTCCCCAATAAAAATACTGAAACCTAATTTTAAGTCCCTTTTCCCCCCCCTAAAATTTACCCTTTATTCCAAATGGAAAACTTCACATATAGATAAAAGAGCAAGACCTAAGTGAGAACAAGAACTTTTTTTAATTAAGAAAAACGTTTTAAGGCATTCTTACAGCTTCTAGACAAGAATTTTTCAGCTCTGCTTCCATTTCATGTACAGAGAAATAATCCATTGTTTAAACAAAGATTTCAACATTTGTAAATAAGAGAGCTTTGAGGGCAAGCCTGTGTCAGTAAAACATCAAGTATAACCTCTGCATATTTGTGAAATCCACACCTTAGGTAATAGGAACCTATGACAAGATCCATTCGAAAAGACTGACATCTCTAAGCATCTGAATTTTCATGTATGCATGTATTTCAATATGAAATGTAAAAATTTCATTATTCTAATTCCTAGTAGGACCTCAATTTAGAAATATTCTTCCCTGAGCCATGAAGTGAAAACAAAGAATAACAGCTACATAAGACCTGCTTGGAAAAACATGAAATACATAAAAAACATGAATATAGTCACATTACTCAGTGATGGCTTGACAACTGACATAAAACATTCCAAACCAAGTAGAAATGCTTTTGAAAGGATTTTAAGTCCTAAGTTAATGTTGAGGCCATTTCTACCAGTAAGTGTGAAGCAGATCTAAAGCTGATAGCCAAGTTAAGATACCTGCCCCTTACAGACAAACCACGATAAAAGACAGAAGCACTGATTCCTTCTATGGATGCCTCGACATGGAGGAAAAAAGGAGAATGTGGCAGGAAGTGGAGGATGGAGAGTAGGCGAGCTGGCACAGCCACTGAAAGAAAAGTTTGTGGAATGCCTGTCTAAGTTGAATTTGTGGTAAGGAACCAATAAATCTGAATGCAGACATAAGTCAGGTGAATTTCTGCTGCTGAAAGAAAAAAATCAAACAGTATAATCTGTCAGATTGACAAAACTAAACAAAAGAATACAGCAAAAAGTGCCTCACCTAGATCTCCGTAAATCAGGAAGTTTCTCACATAGCAAGATAAACCCTTATTTGTACACTAAAGAAGTTGAAGAATAATCTAAGCAGCCTTTACTGATGCCTAGAACATGAGAGGAATCAGCATCAGAAAATGGTCATGAAAACCATCTTTGAGTTATGAAAAAAATGCAAAGAAACAAAAATTGCTTGACCTGTTTCACAAGAACAGAATGTGTAAGTTGCCATACGGGAGAGGAAACAGTAACTTGTCTAGAGTTATAAAGCATCCAGAGCTGCTGGCCCAAAAGCATGGAGCTGGGAAGACAAAATCTGTTTAAATATCCTGATCTTGGAAAAAACATGTATCTTTACATTGTAGGAAAAAAACTGAGTTACCTGGTCTTCAGTAAGAAAAAGAGGATTGCAAAGTAGGTATGGCTACTTAAAAGGATTTTCCACATTTGGGTTTGAAGAAATCTGACAAAGGCTCATTGACATCTTGCTCACAGTATTATAAATCTCTTATCAGGTGTAAGAGACAGTATGGACCACCAATAGTACACAATGGGAAATATGCAGTAAAAAACCAAAACAGGAATAAAACTAGGCTGCACTCACTTTCTGCAGAGCATCCTCTGGCACTCACAAACTTATACTTGAAATAAAAGGAAAGCTGATGAGCGATCTGAGAATTAGTTACAGTTTGGTACTAAGGGAGAGCAAAGTATGAAGAGAGGATGCAGATAAATGTGCAAAAACCAGAGTGTAATGGTCTAAATGGTCTGAACAGTGGTTCAGACATGGCTCTGAATAAACTAAAAGAATAAAAGCAATGGTGTGGAATAAAAGCAGCTCTGCAGGACCGTGGCGCTGCACCAGGGCAGGTTGGGCACTTTTGTAACAGAGGGTGGGCAGCTACTGGGGATCACAGATGAAGCACAAGTCAATGCTATGCTGCTGTAAAAATACAAGTATCATGATATACAAAAAGCAGTGGGATAGCTAATATTGGAAGAGACAGCCAATGGCAATGGCGTAATTTTCATTACAGGAGCTAAGCTGATATGAAGTGGCTTGACATCCTGTTTGGGCTCATCAAAAAGTGTGCACACTTCCCATGCTTCTGTGAGAAAGGAAAAAAGGTAGGAAACTGCAGGGACAACATAGATCATCTGACTTATTAAAGTGAGTAATTAATAAAGTTCATGAAAAATCATACATTGAGAATGAAATATAAAGTGAGCATTTAGACGAGAAAACAAGTAATTCAGCTGAAAGCTGGCAATCCAACAAGGGGAAAAAAGAAATAACAGATGGAGGAGATATGAAAACTGCAGCAATTCAAGGTGATACTTTATGCATTAAAATAAGAAGATGGAGAGAGATGTGTCTCAAGAACAGCATTATTTTATCAAGGTATACTGCAACTAATCAAAAACATCAAGTCATAACCTGGTTAGGAATAAAATGTGTGGAGCACATTTTAATTATTGCTCAGTTACAGTAACTTCAATCTTTCTTTTACTAGCAGTGAAATAATTAATATTTTCTTTTCTAGCTTTTTATAAAGCACTATTAAAAAACTCCTGTGAACAACAAAGTAATTAAAAAATTCCAAATAACTTCTCAATTGGGATCTCAATCTCAGTTCTATTTGCAGTATTTCAAAGAAGTGATTTTCTCTTAAAGTTGTACCTTAGAAAGGTTCACAGTTCATTGGTAGCACATATCCCTTACAAATATATTCAGGTACAGGTCTATAAATCATACGTTTCCATAAAATTATATTTGGTAAAAACCATAATGTTGATTTACAAACATTTTCTTCTGATTTATTTTAAAATATATAATAAAATCTTTTAAATAAGTACAAAGTAAACATTGTTAATGAGGACTCCATAAATTTGCTTTACTGCATTACACACCAAGAACAACACCATATTTTATATTTCATTGAAAACATGAAGCACGACACCAAGCTGTGATGTTGTGCTGTGTGCATGTGAATGCAAAATGCTGCTCTTAAAATCTTGAGCTTCCCATATAAAGCATTTTCCATTCAGATATATCCATCTAATTAGTTGTTGATTACTGCAAAAATATCTGTCTTAATTAGAACCTGAAGGCTGTCAACAGCTTTCAGAAACACTCAGTTATGCTTGGGAACACCTAAGGCTCAAGGCCATTTTAGAGGGCCTTTCATTTTCATGTTGACCACAGGAAACACCAGAGAAAAAAAGGCTTATGAAAAGAAAATGGTACCCTTAAAACATGGCAAAAATCATATTTCTATTAAATTAATATACAGTTACCAAAAGGAACATAAAAAATGAAATATGATTTCTAACAGCCACCAAATGTTAACCTACATTTGAAAGAGAATTTTAGGTAACTTAGTAAGAAATAGCACCACTCTTTATAGCCCTGAAAACAAATGTTTAGGCTTTTTCCTAAGATACTTTAAAATAACAAAAACCACTTCTATTAGTCTCAAAGCTTATTTAAACAATACCTTTAAGGCACAATTGTGTAATCATAGCAAACTTAAAGGACCCTGCTAGTGAAAGGATAAACAGTGAATAAATACATGGCATTATATTTGGCTTGAAAATCTGTAGAAGGTTTCAAATCATCAAAGGTCAGACTAAAACTATCCTTTGATGAACGAAGGAGGAATTAGGGAAGGAAAATCTACCCAAGAATACATGCAAACAACAGCTCAGTCATTTAAATTCCCCCCCTCAATTCTGGAATCAGAATCTGCACTTTTTGAATGTAACTAACTGATGATTCTAGTTTAAGACACTGACAAATATGTGATGAAAGAAAAAAAGCAGCATTAGCTTTAGTATATAAACAACAGAGGAGTGCAAACTAAGGCACAGTACACAGGTCTCTATGAATTAAAGCGCCTTTCTTGAATAGGACTATTTCCCCAGACCTCAACACCAAAATGCGGAAGTGTCTCAGCATAATTAACCTGCTCTGAGACAGTCAGACTACATTAAAACTTAATTAACAAGTTACATCTTCACAGGCTGTGTTGATTGACCTCTATCCTTTTCTAACAGCAACTGAAGCTCTGCTTTAAGGTTGTAAACTCTTAAGAGAAAAGAGGATTTTAAAAAGGATACGTATTGTCAGATTTTCAAAAGTGCTGAGCAGGCCTTGAAAAACTGCTATTTTCTCTTCTAGAGAAAGACTTAAGCAGAAAGATGGAAGCTGGTCTTTATTTATATAGTATTACCAGTTCCCTAAAGAAAGCTGAAAATTTTGCTCATTTCCTCAAGACTGAGGACAAATAGGAAAGCGTGAGTATGAGTTCCTCAGTTTTAGAAGAGAAAAAAATTAAAAGATGATAACAAAACAATACTGAATAAAATTACAAAAAAGCCCCAACTTGGGTATAAAACTAGGTATATAAATGCTACACAAAGGCTTACTGATCATGGCACTAAACTACAGACAGTTCCTAGCAGGCAAAGGAAATTAAAGATTTCAGAGTTGAGTTCTTTGAAAGAAGTCTATCATTCAAAGAAGCAAAAGTAAAAATCCTTAGCTCAGAACCCTCAAAAGAACGTAAGGAACAGCATAGCCTAAGGCAATATGTAAATAACTACAGTTTAAAAGTAAATAGCATCCAAAACTTTTACACTCTACACTAGATCACATGATGTGAGAAAAAGAAAAGGGAAGAAAAGACTCTATGTAATTGCATTTGGCAAGTAGAATTCCAGAGTGTAAAAGAAAATGGAGCATTAAACTGTGGTATTGAAGCTGCTGTTGTTGCATTATGGGGAATAAGGCAATAGACCATTAAGTTCATTAAATGAGTCAGGATTTATTGTACATGTATAGTCAACTATTTATCAAGTCTACCTTTCTGCTTTTATACAACTGCATTAAAAATGGCCCACTTATGAGAACAGTCATTCATTTCATACTCTTCCTACGTTTCTATGAATGTTCTTACTTTGTTTAATGTCTGACTGTGAAAAAGTAACCTCTTGTCCAGCAACTACAGTTCTGAAAATTTCTATTTGCTTACTCTGCATCACAGGTGAAATTTATTTTAGAGCCAAGTAACCCTCCAATGAAGAGCCTTTGTGAAAAGGGCTTTCTCAAAATCAACAGATTTAAAGGCTGTTACAAGGTCTCTTTTGCACTTTACCTAACCTATTATTTTAAATTTGTCCCTAATTAGGACTGTAGAACATGCTCCTTCATGAAAGAGAAAGCTGAACAGCCCTGCTAAAGACAATCAATTTTGTCACAAGATCATTGGTGTGAGGCTGTCTTCCACAGCAGTAGAGAAGTGATTCCCATTTGTAGCCTTATCACTACTGGATTGCACTACCCTGTGACAAATACTCAACAATACTGGAATATTATAGCTATACTACTACAGATGTGTAAAAAAGAGTTCACAAAATTTCCCCCCCCAGTTTTAAGAAAATTTATAGTAATGGGAGTCAAGCTCAAGAAAAGGTTTGTCTGTAATATTAACATCCTTGTTATTTTATGTGCACAACGAAGAGATCAATTAGACTCACAAAGTTCCATAGTTAAGATTCTTAACTCTTGCAGTCAACTTTGAAATGACTATAAAAATCAGCAAATTCTCATTTCAAGTACTGCACTAATTTGATTTCATTAAGATAGCGTTTAAAAACCACATTCAAACATGATGAAAAATTAAAACTGAAAATTCATATTCTCTGCTGACAAATCTTACAGGTTTCTGTTCTAAAACTCCAGACTACTTGAAGAAAAGCCAAAACGTAAGGGAGAAAATGAAAAAGTTCATTTTAGATGAAGAAAATAGCCTAACTTCAAGTGAATGGAATTATTTTTAAAAGCTTTTTATGCAAAAGTCCCACCCTGATATGAAGGGCAAGTGAACAGGTAGGTGATGTCAGCACAGCACTGCCTGCTACCATAGAAGGTCCACAGCCTCCTGTGCATCTGTTTAAAGTCCACATCCCCTGAAGCAGATTTTTAAACTATTCAGTACATTGTAAGATCACAAAATGAAGTATTTTACAGTGTCCCAGTTTTATTGTTGGATAACAGTTTCTCTTATTTTAGCTTGGCTTTCTTGAAGCCTTTTGGCCCAGTCCAAAGCACATGAATGTGACCTTTAGTGTTACAAGGAAAAAGAGTGAACTGCTCTCATGAAAAGAAGACATAAATGCTTTCCTAAAAACATGCTTACGTAATTTTCTTTGCCACCATAGAGAATAACAGTGTTTCAGTGTTGCTGAAGAGATTAAAATGGCCAGAACATAGATTTACAGTAAAAGAGAACTGCTCCTCAACACATCAAATGCATTGTTGAAGCAACGGTTCAGAAGTCAAGTAGTAACAAATATCATATGTATCTACCAGCCACCTTATCTTGAACACAACAGGCAATGTGAAAAAGTGATTAACTCTCTTCTGTTGCTACAATGAGTACATGGTTGCTTGATACTGCCCTGACCTGTAAGAACTCAATTGCTTTATTCCCGCTTGTACATGACGACGAAAATTGAGTATATATAAAAATTTGGTAACAACATTCTGCCTACCTGCCACAATGCTTCACAATAAAACATCATCACAAACCCTGTCTTTTTCAAGAACATTTGGTAAGACCCCAGGATCAGTAAAACTTGAAGAAAAACTTCAAATATTGACCATAAGTGTGTATATAACAACATTTCAAGCATGACAACAGAACAATGATATAGTTTATGGTACCACATCAACAAAAATACAATCCAAAGAACATATGAACAAATAATGATGTTTTCATATGCATTAAAGTTCCAGATGCAGGAATTATGTTTAAAGTCACACGCACGCACAGCTGGAAATCATGTTCCTTCTTTTTGGGCAGTAGCTGTACTCCAACTAAAAATGGTTGTATGATTTCCTTGGCTGGTGTGAAGAATACACAATGTTGAATCAACGTGTCAAAACAAGACATCATTTCTGTATCAGACAATCCCCTGGTAATGCAACAGTACCCCTAAAAAAGATTTGGGGTTACAAGCGTGGAGAAAATCATCATTCTTTGTCTTTTAAAATTTCCTTTATCAACGAACTTTCTGTCATACCCTTTCTAAAGACAATGATAGATATGAGAAACTATGAGCAAAAGGGAAAATAACAAAAACTGTAAATGAAATAATGTAAAATATCAAAATAGTTATCAGATTTCCTAAAGATCCAAAACTAAAGGAGGAAAGTTATCAGGTAAATAAAATTGAGTCCCAATTAAAACTAACATGAGACCAATCACAGTAATAGGTCTTACACTGCTGTAGAAACAAAATGTTTACAGATAAATAGAATTGGAATGTAACATTTTCTCAATGAGTTACAAGTATGAGAGAGCTCTTTCTTCATTTGCAAAATAGAAACAGATACATGCTACCCATTTCCTTTTCTAGTTCCGTTTTTTTTACAGCAATCTTGTGTCAAGGCTTGATCTTCAAAACAAGTTATTTATGTTAAGCTTGGCCCCAAATCAGTGAATTAAAATACAAAATAGTAGTCTAAAGATAAAAGAATGCTGTATTTTGGGAAAGCAGGGTTACACCAAATGAGCTAAATATGAAGACTTCTATATTATTACAAGAAGTACAAAAGAAATAACGCATACAAGAGCCGTAATACTGTTTATACTACAACTTAAATTAACTTTTCCATTTATTATCAGAGATCCTTTTCTACAATATAGAATACAAAGGGGGACTTATGACTTTGATATTTTGAATAGGGGTTTTTTTTTGGGCAGTGTATCAGACTAGCTAATATAATATTGTTTCTACAAATGAAAACTTCTGCAGTCGTTTACATCACATTGCAAAAGTTTTATTTTGTGAATATTTCACACCTTATTTTGTTGAAATGAGTTGAGACTTCTGTTTAAGATCTCTTCACCCAATAGAAGAAATAATAGTACCCTCTTTCTGAGTAATATAATGGCCTTTCTGAGATCACAGTTGTATTTATAAATATCTAGCTTTAAAAATTGATTTTATTTCACACTAGCCTAAAAAGGGTCCAAGCCAAGGTATTCAGCATAGTAACTGTATATTGTACTTGTCAAGAATAATTTTGCATTTGAAACCGTTCTGTAAGGATTCAATGTGCAAACCCCTTAGAGTCAGCAGATTTCATCTGGCATTGAATAGATACTAAAACGGATCTCTGAATGAATAATTCCCAAAAGTACAAAGTACTATCATTTACTGTATAATTATAAAACCGTTACAGATTTGCAATTGAAATCATTCAATGACAATTTTTTAAAAAAACAGCTATATGCTAATAACACTGAATTTATGCTTCATTTCAGAATTTACCCTTCCTCACAATATGAGAAACGACACAATGGAATGAAATTCTGCTCCTTTTGAAAGCAATAGCCAGTTTTGACTGACTTCAGAATGTCAGAGCTTGACTTCTTTCTGTCTGAACTATACTAGTTAGCTTATTGAAGCTGAAAGTGGTATAAAATACTATGCACATTTTAAAATTGCACTTTCTGCATTATTCTGATGTTATATAATGTTTAATTTCATGGCTTATCTGAAATTCAAATGAATGACATGCAATAAAAAAAAAAATCAAAGTGCTTAGTTGTTTGACTTCTCCAATTCCTTGAGATTTCAATTTCAAGATGAAGCGGGGAACAGGAACTTACCTACTTGGTACTTTGGGTAATAAGGTGCCATTTGTCCACTACTGCATGATTGTCTCTTATGCCTTTTTCTTAAATTTGTATCAGTGGTCTCCCATTGTGGACTTTTTCTTTTGTTTATTCTGATAAGAACTTCAGAACTACCAGCAGGATTATCGTCCTGGTTTACACTGCTATTTAACTTTCTGCTGTGAAACTGGTCATCCAGCCTTTCAGTCACTTTAGAGGAATTAGATCCTTTAGATGTTTCCATTTCATTTTCTTGTTTCTTTAATGCATTTTGCTTAGTAGAATGGGACCTTAAAAGAGGATGTCTTTTTTCTTCCATATAAGCCTGAGTGCTTTTACTCTCAACAGCTTCAGGAGAATAAATGACATTATTTAGCTTAAATGAATTGTGCTGCTCAATATGGTTGATTTTTCTCAGAAATATCCTACAGTCTTTAAAGGTTTTAGCTTTCCAAGTATTTTGAAAGAGTTTATCTTGGCTTTGTTCTTTTCTAACATTTTGCTGGCAACAAATTGTTCCATTCGTCTCTGGATGTGACTTAAGTATACTTGCTATACCAGGATGTGGGTTAAAGTCAGAAGATCCCATCATCTGTTGAACAAATGCATCTCTGGCTTCATTTTCAGTTGGCAAGAGGCTTTTCTGAGACTCTAACAAAGTCTGAGCGGGCTGGATTTCTAGCATATTTTTTTCCTGGAGCTTGGGTGTTTCATCATTGGTTTCCCCACTTGTACTTTTAAACAATTGGCTTTGGCAAAATAACTGCAAATTTTTCTTTTTTGATTTCCAGCCTCCAGGAGCTGCATTATAGAGCTTTTTCGTTTGTCCCCAACTATCACGCTGCAACTTTTTAAATTCATTTCTTTTTAATCTGGCTAATGTGAAATTACTTTTCATGCTTAAGACTGGAGACCTCACTATGTTATGCAATATTTGCAATTTCCCTGCTGGTTTTGAAGGGGAGGATAGTGCAAACTTTTTAAAGTGCTTTCTGAAAGGGCAAGTACTAAGATCAGACTGTTTAGTTTCTGTCTTTGTCTCTCTAGTACTAACTACTTCTAAGGGACTGCGAGCATTTGCCTTTCTCACTAGAGAGAGAGACTGTGTTTCTGTAGTTTGCATAAACCAGGTGCAGAGTTCATTCATATTATACTTTTTCTGGAAAAGCATTTTTACAGGTGATGTTTCAAGTTCTACAAGGCAGGAGTCTAAAGGGTTTGACATTTCAGTATTACAGTCTTGTTCAATGGGATCCCTTTTTTCACATACACATTTATCAGACTCACTTCCCCCCACGCGCAACCAGGTATTAGTTATCTGTTCAAATCTATTATTTAGTTCTTCCAACAAAGTGTCACTCGAAGTGGAAGTAGGCCACCACCTGAGAGAGGGATTTGATGAAAATATGGGATCTGATGATACTTCATTAATGCGTCCGAATTCACCATCCTTAAGATCCTTTTTAGCATTTCCCGAATTTCTCAGCTCTGAGGTATCTTTGGATGCTGTGCTCTGATTTGATTGCGCATGTTTTTCCTTTCGCTCTTTAGCTTTTTTCAAATGGAGTTTATAAGACT
The DNA here is from genome assembly GCF_003945595.2 of Pipra filicauda. Classification (NCBI taxonomy): domain Eukaryota; kingdom Metazoa; phylum Chordata; class Aves; order Passeriformes; family Pipridae; genus Pipra; species Pipra filicauda. Next base: position 203,498 of record NW_024104646.1, on the reverse strand, counting down.
TATGTAGTAAGGCACTTCTACAAGTAAATGCACTAGAAGATGCTAATGAATGTAAAAAATGCAGTGAGGGTTTTCTGTCTCTAGCAGAATGTCTTGATGGAATTTCACGTTTTCTTGACATTGCTGCAGTAACATTGGGTGATCCATCCTCTCTAGAATCTTTCTGCATGTTCTTTACTTGACCCATATTATTGCAGAGTTGATTTTTTCTCTCCTGTGGTATGTTTTTTTCTAACACATTCTGCTGTTGTAAAGGAGGCAAACCGTTGCTAATGCTTACTTTTCTTTCCTGAGGTGAAAGTCTACTAACAGTCACTGATATGCCAGAAATTTTTACTTTTGCTGGCCTACCAGGTTTTCGAACGGTGGTTAATGGTTTCTTAATCTGCCGAATGACATTGCTGCAAGGATGTGGCGATGCTGGGTTACTCTTGATAGGTCTGACATAGTCATAACCAGAGACCTCCTCCTTTTCAGTAGCAGGATTCTGAAAGGCTTTTACTATTTCAGTCAAAGCATTTCCAGTTTCTGTATTGTGCCTCACTTTGCTGGGGTCATTGGCAAAATTAGAATCAATATGTTGTGTGGGTAGCACACTAATCACATTTAGATTACCTTCAGAAACATGTCTCTTTGTTCTTCTTGACCTTCCAAAAACAACTGTCACAGTAATATTTTTGTTGCTGTTAGCTTCTTCCAATACTGCTGCATCAGACTTGATGCTTTTACCACCACTGCTAAGTTCAGGTCTAGCTTTTGTGCTTTCATTCATATCCATTTTTGGTTTTGGAGGCCGTCCAATAGGTCTCTTAACCTGCTTAACTACTTGAGGACCTATTTTCTTTGGTCTACCCGGTTTTCTTTTTAAAACCAATTCACTGCTACTGCTTGATTTCTCCACAACTTCATCATTTTTTTTCAAGTCATTTACATTAGTCTGACCAACTGGACAAGAGCTTGTAATTGCTTCTGCATAAACACAACTTGACTCCTCCTTGGTATCATTTTCACTGCAATCGCAGTCCTTGACACAGACTGCATGAGAAAGGTCTCCTGTGGCCTGTTTGTCTAACGAAGTGCTCGTGTGCCCTTGAAACAGACAGAGATCTGTGCTTCCTTTAGGAGATGCAGCTGCAGATGTCAAAGTGTATTTGACTCCTTCATGACTATTGACCTCTGAGACAAACATAAGCTTAACAGGACTAGAGTAGTTTAAGGGAGATGAGATCTCCCCAGCTTCAGGTGTTGCATCCAAGTCCCCATTATTGGAATTTGAGCTGGATGAATTAAAGGTCAGAGATCTCAAAAGGCCATCATTAATTTCTTGATCTATAACCATTTCTTGTTTGTTTGTTGTGACGCAAATTGCTCTGATTTTACTGCTGCTTGGCACATGTGAATGTGAAAGGAAGCTTTGCCCCGTGCATCCCATTTCACTCAGAGTGAAGGGTAAGCCCCTTCTAGCAGCTGGGTTCATAACCTGTTCGTATGCATTATCTTTTAATTTTTGGCTTATTTTGTAACTATCCAATAATGAGTTGTTACTCTTTCTGGCTAAGTTTAATGTATCTTCTAAACGTTCCACAACAACTTGTAGATTTGTGTCTCTCACAATTTTGCTTATATTTATGTCACTGCATCTTTCAGCATCTTCATTTATTTTAATGTTTTCCAAACTTTCTAAGGACTTTTTTGCACTGGATGACTTTCTAAACATGATATTGTTTGTTACATACACAGAGTACCATCCAGGAGGCACAATGTTACGTTTAGTTCTGCCCAAGATTTCATTACTCTCATCCTTTAGAGGAATCTGACCAGTCTCTTGTAAGGGTGTATCATCTCCTTGTGTATTTGGGAGTTTTGCCTGGCTGGCTGCAATACCACTGTTTTCTGAAAGAGCTAAAAAGCCAGAGCTGGTTTGAAAATTAGTAAGAGGTAGTTTGAAAGACTCTGTTTGGTGTACTGGAAAGCACATTGGTTTGGTTTGGCAATTCACACATGGGTTGCTTTCAAGATGTTGCAAAGCCTCATCTTCTATCACAGTAAAACTATGTCTTTTATTTGGATGTATTTTATCAAATTTTTTTGTAGATTTCTTTCCATTTCTCTCAGAAATTGACTTTTTCCTTACAAGAGTTTCATCAAGGCTTGCAAGCTCTCTCTTGATTTGCAAAGACTGTCGTCGAATGACTGGTGAATCAGGAGAATTATATGTTGCAAATAAAGTTTCCTGACGCTTGCGAAATCTTGTCTGGATGATTTTATTTTCCATTTGTTTATCGTGTTGGCGAAGTAATTCCATAAAGCTGTAATCGCTTGCCTTAGCATTATGCAAAAGAGACGTCACGAAGTCTCCCAATTTGACATCATTTTCTGGTGCCCTGTCACTGCTAGAAAGTTTTACAAGATTTGTTGCTATATCTGTAGTGTCTATTGATTTCAGCTTTTCATTAATGCGGTCCATTAAACCTTGAAAAATGGCGGAATGTTCACCCTGCTCAGACTTCTCAGAACTAATGTAATCATCACTGCTTTGGGTGTCTGTTGACATCCATATTCCATCTGAACATTCGGTCTCTTTTCCTTTGCATGTTTTACCTCCATATTCAAATTCTTCTTTGCTTCCTTCAGCTGGCAGGAGGGATGGAGGCTGGTTGATGGATATTTCAAGCTTGTTGTTGTCTAAAGTTGGAAAATCCATAACCGATCCTTCCAGTGATTCAAATTCTTTGCTGTGTACAGGTGACAGTGGGGGTGGTGATGGGCTGCGAGATCTATTTGCATTTTTAATGCTGCTTAAGAGATCACAGTCCTTAGCTGAATATGTACATGCTGCTGCTTTCACAGAATGCCTGTTATAATTTTGCAATTGGTCAGCACAATACTTAGGAGAACTACATGCTTTGTTCACCATTGTCTTAATACATCCAATCGTTACAGCTTGGCATGACAAAGAATGGAAATCTTTAATACAAACAGACAGAGGTGGTAAACAAGTGTTTGGCCTTTGATTTTGTAAACAGCACCTTTTCGTCAGCACATGTCCATCGCAACTGCAAAATGAAACGTGAACATCCTCTTCAGTAAGGGAACTGGGAGTTTCAGAGTGGACCAAATGTGTTTGCTTGCAACTGCAAACTATAGGAACATTTTCATCTTGTATTAAGAATTTTAACATAGCCAGAGTCTGTTGCCAGTGATATGAACAAAAAGACTCCAAAACTTTGTTTAATGTTGATTTTCCTTTCTCCAAATTAGCTGTTTCCTCTGAATTTGCATCAGCTGTTGAGCTTGAACTGAAAATGAAAACAAATCAAAACAAAATATAAATTACAGTAAAACACCACATCTAATGGTTTTTATAATGGTTAAACTCAAACCTAAAAACCTGAAGTTTACAAAACAGTTCTGCTCTATTTGCACTATTCAATCACACTTGCAAGTGTCACTAGCAATGATGTATACCTTATCAGTGACAGTACTACCATTAAGAAAAATAATCAGGAAGAAATTAGGGGCAAAAAGAACTATATAAATAATTACAATAATGTTAACTTTCTGATATTTCAAACTATTTTAGGCATTATTGAAGGAAAACCTTATCAAGAACCTGGTGAGCTTCATATTACTCCCATTTCACTAACTGAGGCACAGAGAAGGTAAATGACTAAGGTCAAGGTTGTGGCAAAAGAAAGAATGGATCCACCTCGCCCAAATCCCACTCTCAAATATTTAAATACCCAAGTGTATTGAGTGCTTTTCAGGATACACTTGAAGATATTTCTAAGGACATTTTTATTTCTCTATTTATTTTTAAAGAATACCTAACGAGCTAACAGAAAATGGGAAAAACAGCCACTTGCTACTGTTATTGTTCTTTGAAGGTAAAAGTTTGACTTCCAGTTTTCAAATAAATTGCAGTGGTGCATCACAGGCTCTTAATTGTAATATAATACACGCACACATGTGCGCGCGCACACACACACACACACACACACACACACAGATTCCTTCGTTAAACAAAAACAGAGAATAAGTAACTTCTGTGATAAAGGTTAATATCCTTTAAATCTCAAATACAGGGTAGGCCTATATCTAGACAGGACTTTTGAGCAGTTGTTCTCAAAGATATTAACTAAAAATAAAATAACTTATAAAATACTATCTTAACTATTTAATCAATTTCTTATAAATTATTAAAACTAATGTCACTACTTACCTAATCAATCATTTATATTGAAAAGCTGAAAATTTTCCATGGTAGAAATTAATACAAGTATTTCTTCAATTAAATACAAAATCCTTATGCTGGATAGCAACTATCAACAGATAGTTAACACCTAGTTCAAATGTTTTACTGAAATCAATTGCATGAGCAGAAAATGTTAGAAGAATTCTGTTTTAGAAAAGTATATATTATTTAAACATATCACCAAACTCTGAACATGACACTAACTTTTTTCCCTATTATCCCCTGTAGTTTTTTTCGCATTTAAGCCTATACCTTGAAAAAAATTTGTTTTGATTTGGTTTACAACTATATTGATCAATGAACGAACATATTTAAAATTTGATGTGCTGTATTTATATAAAGTTACCTATTCATTAATTAACACATACCCAGAATTATTACATCAACAATAACTTTTAGCTTCAAGTATCTTAATAGAAATTATGACATACAAATTTGTATTTTTATTGTCCTACACAGATTTTAAAGTTTAGAGCTTAAAACCAGCCAATGCTACATAATAATTCTTTGTGTTTTTTCCTTCTCCTGTAATATTCTGTATGAAATGGTATATATTCAAAATCAAGCATCTAGGTGACACTAACTCATAAAAGTGTAAGATAATTGTGCTGGTATTAGTTGAAATTGCGATTATGTTTAAACTGAAATCATTAAGTCTTAAAATCCTCTTTGCACCTGCAATCTAAAGTAGAAACAGCATTATTCAAGGGAATGTCATTGTCAGGATTTAACTGTTTTTGAAATACCACTACTCTGAGAAGAGTCTGACTTACTCTTAACTAATTCAGGAGTCACAAGGTGCTGAAATGTATCAACACTTGTGAAAACAAAGCTTATTCTAGTAATATAATAAAGGATAAAAAGGATTGCCCTCCCCACCACCATGAGTTTAATTAAAAAATGTTTTGAAAGGCCAGCTAGAAAAATTAACATGGCACCAGGTCTTCATCTTCAATATTTTGTTTGTATATCAAGAGTAAATTTTTTAAGTACTAATTTGCTAAAGACAGCTACCATACAGTCTTTTTTAAAATGAATCTTTAAACAGGTACCTTTCTGTCTGTCTAGACTTGCAAGGTAGGTCTATAGTTTCACTGGAGAGCTTTAATTGTAGAGAACCTGTATCCATAACTGCTACTTAAAGTCTGTTCAGTGGTGAAAGAAACTTCTGGAGCCCTACAACCTTCTCAAAGTCAGTAACCAAAATTTCCACAGGCCTCAAAACTGTTTTGCATTTGCTATGTGAAGATTAACTTATATGTATAAAGGAATATCCTGGTTATCACAGACATACTGGACATTTCTCTAAAACAAAATCTTTCCTGGTTATCTACCCCTGTGTGACATCTATGATCTGCTTTCCCTTAGCGTGAGTTACTTTCTAAAGCTGACAGACAACTTAACTTCACCTGTTCTATTGTAATAGTACCACACTCCACATGATCTTCCAAGTTTGTGGAAACACATCAAGCCCTTACTCAATCACCATCTGGGAGCAGAGCTTACTACACAAACAAGTTCAAGCATTAAAGCAATACATTTTCCTTGAAGTGTCTTTCTGAAGAGATATCAATATATTTAAACAAACTCATTATTAGTAGCTTTTCAATAAAACTATGGAATTACACTTCAGTCTCCTGTAATTCCTTCCTACAGCACTTTAAATTTGCGTTGTCATACAGTAGTTTAGACTATCCTCAGGATAAAAGGTTTACACAATAATTTCGTATAGGGAAGAGCTATCACTTTCACAACTGCACGCTTCCTTCACAGAACTGTCTTACACCTCCTCCAAATCACAGACAGAAAGATGGCTGGAGAGAGTGCGAAGGAAACGGAGGGGTTGAGGTGAGAGGACCAATATGCACTGCTCCCCCTGTACCTTTGTGCAAGGCATCACTGCAGACAAGGGTTAACATGGAATGACACTATTTCCTTTCTGGAGGACAGGGGCAGTTAGTGACACGGAGCAGGGACTGGCTGGAGTCCAAAACTGGCACAAAGGCGGTGACATGATAAGGTTCATTACCAGCCTTTCAACGTATTATTTTATGTATAGAAGAAGTAAAACTTTGCCTGCTCCACAAAAACTATCAGCAAAGAGCTCTATCAGACGACTCCCAAAAGAGGTCCTTCCCTAGAGGTCTGTCTTCTGTCATCTCAAGCCAGAGATAAGATAGATCAATCTAGCAAGTTCTTTACAGACTGGGAACAGGAACAAAACCGGAACAGAAAACATACTTTCAAGTACTCATATGAACGGCATAAACTATTATAGAAATATAAATCTGTCTTACAGAAATGTTTGTTTTCTGACTTTACTAAGTAAATAAATACCTCAAAAAAGCTATATCTTATCCATAATGTATAATTTTTAGCTGCAAACTAAAGGGGGTAACTGTTAGAAAATTAGTTCTCTGAATTTCTTCTCCTTAATGAACAATGAATCAATCTGAGAAAAGAAACCATCTTTCCTTAAAGCTACTATTTCTGATGAAATTCTCATAGTAAATTAGTAATTATGTGCTTAATTTGTACAGTTCTTGATCTTATGCCACTGCTAATAAACTTGTGCCTCAGGAATAAGTCAAATAAGTCAGTGTACAGGTTTTTGTTTCTTTCTTTTTTTTACTGAATGAGCAAATCAATCACACATCAGTGTTGTAAATTTATGTGCAAAAGCATTGAAGTGCTTTACTACAAATTACAACGTAGAAACACGTTAACTAAACAATTAAATTCATACAATCAGATTTAGGAATATAACAACACAAAGAAGAAACAGAATTACAGTACATTTACAACACAAGACAAATACATGGAATTCATTAGAAAATATTGTAATAAATAATTCATGAATTATAGTGCAATTGATTTATGCATAAATATAACTAATTGCCTAAAAATCAGTTGTTAACAAAAATCTGTCAAAAATCAAGGCAGCCACAGAGTTTTACTAAATTACTGCGACAATGGAAATACTGCAATTAAAAAACAAATACAAGTATTTGTACTGTAAACAACTAAAAAAATCAGTCTCACTAAAGTTAATATACAATTTAATATAAAATTGTCATTAGCTACCAGAAATGGTTTAAACAGCTTTACTGAGCAGTAGTTCTAAAAACAGAGGCACTGTTTTTTAATATAAAATACTTGAGAAACATTCAAATAAGTAGAAAGCATGTAGGGCTTGCTTTCGCCTTCATTTAAAAGTCTGCTGAAACAGGAATTTTCAGAAATTGTCAATTACTAAGCAGTGACTGGTAACTGAATTTATAAAACAGTTCAAAATGTATAATTTAAATGACAATTAACGAAATACATAGGGGTTGGGGAAGGAGAATTTACACATTTCCCTGCCTTTCCTTAGTTGTGTAATTAAAGGTTAGCCTAATAATTAGAAACAAATAATTCTGTTCCTTTAAACACTTACAGGTTGAGTATCATCTATAAACTATCAAAAAATATTTTAATTACTATTTCTGACCAAAAAATAAATACAAGTACTAAAATGTTGAAAATTAATTATAATATTACATACAAAACTACTGAGTACTGTTAAGTCAATAGTAAAATGATCCCTGATTTTATGAATCCTGTTAAATTTTTGGTCAGGTCATCTTTTAAATGATATAAAAAGAGTACTGTTACTTGCCTTCAATATAAAGTTCTGACTCAAATTTCTAACATTGTCTGAGGAGTAGAAAACATCAGTATGGTACAAATAGTAGGCAATGTATTGAAGCCCCAGATTTTTGCAAGTAAAACTGTATAAAGACAGATGTTGAAACATTTACGTTTTTTTCAACTGCATTTTTCAGTGGGGATATATTCACAAATTATTCCTTCTGGTCCTCACAAAATATGGCTTAATTCTTTTAAAATGAAAGATGACCCTGACACCTGCTCTTCTGCAAACTCTTTATCAGGTACACTTCTGCTTAAAATATTAGAATCATAGAATCTGCTGAGTTGGAAGGGACCCATCAGGATCATCAAGTCCAACTCCTGGCCCTGCACAGGACACCCCAAGAATCACACCATGTGCCTGAGAGATTCATTCTGTAATATGCAAGTAAACCTTAATGACTGAAGGAGATTCAGTGTAGATCTGAGAGACCAAAGAACTGAGATATTGGTTGTGCAGTTTCAAAGGATTATTCTGTTTTAAAATGGAAGTTGTTATTTTTTAGTAGCGTTAATAGATATGGGCTAGATTTTACCATTAGTATTGCAGTATGCTCTCCACTGAATTTAATGGCAAGTTTATCTATAAATAAAATTACCTGATGTGGCCCATATGTATCCAATGTACCGATTCATTTATATAATTAAACCATACACATGCAAATTTAAGTGGGGAAAAAAATATGTGCATGTGTACGACACGTATAAAAGTTGGAGAAAAGTCTTTTTCTACGCCAAATTAGATGCATACAGAAAAAAATACATGTTGAGAGGAAAAGGGCATTGATGTTCAGTAGTGAATGTATGAAGCAAGCCCCCATTCATATGTAGACATGTTTTTGATATTACATAAAAAAAATTAAGTGTGCTAAAAAGTCCAATGTAAATACTTTGAAATTTATGTAAAAACTGCAATATGAAGGTAATTGGTCTCCCTTAAATTCTATTAAAAGTTACGTATTTAAAATGAACTAACTTCTAACTACCAAATTTATAAAGACTTTATATTATTGAAAGTTCAAAACAGCTTCACTGTTTAATATTTGTATTTCTATCAAGACCCTGAACTGCAAATTTGGTTATTAGCAAAATGATAATGTAACTTGGTATTCATTTTGATAAACTGAAAATGTTTTGAAATGTCACAGCAGCAAATACATTACAGTTACAGTGAGGTTTTTCAATAGGAGTGTGACACAATCCTTAAATAAATTTTAAGTAGTCATAACATCAACTAACCAGCACGTTTAAACAAAAAAACAAACAAACCCAAACCATTCTTAAGCTCATTCTGTGCACATTATGAACATGCTCTAAGTTGCATTCCAACTTTCTTTTTAAACCTTACAAGTTACCTTAAATGTCAAACTAAAAAGGAAAATTATGTTAAAGTTTAAATTATTTTATGCTCTTAGTATTCCATCTTATTTCATATTTAATAATTCTATAACTACAGTAATTTCTCAGATTTCATAAGTGTACACTTTGTAAACACCAATTTCTTTCTAAACAAACAACAAAATTTTCTTAAAATGATAAAAAAATGCAGTTTATGCCTGCTAAACACACATTTTTAGTAATGAAATGTTTTTCTTACTTGTATTGGATATTTAAGTAACGATAAACTTTTTTTTTTCACAGAATGTACTATATCCTACTAATACTTCACAAATCCACTTCCTTGTAAGGAACTAGCCTTTTTTTTTTTTTTAAATCCACTGCTTTGTATAATCTGAGTTACTTACAATTTATTGCAAGTATTCTGTGAACTATAAAGTCTGCTAACCCTTGGTTGTGTATTTCCATAATAAGATGGATAATTGAATGGGTAAAGTGGTTCTCCACCAATTAAAAATTATGCTTCACATGACAAATACTTCTTTTCCCAAAACATCTTTATGCTATTGACTACTAAATAAAACCTGAATCTTTTCACCTATTTATACAAGGATTATATTAAATACACACTATCAGAATTAAGTGAGCAACTCTATAATTCTGTCCACAGTGAAAACCCTGAATAAAACTATTTTTCAAAAGGCATGTATGTGGTTTTTGAACTGTATAGTTTCACGTCTTCTGTCAGAGTGAGCATATGTATTTCTCACGTAGTGTGTGTATACAGACATACATACACACACACACAACAATTCGCTAACAATTATTCTACACAGGCTTGCTACTATTTTTGCAGCTGCCAGTCCCTGAATCTGTCATATTAAATAAGCCAGTGTCTGGTAATCGGAGTTTCTTCTTCGGTGGAGTCTTCAATGTTCCAGATCTTTCTTTTACTTTATATTCTAAAGTGCTGTGAGGTACCCCATAAATTCCTTGTGCTTTGGAAACACTCATTTTCCCACTCATTACCATTGCAATTGCTTCTTCCATTATTTCGTGATCATACTGCCGATAGCGGCCACGTTTTTTTCTTGGTTGCTTATTATCTTTACGATCCAAACTATCTTCTGTATTTTCTGAGGTTCCGTCTACTGTCCCATTCTTAGCATTAAGACACAAAGGAGAGAGGTCCCCATGCAGAAAGTAGGAGTCAACACTTGAGTGAGTTACAGGTCCAGAACATTCAATTTTGTTCTGTTTAGGGAGGATATTTTTCAATTTTTGAAGAGCTGATCCTTCTAAGACTGAGGAGGTTTTAGAAACGTGGTACATAACATCCAGAAGACCAGCAGTATCAGACTGTGGTTTGGACACAGAACTTATTCTTAGCTGAGGAATTTTTAATTGTACAGTAGGACTTGAAGTTTCATATTGTAGATTTTCACTTTTTTCTTTAAATTGAGTGACCATTCTCTGTAGAGTTAACTGGTGGAGGTAACTGGAAGCTGTTGGGAATTTTAATTCTGAGGTTTCAAGTAGACTGAGTTTACTTTTTTCTGTGCGCTCTGCTTGAGCTCTTGCCCACAAGGCTACTTTTTGTAGGACTGCACAAGTTTCTTTACTGTCTTTAAATGAATAACTATCATTGAAATCTCGAGTTTTATTTTTAAAAGGTGCAGGCTTTCCTGCTGGTAAGGCTTCTAAGTGGAGAAGTAAAGTTTTTTGAGGTATGCCATAAAGTATGCCTGCTTTATTTATGTCCAGTGCTCCAGACTGAATGTCTTTCAAAGCTTTTGAGAGCAAACCATCTGCAAACTCAGCACTTCTTTCCACATAGTCCTCTCTGTTTCTGTGTAGTCTCCTGGATGGATGGAATGAAACGATGGTAAACTGATGTATGAGAGACTCTCACACAGCTATGGAAGGGAAGGGTCCACTCCTTTATTATACTCCTTGCTTCGGTAACATCACTGCTTCTGATACTTTTTAGTCTTTGAGATGTGGTAGTTAAATGATTATCCTAGCAAACTTAGAGTTCTGGTAGGACAGTGCGTCAAAAATCATACGGTGGCTTCTACAGCAGCCCTTCCAAGAACTTTATATCCTAGCTCAGTATTTGATAATAGTCTCATGTGCTTGTTATATTCCCTTGTTCACATGCTTGCAGAGCAACACTGTTATAATTTTAGTTATACAATTAACGTTCCATTAAATACCCAAATCCTGAAGGAGTTTTTGTTAGTAGAAACGTGACGTTACCGCTAAACAAGTAATAAAAGAGTCAACCCCCTCATAGAAAATTTGCAGCAATAAGTACATAACTACACACAAACATCCCAGACTTACACAAAACTAGGCTTTCTACAACAGTAAGATAAAAGTGCTGTTGTTAACAATCAAGTCCATTTTCGCAAAATAAGACACAGTTTAAAAAACTTCTAGTCACTACTTACAGCTCACTAGTTACAAAGTCATACTCATTTTCAAACTTCTTCGTATGAGTAAATTAATAAAATGCACTTCTACATCATTCAACAAATACTGCTACTGTAGTCCTATTTGCAGTAAGTTATTTGGTAAGACGTACAGGTGACAAAAAGGGTCCTGCTATGGCTAGTGGATGGGAGGATGCCAAGATCATAAAATCCAACAAAACAATGCATTTCACTAATTTGGTGGTAGCTTTCAGCAGATGCAATAACATTTTCCATGCTGAATAAAGACATTTAACCATTTGCCACCACACACCATAGTCAGAACCATGATGTAAGTTTAAGTATGATGATTAAGAGCTCTCTCTCACGCGCTTGCTCTCTCTCTTATTAAGGAGTTTTATAGATAATAGTCATTTAACTTGTTCATGTTAGTTGAAGAACATTTTACATCTAATTATTAACATGGTCATTTTTGTCCAAAATTGAAGTTTCCTAAATAAACTCTAAAAGAATTATTTGCATTTTCTTCTACTATTCTATTACTTTTAATGTGTTATGTAATCAATTTTCAGGTAATTTTTAGTAACATGAACTAAAGTTTGGTGATTGTTCTGATAACTTTTCTTTAAACAGAAAAAAAGGAAAAAGACAAATGAAACATATGATATATACATAGACACACACTTATGAGTGACAAAAATTCTTTTGAAAGCAAAATAGGAACCACATGTGTGTGCCAGTATATACAAGTATGTTATGAACATAAAACCTGACCAGAGAAGAGAAACCCGGATTGTCTTTTAGATAAGCCAAAGAGAGTCCTAAATGTTGCTTACCCAGACACTGAGTTTTCAGAACACAATGGATCATATTTTGGTTCTTCCAACCTTGCGCTTTTCTTTGTAGAGAGATCTAGCACTCCATCCCCTGCAAAGAACGAGCAGTGATGATAACAGTGGCTTAAGGATCTCAAAGATTTTGTTAGCAAATATTTTTTACCTGTGGCACAATTTTCAAGCAGCTACTTTATTTTTTAAAATTTCTGACACCATATTCCGTTAACAATGTCAGCCATCAGCAAATGATTTTGTACATTTCATTTGGAAAAACACTTTTTTAAAATACGGAAAAAAATAAAAAATAAACCCATTCAGAGAGAATAAAATCTATAAGAATCTGTATTGAACAGAAACTTGACTGCTTTCCTCAAAATCACGTATGCATCTATATTGCACTGTTTACTTTCAAGGCAACCAAAACAATGCACTTGATATTACTATTATTATTATTATTCATATTTACATACTGTAAACAAACAAGTCTGATGCTGAAGTTAAAATTCACCTAACTAAATCCTAGGCTTACAGGACACTTGAGGTTAATAAGGATCTCAGGAGGCCTCTAGACCAACCTCCTGCTCAGAGTAGGGTCAGCTATGAGACCAGACCAGGTAACTGGATAAGCAGGTAGTACTCCAGCAACTGAGAAGCAAGCTTGAGCCCAGTACAGGGTTTTAAGAAAATGAGACCTATGCCATTAAAGGTTTTAACAGTTTATTTATAGAGATTCCTCCTACTGCCTCCACATATATGCAATAATGAAATTAGAGAAATAGGAAGAGGTGGGAGTCTGGGGTGGAAGTCCGCTCTGTTAAGTCGCTGGTAAATGCTAAATTCAAGATTTATAGTTGGCTGTTGAAGTCTATGAAGCACTGAAACAGGAAAACATACTTTTTAAAAATCAGTATTTAAAACCATTGAAAACTAAAGAAACTAATTAGCACTTGAAATACTATTTCTAGCTTAAAGGTTTTTCTTTAAAAAAAAAATCACATTTTAATCATAGTTAAATCCCCTAAATATATTTAATTTCATACCTTTCTTCCTTGGTTCTCTGTTTCAAACTTGGGCTGTTTTGTGTGCCTGAGCTCTGCGAATTCAATTTTCAGTTTCAACATGTAGCTCAACATTCAACTCTACAATCACCCTCATACTACCCCTTATTACATTGACAGTGTCATTTTCATGTTACTGCTTATTATTTCTAAAGCATCAATCAACTGTATATATTTTCCCACAGCCTCAGATGCAGACATGAAGCACTGGCTGAAGAATCCAAATGCGAACAGCAGAATAAGATGCCAGGAAAATTGTTTGGGTACCTCTCCTTTTTACCAATAATGCAAAGAAATAGAGTTCTGTGTAATAATCAAAGCCAACTATTTGTTTTGGACTGCTTTCTGACTGTTCTTCCGCAACTATTTTGCGGAAGAAGGGTAGAGAAAGTAACATCATTAGTCAGCATTAGGAGAAAAATATTTATAAATATGCCACTTGTCAAAGATGCTCCTTTTCTTCTGAATAGATTCCTTTCAAAGTCTTCCTTAGCCCTAAGAATGTTAAAGGAAGGACTAATGTTAATCAACCTCCCTGATGCAGTGATGTTAAAGAAGAAAAAGTCAATTAAAAACACTACAGAAATACTCTACAGGGACTATTTGGCCCACCAAATACTCAAGTTTGCAGTGTTCCCAAGTCCTGTGCAAGACAGATTTTATCTGTTGTGTTCTGTCAGTCATACAAAGTACATCTCCCTTTCTTAAGTGTTGTGTGTTCCCTTTCACAACAGTTTTCCCATCTGCAATTGATATTCATTGGCAATATGATAAAGTTTAGAAGAGATCACTGGAGAAAGTCACTGGAGAAAAAAGTACTTCAAAGTTGACAACTCATAAAGTAATGAAGAGCTAATCATCTCTAACCAATTTACAAAAAAAATTTCTAGCTAACTAGATTTTTAGGAAAAAAAAAGCCCCAATAAACAAAACCCAAAGGTTCTTGTAAAATTCCGTAATGAAATCTAACTAAAATAATTTTCATTTCCAATCTTTCAGAATTGGCTTTGACAATACAAGGCTAGCAATAAGTTGAAAACTTACTTAAAAGAACACAGTACTGAAAATGCAGGCTTCTGAAACCAAAAATTAGATATATTTTGGGCCTCTAAAGGGTAAGCAGAACTGAAGTCATTTCAGATTCAAGACAGTTCCTCCAACTCAGCAAATGCATTAAGTACATGACACTTCCCTGAAGACAATGCTTTATGGAAAGATGATACTCAGTAAAAAGAACCATGTAAGAAATTTGATATCCATACAAAATATCAGATAAAGTCACTGCACTCCAGATTTTTATTCAGTGATTTCACTTGAATTAAAAAAAAAACCAAAACCAAACAGAAAGCAAAAACCAAACCAAACCAAATCACAAAACAACCCTCACAAAAAACCACCTCCAATTGGTAGGAAAGTGAGAGCATTTGCTACAAAACCTTAAAATATAATAAAATCCCACCTAATGAAAGGAACGTATGTATATATACACAGTAATACCAAACTTCACTTTGGTACATTAGGTACAAGACCAAAAAGTTTGCGAAGGGGCATCCTGCATGTGGACAATGAAACTTGAAAACTTGTTACTTGCAAGGTAGGAGTAGTTTTCTCTAAACTGAGCCAAAACTTTTTACTATTTCTTATCAAATCACTCAAAATAGGTATTAAAACAAGAATTCTGAATAGGAACTGAATGATACCAGGAACAGAAAAACCACTCTCTAAAGTGGTTTTAATAAAAGACATGAAATTACTTCCACTCTTAGCTAAAGCTATGACTACTAAGATGACAGTCTTCATAAACAATACTATGTAACACTGGATAATATAGACAAATTCTTAGATTTTTTCAGATATGCTACTCATGGTCTTCTAATGAAGCTATTTCTGTGCAAATTAAATCATTTTGATCTTCAAAGAAATGGCTCTACCTCTGCCCTTTGCTTCTCAGCACCAGATTATCAGGTAACTAAGACATAACTAAGTGTGATCAAAGTTCATCTTCAAAATAATCAGGACCACAATCATTTGAAACTCCTCCAGACTAGTGATGCTAGAGAAACAGGGAGGGGAAGGGGAAGCAACAGAAACCATATGTGTCAACCTTGAGTTCTTACAATTGGTATTTCTGCACGGATTTCAGCAAATTTCTGGGTTTCAGGAGATCTTTCACTAGCTATTATGAACTTTCTTATTGGATCAGATAACCTACTCTAGTGAGTTCTCAGTATCCAGAGATGGCAAGCACTCTACTAGTGTGGCCACCACTTGCAGCTCCTTCCTCTCCTACTCTCCTAGTAGCTGCTATCACTGGCTTAGGGATCTCAGAGATACATCCCTGCCTACTCTAGCTTTGGTTTCTGCCCTTGGTTCTGTTAGCTGTGAACTTGTCTAAGGCTCTTTGCGAACCCACTGACACTGTCCCTCTTCACAGCCTCCTGTCACAGCAGTTCCTGGTGTTTACAAACTGCAGGTGTTTACAAACCCGCTTCCTCCTCTACGAAGTTTCAGCAAGCCTTCCTTAGTTCTAATATAGTGAGATTTAGTAAATAACAACTCTCCCTTTACCTTGCCCACACACACCATAAAGGTTCTTGTAGCAACAAAACAACAGTCTTGCCTTCCATACCTTTCCTGATGGTGTCTTGCCTTTTGCTGGCTATTTCCTGTGCCGCTGCACACAGAAACTCTTTTCATGGAACTGTCAGTAAGAACATCAAAGCCTTTTATTAATTCTTAACTACACCTTTGACTAACATCTTTTTGCTGACTTGATGTGGTATCTTGTAACATGAAAAACTGCTAGATGAAAACTGTATGGCCAAGTATTGGGTGTCCACAGCACAGTCTTGGCAGCATCTGTCAGGACAGGCGAGGGGCTGCCCCGTGCTGGACACAGACGGTCCTGGTTGGCCCCAACAGACCCATTGCAGGGCACAGCTGAGCCCAGCAGCCATTTGGGCTGAATCTCTGGGAAATCACATTTAAGAAAGGGGAAAAAGTGCCAGATGGACAGAGAAAACAGGAACCAAAAGAATGAAGCAATAGGAGAGGAAAGCCCAAAGGGAGAGAGAAACCATTAGGTACAGACTGTGGACACTGTACACCCACTACCCTTGCACCAGAGGGGTGGGCTGTGGTGGTCACAAGGGAACCTGAAGCGACACTGAGACTGGGAGAGAGGAAAGGCAGTGTTGTAATGTATCTTTTTGTTTCTATTACCTGAATTAATAATTAAATATTTATTTTAATAAGCAATAATTTAAGTTATTTTACCCAAACAGAGTCTGTTTTGCCCACGATGGCAAGTGGTAAGCAGTGGCCGTGTTCTTAACTCACACGCTCTCCTTTCTGTTCTTCCCATTTTCTCCCCTGTGCCATTGTGTGGGAAGCAAGCAAGTGAGCATCTAACAAGGAATTTGGCTGTTAGACACCCTGGCACCCAAGGAATATACACCTACTTGCCTCAAAAATGTACCTCTTTACAGTGCCCTTTTTGTGCAGAAGTATTAAACTGTTTCTTGAATGTATTTACAGCTCATACAATTTATCTTTGTGAACTGCTTCTTCACTGGCTTAGTTTGGAGGACAAGCAATGTTGCAAAAGTATACAATTTTGTTTTTTTGTTAGGAGCAGTGCATGAAAAACAAATTTTCTTTCACTGTACAGAATATTCTTTTCAAGGCCTGGACAGTCTTATGAGTTACACAGATTAGGAAAAAAAGAGCAAGATACAGGTATTTCTGGAGAAAGTTGCTGCTAATTTACAGATGATTGCCTGATTATTTACCACTAAGGTGCACAGGAATTAAAGCATCCTGCTAAATTACCACTTCCATATGCAGAGGAAAGCAGAGGATAATTGGAGACTCCAATACAAGTCAGGTGCCAAACTGACATACCTGGATACCAGTGCTTAAATACCAGTATTCATACTAAATGCTTCAGTACTAGGAGTACAATGGGTTGATCTTGGCCAGTAGCTAGTCCCCAGCTCAGCTCCTCTCTGTCCCCCTTCTCAGTGGAGGGAGAAATAAGATGAAGGTCATCAAGATAAATATCGGGATATCATTTGCCAATGACCATTATAGGCAAAATGGACTTGAGGAAAATTAATTTATTGCAAATTAAAACTAATTTGGATAACGAGAAAAAGACAAAAATTAAAGTGCTTCCCCACTCCACCTTTTCCCAGGCTCAACTTAACTCCCAGCTCCTCTATCTCCCTAACACCCAGTTGGCATAGGCAGGATTGGTAATGGGTATAATTCCTCTCTACTGCCTTTTCCTCCTCACACTTTTCCCCTCCTCCATTGTGGGTTCTCCACAGGCCACAGATCCTTCAGGAAATATCCAGCTGCTCCAATGTGAAGTCTTCCACAGGCTGCAGTGTGAACGAATACCTGCTCCATAAGCTGCAGTGGAACACCCGCTTCACTGGGGCCCTCTCGCTGTGCTCCATGGAAATACCCACTCTGATTTCTGGAGCACCTCCCTTCCCCTTTCTCTCATCTTGTTGTTCACTGTGCTGTTTCTCACTCCTCTGCCTGTCCAGCATTTTTGCACTTTCTCCCTGGCGTGCTCCACTTGGGTCTATGTTGCAGAGCTGGCTGTGCCTTGCACAGGGAAGCCCTGACACATTCTTGTAGATGCCATCCTACAGTGCTCCCCAACTACTAAAACTTTGTCATATGAGCCCAGCATACAGGGGTATCAGATCTGGAAGTGACAGATGTGAGGTTTTTTTGGAGTGCTTCAGAGATGGCCTGTAGGTACTGGAGGAAAGTAAAAAGCTTTCTTCAGTGGAGAACTTTGGTGGCAGAACCTTTTTTCAGTGTTGAGCTAGCACTTAGCTTGGTGCAAAAGCAACTGCTTCGAGTAATCTGGAAAACAGTTTACACCTTCCTCTCAAGTGCAAGAATCACTGCCATAGTAAAGAAACAAGACTGTCTGTTTTACTATTTAGATCATAGATTTCAAAGACAACTACTGTAAATACAAAGCAGCTGCCTAAACAGAAAATGAACCTAAAGCATTTATATTTAAGTCATTATCTGCTTAACAGGATTTGAATTGAAAAGACTTTAACCTTGAGGATCCATCAAATCTGAAAAAGTTTAAACTTCCTACTCTGTTATTGCCACTTCATTTGGAAATCCTAACAGGAATTACAAATAGCAAATGGTAGAAAGAGTTGCATGACAGTTAAACGATACTACTAAGAAGGGCATCCTGGTATAGCTTTTATAAGTCTCCAGACTGAAGAAGTATACTGTGTTAGATACAGAACTATATATTTTTAAAAATATATTATCCAATTAAAAAACCTTCATAATTTCCTACTGTAAGCATGTGACACTTCATTATAAACAAGCTTCCTTCAGGCAAATACAGAAGTGAGAGATAGGCAGAATAATAACAAAAAAAAGCTAATTGAAATACCTTTTTCTTTAATCTTTACACATAGAACACAATGCAAATAAAATGAGGAAGCTGACTTTTTTCATCTTGGTCTTATTTGCTTGTGCTGCCATCACTACAGTGAAAAGCTAAAATGGCTCAAAATTGGTATGTTAATGGGAAACAGGAAGTACAAAACAACTTTCCTGATAGGTATGATGTTCAAGCCACCTTTCTCCAACTACAGTCTTATTTCATCAGCAGCTCTAAATTTCACAGCAAGACCAGTACCTTTATTATCTGCAAAGTGCTCCAGCAAACACGGCAGTTTAAGTTCTGAGAATCTACAGTATCTTATATAGTTTACTGTGTAAGTTGTATTCTATGTGTGCTGAGCAACTATTTTAGCCTAAGCTGTTTCACTGAAGGTGCACATTTCTAAACTTGTTATTTAGCCTGATTGTAAAAAAAATACTCCAAAGATATTAAAAAAAAAATTTAAATAATTTAATTTCTCTATATTTCAGGTTTTTCTTAGATAAAAGATTAATGGATTTTCAAACAGTTGAGGGTGGCAGCACAACCTTCTTCCTGTCCCTGCTCTGTTCACTCTCTGCCTTCCCTTTCATTCCTCAAAGATTTATTTGGGCTCAGCAACAACCAGAACCTGTCACTGGGGACTTTGCTCCCTCATGGACATTTAAAACCAGTTATTTATAAGCAGCTGTTGAAGCAAGCAAAAGGCAATAGCGCTGGTATCAGGAAAGTGTTTTTTGTTGTCCTTGCAAAAGAAACGTGCCTCAACCTGGCCAATTATATATCTCTAAAATCTGGTAATTCACCAATAGCAGAAAGCACAACAGACATTTTCTCAGGATTTAATCTGCATAAGGTATTTACTAAACCCTGGCATTAACTGGGTTTCTGCCAACCACACAGAATAAAAGCAGGAATTCCACTATTTCTTAATGATTTTGCTGTCAAAGAGAAAGGATGCTTGAAATTTCATCTAGAATAGGTATACTTAGCATGAGAATTCCATATCAGACTTCCCTGCCCCCAAGGATGTCATCCAATTAAAGACTGCATCATTAGGCACACACCTACCAGATCTGCTCTCATTCTGACAACGTATATTAAAAAAAAACGAACCCAAAACCAAATGAAACCCAAAACACTTAGTTCTGCCTTCTTTCAACTTTTTTAGTATGGTAAGTGACAAAAGGTCAACTTTTCCCTTTGGTTGGCAGTATTACAGGATTAACACAGACCCTTATATCTGTAAAAGACAAAAGCTGCTTTCGCCACTGCTTTCAGTTGCACATGACAGTCACAACCATTCCTGAAAACTGCTGCTAATCCAAATCTAGTTCAAAGTCCAAAACACTCTTGTGATTATACTGTTATCAGTCTTGGATAGCAATATTCCTTGAGGCAAAGAAATCATTTCCCTTATGAAAATGATAGTGAGACAGACTTTATTTCTCTAGTTTTACTCTCAATTAAGAAAGCTGCACTGATCTATAATGATTAAAGTATGAAGTATGGAAATTTCCTTCCAAATTAATCTTCTCTTTCCATCATTCTAACCAGCCTGTATTTAAGAATCAAAGTGTCCAAGGGCTGATGCAGACTGAGTGACATCTGCTCTCTGAAATTCTAGTATCCTTCTTGCTTTTCTCAGGCTTCTAACAGAATCACTGTTACCTGTGACAGCCACAGGTGAGCTGACTTGGATTCAGTATCCCAAAGCTGTGAAATTCCAATACCACTTATTTAACCCAGGCACTCAGAAAGGAGAATATTTATCTGCTAACACACACTATGAAAAATGTTTCTAGAAAGAATGGAGAGGTTTTTTGTAGTGTGATTTGTTTTTTTTTTTTAACACAGTTCTCTTATAACACTTTTCCTGGTGTTTAAGGAAAAAATGTATGAACTTTCTTTCAGCGTTAAGTTGATGCCATATCAATTTTCCTTCAACCTCTTTTTAAACACATAGGATAATTTTTTTTCTCCTGTATACTGATTACTACTTTGGAAAGGTAAAACACGTATTAGACATTGACGTTTATTTTTTAAGGGAATAAGATGCATTAAGTAACAAATGACAGCAAAACACAGATTAGCAGATATAGAAATTTACCTTGCTGAGTATTCTGTTCTTGAGTTCGATTCACAGTGAGGTCTAGAGGGCTATCCTGTTCTTCCTGAAGGGAGTTTTCCGTTTGGTTCATTTGGACACTTTTACACATCAGACTTGGTTCAAACGATGAACCATTTCTGTTCTCTTGAATTTTGCTACTTTTTGAAATGTACTCAATCGCAAACTGACGGATCATTTTTTTCATTAATTCCTGAGCAACTAGGGGAATGTTAGGATCACAGTTCTGAGGAAGATCTAGAAATAAAAAAAACACAGGTAACAGATATGTTAAGAGTCAAGCTTAATGACTTTTCTTGTAATAAACACTTCCCATAAGCACACAAATGTGTGTAACAAGTACATGTGTCATGAACATAATAATTCAGATGCCAAATAAATTTTTCTTATGAGCATTCCTAACTGGAGGTCACTTGGAAGAACATATTTAGCCCAGATCAGTAATTTTTACCATATTCCTTTATCATAGCATGCAAGTAAGACTATGCAGGTTGCATTATTTATGGTAGTCAGAATGTGCATTTACTGTTGGCAATAAGTTGAATTTTCACTTGCAGACTGTTTCCTGTTTTGAAAATAAAGAATTTTGAATAAAACCAGTGAAAGTTAAATGAGCTGTGAATTAATACAGAAAGAAGTTACTTTCAAAGAACAGCCATAACAAAATAATGTGTAGTAAAGTGTAGTTCTATAGAGTAACATAACATAGAACACTTGGACTTTTGAGGAATTGACCTTAAAAAGAAAAAAAAAATAAGAAGAGAGATTTATCTCACCTTCATATTAGATTATAATACCCACTGTAGGTTCAGGATTGAAATGTCAAAACTGATATGATGCTCCTTAAAATACCCCATACATTTTAAGGTAATACAAGCAATTGAATACAAAAATAAAGCTGTAAATCTTACAGGATTTTCAGGATATTTCCTAAGTGCTATCAATGAAAACGCTTGTAAGAAAAGCTTTATTTCCTCTTCTACACTGGGTGTACTCTATTATTTTGCTTGTGTATGTAACAGTCCCATGGAAAGTAGTATTTCATTTTAGAAACAACAACAATAAAACAATTAAAGGATCAAACATGAGATACCTCTGACTTTATTTTAATGTTATCTGTCAGCTAGAAAAAAGTTAAACCTCTTATTAACAACCATAGATGAAACTACATTTGTGAATCAGCGAAAAGAATCCTAACAGAAGCACCAGATAGAACAAAACAAAGATGTGTAACTTAACATAAATAAGCTGTGTTACTACACTGATGACTGCAATACTTCATGTCCCAAGACAAGCAAAACTGCCCATGCTCAGAGATCTGTGTCTTCCTTGAAGTGGCAGTAGTAGTACTCACTTCACTATCCCACTCTTCTTTCTTTCCTTCAACTCTACACACATACACACCCCCCACACCAAATATCCTTTTCAATGTTTTAACCCTGTCCATCCTTGAGTTCACAGGTAATGAGTGAAGCAGTTTTCAATCCAGAAGGGACAGGGATTTAAAGATTTAAAAGTGTGAATGTGATACAGGAGAAGTAGCTCTTAGGTCCATCTTGATTGCCTGAAAGGAATACCAAAGGACATGATTCTGTAGTTACTGGGATACTAAAGTTAGTCTGAAACAGATAAGACAGATGATAAGTTGAGTTTTGTTTTCATGGAAATGGAGAAACTGAAAGGCCTGGACTGGGGAGATGTTTGCATGCAAAGTGTACGTTTCCTAATAGATAGTTTGGAGGATCGTTTTCACCAACAGAGCATTGTAAGGAATTACAAACACACACCTATGAGATCTGCTGTGTGAAGCACATGAGAGGGCAGCTGACTGTTCAGATGCTTCCTCTCAAGACCTTTTGGTTGGCCTCTCAGTAGAGTTTTATGAAGTACAAGGTCCAAGATTTCCAAAGACTGAGTACATGTTAGACATCTTGGGTTCAAGAGAACTTATCCAAGGCATAACAAAACAAGTCTGCTTATGGTTAAAGTTCTATCTTCTGACAACCTTTCAACCAGATCTCTACCACAATATCTAAAATTGACAGGTGTTTCTTTAAGAGAGGTATGAGGTAAAATTCAAAATGATGGAGAAAAGAGAAAGATCTCTCCCTGCCATGTAACATCCAGGCATTAGTATTCTTTCTTTATATTGTTATTTCCTGATCCTAAATAATGAATCCAGAAAACGTTCAACTGGAATTTTATCATCCTAGAGACACAAGTAAAGAAAAAAATTCAATAGATATTGAAGCAGTAAGGCAATAGGTGTAAAAGTGCTAATGTATATATAAAATATAACAAAAGAACAAGGAAAGTTAAGAGATAAAACTGAATAACTGAATTATCTAGGAACAAAAGTGTTTGCTTGATGGGAATGGTAGTTCTAGACAATGAAAACTGCTGATCAATAGCTTAGCTTAAAAAAACCCCACCAAAACAAACAAAAACAAAAGTCTGACAGTCTGTAATCAAGAAACTCATACAAAATTAATTATACAAAACATTATCATATTATATAGAATAATATAATCACACTATTATACTGAATAGTCTACCAGATATCTCGTCTGGAATGACCCTGCTTATATCAGAAATTAGTTTTTTGCATGCACCCAAGAAAAACTACTTTGATGGCTTCTGGATAACAGGGGACCATCACTGCAAATGGGAGAGAAGAGTTATTTTAAAGGCACAGATCACACCAGGATGTAACAAGCAAAAGACCATAGAGTGCAAGGGACACCTGCCATTAGCTGGAAAACACAAAAGTCTGGAACAAATTTCTCCTTATTAATCACCAACCCCTGCATCAGTTATTATAAAATTGCACAAGAAAACTCATTCAGAACTGTCAAGCTTCTACTGCCTTCCTATTCCAGTTTAGACTATTCACACCGGTAATAGCCAAGCATATATTGCTTTTAGACACTTGAAGGAGAAGTCAACTTTTCCATTAGGAGCAAAGTCATCTTTTGACCTAGTTGAATAAGAAAGGATTTTTTTTTTGTTCTTATAACAAGTTCTTTAGTGTTAGGTTTTATTTTTTTTTAACTTCCAAATATTTCCTATGGAAAAATAAATGCAGCAGAATTCCTCATATATTCAACTGCTATAGCTATTGGTAGTTTACAGATTCTAAGTTAATTTACTCTAAAAAGGTAATACAGAAGTTGGGATGTGTGTATATCTCCGAGCATATGATCTGAAAGACGTGCTCCAGGGATGCATCTGGAGTGCTCTTGCTGCTAATGCAAATTCAATCTACAGGATGAGACTCAGGTAGTCTAAGATTAACTGCCATAAATGCAAATGGTGTTGCTATCACATTGACTGTTCCTGTAATGTAAATCATTAAATGGTAAATCATGTTGGAAGTACCTAGGGAGATCTCTAGTAAAACTGCCTGTTCAAAGCAGGGTCAACTATGAGGTCAAATCAGGTTTCTCTGGATTTTACGTAGTTAGGTCAGGAGTACTTCCATGGATGGAAACTGCACAACCTCTCTGGGTAGCATGTTCCACTGCTTGCCTGGCCTCATTTTTCCTTACACAAAAAAGAACTTCTAATTTCAACTTGACTGTAATCTGTCACTATCCTGCTATGCACCACTGTAAAGGCTTTCACCCTGTCTTAGAATCATTCGATACTCTATGTTGGAAGGGACCCATCAGGATCCTTGAGTCCAACTCCCAGCCCTGCACAGGACAGCCCAAGAATCACATGAGCCCGAGAGTTTGTCCAAATGCTTTTTGAACTCTTGGTGCTGTGACCACTTCACTGTTCCAGTGCCCAATCACCCTCTGGGTGAAGAACCATTTTCTAATATCCAAACTAAACCTCCCCTGACACAACTTCAGGCCGTTCCCTTGGGTTCTGTAATAACTGGTCACCACAGAGAAAAAACCAGTGCCTGCCCCTCATCTTCCCCTCACAAGGAAGTTGTAACTGAAGTGAGGTCTCCCCTCAGTCTCCTCTTCTCCAGGCTGAACAGATCAAGTGAACTCAGGTGCTCCTAATACGGCTTCCTCTCAAGGCCCTTCACCATCTTTGTTGCCCTCCTTTGGAAGCTCTCTAGAGACTTAATGTCTTTTTTATATTGTGGCACCCAAAACTGCACACAATATTCAAGGTGAGGCCACACCAGTGCAGAGCACAGTGGGACAATCCCTTCCCTTGACCAGCTGGCGATGCTTTGCCTGATGCTCCCCAGGACATGGTTGGCCCTCCTGGCTGCAGGGCACTGCTGACTCAGCTTGCTGTTGACCAGGACTCCCAGGTCCCTTTCCGTGGCACTGCTTTCCAGCCTCTCATTCCTCAGTCTGCATATATATTCAGAGTTGCTGGAAATCTGCTCTTGATCCATTACTATTAATGCTGGTTTGCTTCCTGATGGAGAATGAAGCTGTGGATGCTTAACTTGTATTATGAGGAAGAAGCAATTTAGAGCAGTTTGAAGTCAGAAATAATTTCCCGCAGCTCTCCAAATGTTATAGAACACAAACGAGTGCTGTAAGATCTCAAAGAAAAGAAGAAAGTTATACAGTTTCATAACTATATTCTTTTTATACACTCTACATTCCTGAAAAAAAAAAGACTAAGGTAAAGGCAACTTTTATATATTTTATCAATGTAACACTCAAGTTATCAAAAGATACACACTTGAAGTAGGTTACATAAAGTCTTATTACTTGCCTTCAATGGCTGTAAGTCTGCAATGAAAACAGACCTGGAGCATCTCTCTTACAAGGACATAGAGTTGGGCCTGTTCAGCCTCAGAGGGGACCTCATCACTATCTATACGTGTCCGGTAGGGAGGGTGTCAAGAGGATGGAGCCAGGCTCTTCTCAGTGATGCCAAGCAGAAGGACAAGAGGCAATGGGCAGAAAGTGATGCACAGGAAGTTCCACCTGAATATGAGGAAGAACTTCCTTACTGTGCAGGTGACCATGCACTGGAACAGACTGCCCAGAGAGGTTGTGGAGTCTCCCTCACTGGAGATATTCAAGTACCATCTGGATGCAACCTGGGCATTGTGCTCTAGGATGGCCCTGTTTGAGCAGGGAAGTTGGACCAGATGACCCACTGTAGTCCTTTGTAACCATACCCATTCTGTGATTCACAATGGCAAAGTTCCGCTACACATGAGAAATTTGTAATAAGTCATATAAAATTTTTAAATGCAATGAAACATATTCTGGGGAAAGAGAGGCATTAGATCTCTGGCCTTCGTATCACTACTAAATATTTCTTAATTATTATCAGCAGATGGCACCAGATATACTTTGTATGACCTAAAGAGTCTTTATTCTAAGATGTTTCATTAGGAGTCATGATTATAGGTCCTTAAAAAGTTTTAAATCTACATGCCTACATCTGTTTAAACTCCTATTTTTCATAGTTGATTTAAAACACAAGGTATCTGTATTTAGTCCATGGATCTTTTATTCTAGAGATTTGGAGTAAAAAGTAGCTCCAATGTTCCTCCATTTTCTCATAGATTACTGTAACCTGATGTTATTAGGATAAAAGATGGCTAAATGACACATTTGTACACTATAATATTTTCTGCTTGTGATTTTCAAGATTACAGTCAGAATGCAAGAGAAGAGTAATAAACATCATGTAATTATGACTAATTGCAATGATTTATTTTAATTCAA
This sequence comes from Pipra filicauda, assembly GCF_003945595.2. Classification (NCBI taxonomy): domain Eukaryota; kingdom Metazoa; phylum Chordata; class Aves; order Passeriformes; family Pipridae; genus Pipra; species Pipra filicauda. The sequence goes on along the minus strand of NW_024104646.1, from coordinate 176,661 downwards.
AGCTCATGTTTAGGATTAATACTTACTCAGTTTATGTGCTGCAACAGCTTGTAACTATTTGAATTTATAATCTTAACTACTCCGTACATTATGTGTGATTATTAGACTGCAATGTGCAATATAATGACTGATGTGACTGACAGTTCAGAGTTACACATGTATTTGGCAGGACAACAAACAAAGAGTTAAAAGCTCCCAAAATAGTGTTCCACAATAGTATTCTATTTCTTGAAAATGCGTAATTTTTCATTAAAAAGTCAAACTAATGACTTAATTTTTCTCCTGATACAACACCAAAAGGCAGTGAAAAGCAGCAGGGAATCACAATCCTCTTTGTACCTTACCAGGCTGTTGTGCGAGTAGCAGGACTAAGAACACCTGGTTGTTTATCAGCGTGTTCCCTGCATTCACTCCGCCTTTCCTCTTTTCAGAAATAAGTCATGTTTTCTAGAACAACCCCGCCTCAACAGCCACTAAACTGTCCCAGCAATATTCTTAGCTGTACTCATAAAATTGTTCATGTCACTGTCAGATCACTGACAAGTTAAAACCAGAATACAACAATTTATTCTGAGCCATGTATCACAATTAGTTAACTTGACTGATCAACAAACAGAAGGAATAAAGGCCAAGTCCACTCTAGTTTTCTGCTCTTGTAAATATTCCACGTTTTTCCTTCCTCTACTCAGGTTGCAATTCTCATTACTCTATATACAGTCATATCTCTTAAGAATATTCTTAAACATAGTTGAAAATGACCAAGAAATTCAGAGTCAGTGAAGACAGTAACACTGGCAGGCAGGTGGTCAACACAAAAACTATACTTCCTTATGAAAGCAGTTGAAACCCTGCTATGCATTCTTTCCTGATGAACTTTAAGAGGAATAGCAAGGCTGTCATATAATCTTACTGCACAAGCTATGTCAGAGCTCTCAGAGATTACAGAACACCTTGCAGATTTTGAAAGGACAAATTAGATTTCTTAAAATTATTAATAAAAAGGAACTGCAGGCATTGGATGAAGCAGTGTGTACATCTCAAAACTCCAACTCAGAAAGTAACACTTCTTTTTCCAAATCTGAGATTATGTGTGCAAAATTACATTCTCATAGGTTTGTCAAATTATATATACATTGTCCAAGAAGCATAACCAGTTTATGACATCTATGCAACTAAGACAGAACTATGTAAAGAACAGGAGAACTCAAAGTTAAATTCAGGGATATGGTATGACGTATGAAAGTCATATATATTAATGGAAATATTTTGCAACATGAAATAGACAGCTAGAAACTATTAATAAAGAACTTTTATAAAGCTTACAGGGAAATTACTTTGATCTGGGAAATGTGGCAATGAAGATACTTGACAGAGCAGCCCAGAGAATCTGGGAAGATTCAAGTAATCCCAAACATTCTCCCTGTAATTTTGTGCCATAATTCCTTAACTTCTACAAGAGCTTCTCATATTTCAGTCTTCTCTTAGTGGATCATGTCCTGAAGGTAGAACCTGATTCACTACCATGAATGCATGCAAATAACCCTTTCTTTTTAATTTGTTTTTGTTTAAAGAGGTCACATTAATACTGCATGGAAAAATGAGCTTCTAAGAACACACAATGTGGAATACTAGAAACCCAGAAAATTAATAGTCCATGAACAAAATGTCTGATTAAGTACTTAAACAACCAAGGTTCTGCTATAAAACAATGATCACGTCACATTCTACAATATTCGTTATAAAAAAAAGGCTAATACGTATTCCTTAACAAAAGAAAACAGTTGTATTTTTGCATCATGTAAGTGGAAAAGTATCACAGTCTACTGTGCTTACATGACCAAAAGGGTAAAGAGAGATGTTATACTTGGGAAGAAAGCATCTGGGTTTCAAATACATTTTTTAATGGGAACAATCAATGTTTGACGACAAGAATCATTTTGGCTTTGCTGAGGTGTCTGCTGAGCATAGGACTTTTCTACAGACAACTAACTACCAAACTGGACTTTCACTAACACACAGTGAAGTTAGGTTGCTAATAGGAAGACACTGTCACTTACAGCATCTCTGGAGTTTACACATCTTGGCAGTAATTCTACCGTCCCTTGTCCCAGATTCTACAGACAAGTTGTCATCTAAGAATGTCTGAAGCCTATATGCTGCAGACAATCATATAACGTGGCTGCATGTTCTGAGATCTTCTGAACTAGTTTCCTGATATAAAAAAAACCAAACCCTAAACCAAGACCACAACCAAATGCCCCAAAACTAGTCTGCAAATGAAAAAATCCAGTCATATACTAATTTGTTCTAAAATAAAAGGTTAATGAGACCAACAAATCCAACTCTTAAATTTGCTCACTAGTCTTAGAAGTTGTTCACAGAGGCCTAAATGAAACTGTGCTAGTTATAATAGTAAGAGGGTAGATCATCTTGAGGAGTTTGCAATCCAAACAAGTGTCACTCCATTTTAAAGACAGCCAACCAAGAATTCTGAATTTTTTTGACAATGAAAGCACATCTGGTTTAGTACCAGCTATAAGATCTGTTCCTCAGCTAAGCAGTTACTGGAAATTTTTTGATTCCTTTTTTCCTAAGTTGATAGCTGAACTCAAAAACCTGCATAAATTCAGAAAGCAGACGTGAGATTTTCTCTAGTAAAAATCTTCATCTTCCTTCCTAAAATCCAAAACAGTTACTTGAATACCTCATAAATTGGTTTCACATGCCCTTTACAATATTTTTTGCTTTTCACTTCCTGTAATTTAAACAACTTAAAAGACTTTGCTAAGACTTGAACTGAAGCAATATTCTTGGAAAATTCCTAACCAAGAATACAGAAGTCCTCCAGAGAACCAAAAAATAACTGGAAAAGACTGGTTTTGTTTTTTAATAGACAAAACCTTTTTCATGTAGCATGATTGACCTGGCAGATCAAAACACCTAAGGAAGATGCTAAAAGCCAAATGTTCTTTGTGAAAAACTTCACTAAGGCGAGGTCATGCCAAGTTTCACTTCTCTTATGATAAAAGTTCCTCTCAAGGAGTATCAAAAGGCAGCATCTCCAGCAGAAGCATAAAGCAGGCAAACATTCGAAAACACTGTACACATCAAGACCAAGAAGAGATCTGAGAAAGCAGAAACATGAAGGAATTAAAATACCTGCCTAGGGAGATGCCATGCGATTGGGCCTGTGATGAAAATATAATAAGAATTTCAGAAGTAATGAGGTGCCATCTTCACTGGACATTTTATTTCAAATGGAAAATAGCTTGTTTTAAAGAAAGGCAAGGAACAAAGATAGACTCAAAATGCTGTCGCACTCCACATAAAGTTCTTTAAAATGCAAAAAAGCAAAATGTAGACTGAATAGACACACAGTACATACACCCCAGGTTCAAGGGCATAATAATCTCTCCTGCTACAGCACAGTAAAAGGGAGAAAACCAACTTTGTTTTTTTCTCCCACTTATGTGAAAGAAGAGAGTGTGTCTAATTCTTTGTTAAAAGCAAGAGAGGGCTTTCACCCTAGCCATACTCAGCTATTCTGACATCCAAGTACACCCACTAACCCCAAGAAAAACCTGTGAAAATTGTAGTTACTGAGTAAAGCTTCATTCACCTTTCTTCATTCACAGGAAGCTAAGGAAGAAAATGAGTATTTCTGCTGCTGCTGACGGTGAATAACCAAGTAACTTTCATGAACCAAGCTGACTTGTCAGTCACTCGTGTACTGCTATAACTTTTTGAGTTCCAAAGAACAAGAACAGTCAAAGAATTGATGAGCTACTAAAAACTATATTTTGACAAGAAGTTTCAACCTCCAACTTGGATGTATTTGAAGGAGCAGCTTTTGTACAAGAAGATCCCAAATTCCATTTTGCAATCTGCAAAACACATTTTCTCACCTAAAACTGTTTTCCTTTTGAAAACCAGAAGTGAGAATTTAGGAATAGAAAATGTTTAAATACTTAAAATTCCAGAGAATGGCACCTGAAGTTGGCATGAGGACAAAGTAGCAGCTCATGGTAAAAAAACCCAAACCAATACAATTTGATGAACAGGGATTCAAGAGAATAACACATAATGCAACAGGACTAAGAGGAATGGCAAGTAGGAAGAGTAGTATTTCATCTGGTGATTCTAGTGAGCAAAGAAAAAGATTAGGGAAAACCAAAGGAATAAGGAAAAAAAAAAGCAGAAACATTTATTTCAATAGATAAATAAAAAAATACTTAAGAATCAAAATCAACCCTGAATAATTTGATTCTTCTAGATTTTCACCATATTTCTTAATATAAAAGACATGCTTTTATTACCTTTCTTTCGAAAGAGTGCATTTAGATAGTTTTCTGCTTGGCATTCAATCTTATCAGTGTTGGACTGGCCCTGAGATGACAGTTCCTCTGTAGGCGTTGACTGTGAAGAACCGATAACTGATGCACGATCCTAGAAAAGATATGAAGATCATGACATCTCTCAGAAGTTAGTCTGCTGGTAGTGCAACATACAACGAATTACTGAGCTATTGAATTAAATAGTTTGATTTTACTGGTTCTATCTTGAGTCAAAATGCAGAATTAACTTATCTGCAAAATTAAATTCTCTGATTCTTACTTTCATACCAAAAAATGGGTGTTAGGGAATAATGTTTAATATCATGTTCATACTTACACTGGCTGTTTCTTTGTGTAAATTACAAAAGGAACATTTCTCATCCATAGACCAGTCAGTTAGCTCTTCTGGCTCACAGTCTTAAAGGAAGAAAAGAAAGCTAGATGTTTTAAACAAGTAAAAACAAAATACACATCCTACAATTCACTTAAGTAAATTCTGTCAATAATCTGGTATGTGTTTTTTGGTACAACGCATTCAGTATTATTCTATTCTTCAGATATTTCCAAAGTCTTGTCTGACCTGTACAGCTCAACTTACAAATAGCAGAGAGCACCTTTCTTAAAAGGAAAGGCAAACTCATGCAATTCAACTGATTACCTCTCATAATTACTGAAGGCATCTGAATACTGTAAATAAAGCACTGAATTGCAGACATTATTCTTTTTAACAAAGCGTGCAAACTTGTAGTAAACTAAGCTAGGAATTAGGATATGAACTCCTCACCATTTGAGCTACATGAATTTTACTTACAATATTTTAATTGACTTGATACCATCACCATAGGTAAACCCAAGCCATATACTCACTTCTAGCACTTGATTTATCTAGAAAAAATAACTTTATAAGTTTTGTCAGAAGATGTACTTTGGTCTAGAGGGAATATAGGACTTAAATCTACATCGCCTATATCAGATCCAGTCTTCTACTGAATCGAAACACACCATCTACTTCCTTTAAACAAGTTATTGAGCTTCATTTCAAAATTAAGAAGTTTTCCACCTATACTCTTCTCTTCCCAATCAGGAATTGCTTCAAAGCTTTTCCCAAATGAACAGTGCTAATAGTTAAAATTAAGTTTCTAATTTCTTGTTTAAAATTAACACACATGGCAGTTTGGTTTTGTGGCAACATTATTCTTATACCCATGAACAATAACTTTAGGCATTTAGCACCCTGATGTATTTACAGAGAATACCATTACCCCCTTTACATTTAATTTTGCAGCTAATCTAGTCCACCTGGTTTTCTCTCATGAGATTCAACTCCATATTTTCTGCACCAGTCTCACTTGAACACCTGTTTCCTGAACAGGGGTGACCAAGATCTCAAGATGATGTCTTTTACATTTAGATCAGACTTCCTTAAACTGTAGGCAGTACTTTTCCCACAGTAGCCTAGTTATGCAGCAGTCTTTATCACTGCTGCAGAGTCTTGGCAGGTGAATACAAATATGATTAACTAATACACCAAGGTCCTCTCCATCCTGCTCATTTCCAGTTCATGCACTTACAACTTAAACAACTTTTTCATCCTCCATTATTAATTACCAAGTATGTTTCCTCCTTTTCTCTGTACCACTAAATTACAATCACAGTTTTGTTAGGCAGGTTCTTGAGATTATCTGCTTTCAATAGCACATGATGGTAAGCTGACCTTGGCTGGCTGCCAACCCCCAACCCAGTGATGCTGTCACTCCCCCTCCTCAACAGGGCAGGGGTGGGGAAATAAGATGGTAGGGGAGAAAATAAGAGGAAGAAAATAATACGAAAAAAACTTGTGGGTCAAGATAAAGACAGGGAGATTACACTTACCAATTACTGTCACAGGCAAGTCAGACTCAACTTGGGGAAAATCCATTTCATTTATTGCCCATAAAAATAGATTGCATGATGAGAAAAGGAAAACACTAAACCACCTAACCACCCCTTCTTCCCAGGCTTCAGCTTCACTCCTTCATTTCTGAGTCTTCCCCCTCCTCCCCCATCCCAAACAGTGCAAGGAGGATGGGAAACAGGCTGTCCTCAGCTCATAACAGTTCCTCTCTGCTGATTGCTTTTCCTCATTATTCTTCCCTGGCTCCAGCTTAGGGTCCTTCCCACAGGCTACAGGCCTTCACAAACTGCTCCAGTGTTCTTCCCACAACTGCAGCTCTTCATGAACTGCTCTAGCATGTCTTTTCCACAGGGCACAGTCCTTCAGGAAGAGATCACTCTGCGGGCCCACAGTTCCTACCAGAAAACCTGCTCCTGCATGGGTTTCTCTTTAGGGGCTGCAATTCCCAACAGAAGCCTGCTCCATGGGCTCTCCATAGGCTGTAGCTTCCTTCATGGCATCTCCACCTGCTCCAGTGTGGGGTCCTCCATGGGCTGCAGTGCAGATATCTGTTCCAACATGGTCCTCCATGGGCTGCAGGCTCTACCTGCTTCACCATGGTCCTCTCCATGGGCCACAAGGGAATCTCTGCTCCAGCGTCTGGAGCAGATTCTCTCCCCTCTTCCTTCTCTGACCTTGCTGTTGGTAGGGTGGTTTCCCACTGCTCATCATCCCCCACCTTCCCCTCACAACTGCTGAGCTTTTACTTTTCCTTAAAGATATTATTACAGAGGCACCATCGGAAATAAAATGAGCCTGAAAAAAGTAGGTTCTTCAGCTGAGTATGAACACAACCCAAGTAACTCCATATTATTATTAAAATCTATTTTACTCAACTCTAAAATACTAATTAAGAACAGAATTTTGTTTTAACATGTTATATGCTTCCAGGATGCAAGTCAGCAGTTTCTACAGGTTGGACAGCTGATTATCAAGAAACAGACATGGGATTTTTCTTGACTGGACAGTAATAAGAGATACTGAGTTATTTTTGCTGAATTAATCTAGCTGTTGCAGCCTGTTAGAGTTATTCCTTTAAGATGTACACAGATAAAAAAGCGGTCCTATTCCTTCATACAAAGTTCAGGGTTTTCCTTGCAACCATGAAAAATCTATTTACGAACCTTGGGATTCTACACATAACTCTAAGACGGGTTTCATATTTTCAGAGAAATTCTTCTGCCTTGGAATCCTGAATTTCCACTGTTAAAAGTCAAACTAAAGAGTGATCCTTGTGTACTGCCAAAAAAGCAAACCTTGAGAAACATCAGCTCTACATAACATTAAACTTATTCAAAGTAGTATAAATCATGTAGGATAGTATATATCATGTAGTAGTATAAATCAAGTATGCCAGTGAACTAAGCAAAACTGACATCAGACAGCAGATATATACAAGATATATCAAATGCCAGACATCTAACAGTCTCAGGTCACCATCACAGGAAACATACTGAGATCAGTATTAAGTTTTTAACTACAGATAGGCATCTTCAAAAGATCAGAGGCACAGACAGAACTTGAAGCAGAACAAACTCTCCTTGGCTACATTCAATTTAGGGTGACGATCATCCTGCCCCATTTTATCTTGCTTGGGGTCAAATGATGCGAGATGTGCAGACAACCTACAGTGCTTGTCAGCCCACGAGAAAAAGTTGTTAACACTGTGCAAAGAGCATTTTAATACTAAACACAGCACAGATTATTACCTGAAACCAAAGTCACTTAGTACAAAGCTGTTTCTGTTTCTTAAGAATAAAACGGTGAATTTTGACCAAAAAAATACTACCTTTTTACGCTTCTTAGGGCACACAAACCTTTGTTTCCCCAAACCATTTTTCCCAAGGAGTCATGCCAAATTAAGCAAATTAATTCAGACATCTGTAATGCTGAACAGATTCCATGTTTACCTCTTAAAATATGAAACAGTTGTCTAGTGAATCTGAACATAAGATAGCTTAAAAAATTCAACCCTTACTTTCCAGTATTTTCTGATTATAATCATATCCCAAGAATTTTTCCAGCTATTTGTGACAATTCTGAACAAAATACCCTCTTTCTTTTTACATAGCACTACTGCTTCCTAGTAAGTACATTAAAACATCTGAGGTGTTTATCATGTTCCTTCATATTTTTAATTTCATAAATACTCAAATTATATTAGATTTGTGTTTCTAACATAATTGTTCACTACTATAAATACTCCAGAACAACATATGGAAAAGTAAAACACACTCTCAAACCTTTCATCCTGTATAAAGAGAAAGAACAATGAGAGCTGCTTTTCTCCCACTAGACACTGCTTCTACTCTGTGGTTAAGAGAATAGAACCCCAGCACCTAATCCCCAAAAAAAGAAAGTACACACATACCAGCTGATTAGAGGAAAAGCTTTCTAACAGTTTAGCTAAATATCCATAAGTAGAATGTAAAGAATAACAATTTACATGTGAATCTACTTAGCTGAAAATGGGTATAAGCAAAGGATTAGAAAGCCCTAAAGATTCAATAACATAAGAAACCTCAGTTCAGAGCGTGACCAAGGTCAGATGCCACGATATAGAACTTGACACCTCTGCAATCAGAAGCTGCACTATCAAAGCAGTCAGGAGACAAACCTGGTGCTGAACAATGGTGACAACAAGAACCATTTAAGCAAGACCAAAATAAATCCTACATATACAAGAATTTCAAGATATGAAAAAAGGTTATTTTCTTTGAAAAGCATAAAAACTTATTAAAACTGAAGTGTACCTTTTACCATTTAAATTTTTCATTAAAATTTATTATTTGCTCAAGTAACTTTGAGAAACTACAACACAATAATTTAATCTATAGATCAAATACTATTTCAAGACAAAACTAAGAAATATATCAATCATGTTACATTTTATGCACATTATTGATTTTTTTTCATGTCACAATTGATAAAGCCAACAATTTAAGAGAAAAAATGCTATTGTAGCTAAGCAGCATGTATTTCAGCTGATTCTCACACACTTCTGCACAAGAAAGCCACATAATTTCTTGAGGTACGTTTGAGGAAACATACTCTTGCCAATGAGCCACAACATTGCACATTGACAGTATTAGTTTAGTGGTTATGATGAGGAAAAATGAACATCTTAAAAGATGCAGTGATTCAGGCACATTGCTAAGAGTCTAAAACCTTGGGTTCTGATTCTACCAGCTGTATTTTTTAACGAAGGTAAATTATTTACTTGGTATCTTAGTTTCATTATCTGTAAAGTGAAAAGTGGCACTTATGACAGCGGAAAGATTTATACAAATTTTACTTGAGAGTTCTATATTAATTTTTATATGAAAAGTTAGATCTCGAATCAGAAATAGCATTGCATCCTATACTGATGATAAAGTTGACCTCTACTGTGCTGTGTTTTGTACAAACAATTTCACACAGCATTACTGAAGTTACAGATACTGTATCTATAAAAATGAACCAAAAATAGTAAGGTAAGGAGGGCATCCCAACCTAACATGCCATCTATCTCCTCTGCAGTTGCTTTAGAAGTAAAATCAATTTTAGAGATGCATCAAACACGGAAATAGGCTTTAACTGTTAAAAAACTCTTGCACATTACTGACACATTCTTAGAAATTGGAAGAAAAAAGCTTTGAAACTTTACATTTTAGATCAACATGAATTTAATTTGCAGGATAAAGTCACAGGGGCATCAAATATCACAGATCTGCAAGCAATGGAAATATCAGATTTTAAATAGGTAAGAAATCTTCAACAGTGTGAGACAAATAAGTTAAAACTTTTCCCATAAGACAGCTCAAATACAAGCATTCATGAGCTCTGAAGGAGCAATATAACACTTTACTGTGTAGTGTATCAGGCTCCTTTAGCTGTAGCAGTTAAATTTTGCAAAAAAAAAAAAAAAAAATCAGCACACTATTTTAAAAAAATGTGAAACCTTTGATGCAAAAAAACCCAAAACTTTAATCACTAATCGCTTTAAAGCCCAATACATACAACCAGGAAAAAAAAGAGAAAAGATAGTGCACACATAACAATATTCTGTTCCCTTTTCAAATGTGCTTGCTTGTCACAGCAGATGGGAGTACTATTCATGAAAACAAGCTTTAATCCAAATTTATACATTTCTTAAATGTTTTTATGTCTTACTAGTAGCATGCTTAGCTAGAGACAGGAAAAAATATTCTGAAAACATCAGCAAAGTAGTATTTGAAGTTCTCCCCTTTCCCCTTGAAAATACCGTGTTATGTATATGATACAGGCCAAGGAACTTGCACATTATGAAGAGGACAAAACCATAACCAAGTTAAAGCAATCATTCCGAAACTCTTCTAAGGAAAGATATACAGTACGTGCCACTCTGCCTCATGTACTAGCACTACATAAGTTACATGCTTTACAAATTACCCTATCAGATAATGAATTGTAAAGAAATGAGATGGAACATTCTGAAGGTATGAACACAGAAAGAACTTTTTTTTAAGCCGAAAAATTAACTTGACAAAACACTTTTTTCAACACTTCAAAGCAATTTTTTGCTGGATAGTCCTCATCTTGTCAAAGAGAGATAAATCATTTCATACTTAACCAAGGACTCAGACAGTTATTCCAGCAAAATCAAACCCATTTGGCCTAAGACTAGGTCTTATAAGGGTAATGGTAAAGGTATATATATAAACACACTTCAGTATAGATAAGACTTCATATATATATAAAATATATAAAAATAAAACCTTTGATTTATATGTAACAAAGACGTTTTATACACACACACACACACATATATATATAAAAAGCCTAGACTTTCTTGACCACTAAAAAGATCAAACTAGCATCCACTACCTTCCTTTTCACAGTTAATGTCAATAGGAAGCTGAATAGCTTGTCTTCCCTTTCTAAAAGGTGTTCAAAAACAAAGTAGGAGAAGCAATATTCCAGAAGACTAAATCTTTCTCATGAGAACTTCTCAGGAAAACTTAGCTAATCTTAAATTTCCCTATACAGGAACAAAACCTAGGTATCATTTTACCGAGTGTTTTGCTTATGCACAGTACTGACAACATCATGAAATGAACATTGGAAAGAAAAGCATAGGAAGAGTTCCTTTTTAGAATTCAATTTCTACTTTAAACTACCTTTAGCTAAAAGAAAAACCAGTAAGTTAAGGTCATTGCATTAAAAGCTGACTCATTTACCTTCAAATAAACTGAGGTCTCTTCGTAGCCTTGGTCCATAAAGCCCTTCTAAAATACTTTCAAAACCTGGAGACAAAAGAAACATTTAAAACAGTCAATCAAAATTTCTTCAAATAAAGCAAATTCGAGAGCACTGACAACAAACATTCTCAAATTCTGAGAGCAATCCCCAAAATTGTTAAATTTATGATACGAATATTTACTTCTTCCACTATAGTACTACTCAACAGAATTAGGAGATAAAAATAAGACAAGGCAACTGCCATCTGCCCACAATCAGCCTATTAAGCCGTGCCCCAACAACCTCATTAGACTTAAAATAACTACCACAGAATCTTAAAGGTGGGAGGATTAGCCTCATAGCTCTATAACAAGTGAAGTAGTCTCTCTCTTACACTGGGAATCAGAGTCATGCATGGAGAGGTGAAAGAGAAAAAAAAAGGAAACCTTCAATATCAGAAATTTCTCATTTATGACCTCCTGAAATTACATAATCTGAGTAGGCTAATATTCCTACAAATATAAAAAAGCAAGCTTATTTTGCTTCTGATACCATGACAGTACTCCCTAGTCCTCTGTATCCATACAAAAATGTTTTAAAATTGAGGATTAGATAAATCCAATTATTTTCCTGATTTACTAGCTAGTCTGTTCAGGTATTTGGTAAAAATCACATACTGCAATAAGGGAGAAAAGACACAGAGCAAATCAAATTATTGAAAAAAACCCAATGGAAAACAACCAAAAAAAAAACAAAAAAGAGATGCATGACAACTGATGAAATATGGTAAGAATTTACATCATCAATATAACAGAAGTTTTGTTCAATACAGAAAGAGTTTCCAAGTGCCCCCCTTTCTCCTCCTTCCAAATAATAAGCTTACTTGAAAATAAGAGGATAATTCAAAGCAGCATTTGAAGGTTCTCATTCCTTATACTAAAAGCCTATCTGTATTATATATGTAGTTATTTAACAGAACTTTGCAAGACTATTTTATCATCACACCACATAAAAGACACCAAAATCTTCAGGAAACAACTACCATCAACAGAGAACATTTAGAATCACAAAATTTACTCATCATGTGATGCCTTTTAAGACAACACAACATCCTGCTCTCTCGTCAAAAGTTACATTATCTTTTTGGTTTAGGCCGTATGCACACTAGTATAAGAAAAATAAGTAAGTACCATATCTTGAGTAGAAAAGGGAAGCTATCTTAACACATTGGAGCTGCTTAGATTGACAGGTTAGATTTTGTTAAAATTTGCTTTATAAAATAATTTTAACATATGGACTATATATCATGAAATTCAATCAATTACAATTATACTCAATTATACAATTATATTAATGAGAGGACACAAATTAAATGTTAAACCTGCTGTCCACTCACAAATATATATGCACACATTTTTTAAACAGTAAAAAAACCCACAAAGCAAAAATCCAAGGCCCAAGCTTATACTAAAATTTACCTTAAAGCATTATCCACCGACTCTTAGAATCAATGTAATACAAATTCACATCATATTAGCATTGCACAAATTCCCCTCTCTTCTGACTTCAAAGCGTTATGGACAAAAAAAAGCAAGAGAGGTGAAGTCTGAAGTTAAGATAGCAATTCTCCAGACACAACAGATTAGAAATATAATACACACTATTATGCATTGCTATGATCAATAATGTTATAAACTACAAGCCACTTTAGGTCAGCAGCTAGTTAGGTTCTGGCAAATTACTGTCAGTGGGTAAAGAAATGAATGAAGTATCTCTTAGAGACAGTTCTGCTTATTTCAAAAGAGCAAACACCAACACATATTTCTTAGTACTTTGTCAATCAAACAACAGGAAGGTTGTTTACCATCCCAGCCAGCATCTAAAACCTCCTTGCTCCTTGGACACCTACCACCCCCCCACCCCGTGGAGGGTGTTACTTGTTTCTGCCTTTACTTTTGTCCTTATCTGCCTGCCTTACTGCCTGCTCCTATCTACGCAAAAACATTATTTTTTTATTACCCTGAGCAAAGGACACACCAACCCACTTCTCTGTTAATTCACCAAACTTAGTTCCATCCTACCCAACTGCTTCTCTTCCAAGTCTTACAGAACTTCTCCATGGAGCCACAATAGATTTACTCTGCATGATCATTTGCTTCCTCGCCTTTGGATACTGGACGTCTTCTTTTAAAAGAACATTTAGTTTTACAGTCTAACAACATCAAGAGAATCTTCTTCCACACCTTATTCTAAAATTTTCCCAGAAAACACCCGTATAACTTCCACACTCCATAAAGTACTTCTGCTGCCTTTCAGTAGATTGATACAAGTTTAATTTAGCCTAAGTATGAAGATACAATCTTAGTTTCTAGTACAGCTACTGATAAATGTGTGCTGGCACTGTTTCATAAAATGTAACCACCTCAACACAGGCATTTCAATAAACCTTTGTTCTCCTTCTTGAGTCAATATGCATATGCAAACAGTAGTAGCAGTTTTGGAACTCTCCAGAACCTGAGGAGCCTACAGAAACCATCCAGAAACACATTTTGCTTATACCTCTCATGATTCACTAACAAAAAAATCTTCTCCAAAGTAATTTTACAGAATTTTCTGTCTCTTTGTGGTTGATTGCCTCTCTGATTCCAAACTGCCTTTAAAAAGTGTTACTTGAGATCTGACACTTCCCGGCTCTGAACTGAAAAGCAACACTGTTGGCTCTATTAACTTGCAATATTCCAATCTGTCCAACTCCTATCTCTAATAAATTTCTTCTGTTGTCTCACTTCTCATATCTTCATATAGAAAGAAGATCAGCTTTCTTCATTATCTCAAACCCTTTAAGATCCAAGACAGGTTCCCACAACAGTCTTCATAAGCAGAAATTTGTGATACAGCTAGTCTCTTAACCCAGTTACAAGTTTCCATAGTTTGCTTCTCTGAACAAAGTTGTGAACAGGTTTTTATCCTCTACATTAACTCTCACCCTGCACACCATCCCCTCTACCAACTCTACTCTTTCCTCACAGGGACTCCCAGAAGCCGGGAGGATGAAGCTATGATCTCCAGCAACAGGAAGGGGGCTCTCTTTTTCCATAGGTAGCTATTCAGGTGCCAAAAAGGTGAACAACCCAGGAACAAGTTCCATCAGGTTTGGCATCTAAGCCTGATCCATGGGTCAACAGCCAAGGTCACGAAAAGGAAGTAACACGTGACAGTAACTGCAGAATCCCATGAGGCTTCTGCATAGCAGCTGGACTGCATGTCTTACAAATTCAGTAATTTGTAATTTGTAATTCCATGGTCCAAACATGGAATGTTGCAGAGAAACTTTTATGGCTCATCTGGCCATTGCAATATTATCATTTGTTGCCCATCTACCTGGCCACTGTGATACTGCCAAAGGTGATCTTCAGCAGATCAGAGCTAACTACAGGAGCACACGGACAATGGTGAATGACGCCAGGTGTCAATATAATAAATAACAGAGCCCAAGTGCTGATCCAGGGGGAACACTTTGTTAGGGAAAACACATTCCATGGATCAACATCTGACTACGTGGCTGCAGGAGGGACTTCATCTCTTAAGACAGTTCTGAGAAACAGAAAGCTTGAGAAAGACAGGATCCATTTGACTGTGCAAATCACTGCTAACAGGCTTGCCTCATAATGAGGTCTTCAACCTAGGTTTGCCAGGGAAGTGGAGACTGAAGCCTAGAAAGGAAGAGAATGGCAGAAAGGGTAAATGCACAAGACAAGACACAATGAGGACCTTACAGTCCCCCTGAACAAGTGGCATAAGGAGAGACACACCTTAAGCAGCTCTATATGAATGCATTCAGCACAGGAAGCAAGCATGAGGGATTATAAAACTGAGCACATAATGATCTTACTGGGAGTACACAGTAGAGTGAGACAGTTCACACAACTGCTCAACTGCAGTTTAAGAAAGAAGAAGTGAGAAAGTTAAGGACAGTGCTCAGACTTTATACAAAGAACTTGAACAAATGGAGCCTTAGTGTGGAATGGGCTACAGGACAGTTGAAAATCTACCAGTCAGGATTCAACCAGGCAAACATCATGGTGAACATCTGTTACAGACTTTACAGACTGCCAGTCAAGGGTAAAGAAGAAAAAAGGCTGCACAATCACCAGCCTTAGCTCCCATAAAAAAATCAGTCACCAAGACATATGCTGGAAATGTAACATGGTAGTGCACCAGCAACACGGAAGATTCTCTGGTGTTTGGCGGACAAACCTGCCTGAGGGGGTGGACAAGCTCAGCAGAAGATGCACCCTGCTAGCTGCTACTCATCATTAAGGAAGAGTTAATCAGTGATGTGACAGTTAACAGTGGTCTTGGTCACAGCAACCATAGGATGGAATTTAAGATCCCAAGGGAAGTGAGGAACCTGAGTAGCTGAATGATTTCCCTGGGCTTAGCGGTCACTGATTTACGACCCTCCCCCAGGACAGGGGGACTGCAGTGGAACTAGAAGTAGGATGCTGTACTATCTTGTCTAAACCAGGGAAGCCTTAAATGGGCCAAGGGCCTATGGCAACATTTTTGCTGAGTTATCCTACTAACTATTTTATAAAGTCAGAGAAATTGCAAAGTGAAGAGCAATTACCACTGCTGAGTAATTTAAAAACCAATACTTTGTGAATTAATTCCAGTATGTTATTTTAAGTGTCTCTACAAGTTTACTTAGATTTAAAACATGATTATTAAATCCAAAGGAAGCCTTCACAACTTTAAAATAAAATTTTCTTAAAGAGAAGCTACCTTTCAGCTGCTCACAGAGCTTTATGATTTAAGTTTCCCCTAATGTTTTATCACAGTAAACTGCTCAGTGTCTGAAACATCCTAAAAGTCTGTCTGCATTAGAGAGTGTATGTTGCCATGTATAAACAGTACAGGCTGTAAAATTCATTGTAATGAATAAAACAGAGTAATAATTAAATGTATACATTCCATGGAAGCTTCCCAGATTGTGCACGTTATACACACTTAGAGGTACTCAAGGAACACACAAGGACTCTTTTCTCACTGCATGACCAGATAGTGCCATTCTTCATTCTACTCCTCAGCAGCAGGAGCAGTGTGGCTGTTTATTATGAAAGCCTCTTCCATTCAGAAACTAATAAATAGCCCAGTGGTCCCTGTCTCCACGGAAGCTATCGATATTCTACGAAAATCATGAGGTACACTTAGAAATTTTAATACAAGGTTGGTCTAGATTAATTTTGGACAGACGTAGCAATTGAACAATTATAAAATACAAATTGAGGTCAGACAGGTTTAGCTATACATTGGCTACTGTTTTTCCAAATGCTTTATCTCCATAATATTTCTTAGACGAAATAGTTATTTCAGCCTCAGAGTTGAATTCAACACCTTCTCAAACTGCCTGTCTCCTCCTTCCCTCCCCACATCCTCTAGGTGATCACAACTGAGACTGCAAGTATGTTTTCAACAAATTTGAATTACTCAAATTGTGTGTTAGGAGAATAGCCCAAAAAGGAATAAATATCATGTCATAAGTGCAAGCTGACATTTGAGTACTGCTTTCAAATGCACCACTTGGTGGGTCTGAAGATAGGAAGGGTAATTACTATACAGCTGGGAAGAGTAGTATATGCACAGGTTGTATTAAAAAGCTTTTGATAGGCTTGGTACACTCTACGTCATACTAATTTCTTGATTCTCCTAGTCTTGTATATGGCCATATTAACTCCAGTATTTGCATGTTCTTTTCAAATGCAAGTCCATTTCATAAAAGGAAATATATTTTCATTAACTTTTGAGTCTTTGTTCTTTCACAAGTAATCTTTTCTTTCCTTTCCCATTTCCATGTTTCTATTTCAGAAGTAATTCGATTCTCAGACTTTTTTTTTAAGTCTACTGTATTCGAGACATTTTACTAAAATTTAGTAATTTTTACTTTTGGCTTTTTTTAAAAAGCTTTTTACCTGTTCTTTAACTCAGTGCTAGAATAAAATAATACTACATCTCAAGGAGGGGCCTCACAAGACTTAGGCAAACTATAATAATGACAACTGTTGTAAGGGTCATATTGAGTACTTGCCTAGGCACCTGTAACAGGATAAATGGGAATTCATGTAACCACTGAGTTTAAAATAAGAAAAAAAAAAGGTGATGGAAAATCCTATTAAAAGCACTGTAATTCAGATTGTCATCACGTCAATGACCTCACAATAAGCCACCTAGAAAAACCTTTCACTTATACCTGCTCTCCCTTTCTCTGATCTGCAGCAGCTTTTTCCAGTTTAGGAAAGTATGAGCAGATGAACTGATAAAAGCTTTCAGCGAAAATACTTCTAAATAAATTCACTTTTGATTTGATATTTTTCTGAGCCATAATGACTGTTTTATTCATACTTCTGGATGCATACCAGAAATTGTAGATGAATGCTCCTCACACAGATAGAAAAAACTGAAATGGAAGAGGCAAATGCTTAACAATACTGCTCATCTTATTCATATTTACTGCTCATCTATTCATATTTACTTTCAGCATCTTAATGCTGAAAGGTTACCTTTTAGATGAGATCCTACTGTTCTCTCTAACTACGTTTTGGAGACTTGTTAAAGAACTTGGAAAATTCTGAGAGCAAATTAAGTTCTGCTTCTTCCCTTCTTTTCCAGCATATCCTGAATTAGGCACAGGGTAAGACTGCTGCACACCACTTTGAAGGACAGGGCACGCAGGTGTATTTTTACTACAATGAAACAAGACATAAGCTTTAAGCACTACAGCCTCTGGAGGCAGGGTATGAAGAAAAGGATCTTGAGACTCTGTAAAACATACCTTTGTTAACTCACCTAACAAAGTTAGCAGAAGTGTATGTTGAAATCTTCATAACTTCTGCATGTCCAAAAATTAACTTATCCCAGAAACTTTCATCACCCTCCAGTTTGTGGCTTACTATACCAGCAATCACATCGGAATTATGGTAGTTCAAGTTTTTTTACTGAAGTCCAAAACACTTGTTATTTAGCTTCTTAAGTAAAATCAGTCCTCACTCCTATTCCTATTTGAGACGCTGGTAAGTAACAAGCATCAGCAAGGAAGTTGTATGTATCTTCCTTGCTTTTTGAGTATATTCAATAATCTTAGCAGAGAAAACAATGCAAAGTTAAACAGAAAAAAATTGCACATTCTAAGTAGTGTAGAGTTTAGCCCATTAAGGCTGCTTTTTAAATCAAAACTAATATGAAAGTAGGTTCAGAGCTGCTGATTTCAATTCTTAGAAGGCTCTAAAATTTAATAAATGGTCTTTAAAATGTAATTAGGAAAATCCAAAGAACAGGATTACATTTAATGAGATTGGGCAGAGTACTGCCAGACACAGCATTAAAATGAAACTACCTTCTTTTATTTTTTGGTGTGATAATAGTTACCATTACTTCACTTAATTGTTAGATTTGATAAGAACTAAGAGTTCCTGTTTCTGCACTTGCCTCTGAACACAGGAACACTTACCTAGTTCTCACATAAACTCTATTCCCATTCTGAAGTCATATAACCCATATTTTGAGGTGGTATTTCTTAATCTATGAGGACTATTACATAAATTGTATGAGGAGTTTCAGAAACTAAAATCACATTGGGTTATGCACAAGTAAGGACAGAAAGACAGATCCTGCACACTGGTTTCTGCCCTAACTAGTGGGCTAACCTCCTTAATGACTAGCATCCTTTGCCCCATACACTTTTATTTATTTCATGCCAAGGTACAACACACAAACACACAGTTCTGAGCTAAAACTCACTGACATAACTGACAATACCATGAGAAGTAAAAATTTCCCTTCATATATATATATTACTTATATGTATATATATGAAAATATATAAGCAATTAAAAACATTAAGCTTGGTTCTTCCGCACCAGAGCAATGACTTACAAGATTTCCCCCTCTTGCCTTGGCAGTTTGCTCTCCTTTGCTTAACTAAAAAGTGATCCCTTCTGAAAACAACATGTAATTCAGAAAACTACTATATCTAAATGACAAACTTCAGTTCTCCGTCTCTCCATTCTATACATTTTCATTACTGCATTATTAAGTTTGGCCCAGTACAAGAGTACTTCTGAAGGAAGTTTTGTAGTTTGCACTGTCAGCTATGAGAACTTGGATTAAAACAATCATACCACAGACAAAATTCAGCTTCGTTAGGTTCATCAAGTATTAGGACAGCTTTTATTTTTTTTTTAACAAGTACCCCAGGCAGACAAAGCACCAGTCACAGTTTCTCTGAAAGAAAAATTGCTCTCTTCAAGTGCTTGGGTAAAGTTATGAAGAAGATTATTCTGGGAGGTACTGAAAAACATCTGAAAGAAAATGCAGTCATTGGTCACAGCCAGCATGGCTTCATGAGAGGAAAGTCCTGCTTGTCAAACTAGATTGCCTTTTATGACAAGGTAGCCCAACTAGTTGATCAAGGGAAGACAGTCGTAATCTTTTCGGATTTCAGTAAAGGTTTTGATACTTTCTCTCACAGGATCGTTCTGGGCAAAGTGTCCAGCACACAGCTGGATAAACACAGCATGTGGTGAGTGAGCCATTGGCTCATGGGTCAAGCACAGAGAGTAATAGTGAATGGGGTAACATCACACTGGTCACCTGTCACTAGTGGGGTTCCACAGGCTCCATCTTGGGCCCTGTGCTCTTCAACATCTTCATAAATGACTTGGATGCAGGACTGGAAGGGATACTAAGCAAGTCTGCAGATGACACAAAACTCAGAGGAGCTGTTGACTCCCTTGAAGGCAAGGAGGCCCTGCAGAGAGACCTTGACAAATTAGAGGACTGGGTAATCACAAACCATATGAAGTTCAACAAGGGCAAGTGCCAGATTCTGCAGCTGGAATGGGGCAGTCCCAGATGTTCGTATGGGCTGGGGAATGAGATGCTGGGAAGCAGTGCCATGGAAAGGGACGTGGAGGTCCTGGTCAACAGCAAGTTGAATATGAGTCAGCAGTGCCCTGGCAGCCAGGAGGGCCAACCATGTCCTGGGGAGCATCAGGTAAAGCATTGCCAGGCAGTCGAGGGAAGGGATTGTCCCACTATGCTCTGCACTGGTGTGGCCTCACCTTGAATATTGTGTGCAGTTTTGGGTGCCACAATATAAAAAAAGACATTAAGGCTCTAGAGAGCTTCCAAAGGAGGGCAACAAAGATGGTGAAGGGCCTTGAGGGGAAGCCGTATGAGGAGCACCTGAGTTCTCTAGGTCTGTTCAGGCTGGAAGAGATTGAGGGGAGACCTCACTACAGTTACAACTTCCTTGTGAGGGGAAGAGGAGGGGCAGACACTGATTTTTTCTCTGTGGTGACCAGAAACTGAGGGAACAGCCTGAAGTTGTGTCAGGGGAGGTTTAGTTTGGATATTAGAAAAAGGTTCTTTACCCAAAGGGTGGTTGAGCTCTAAAAGAGGTTGCCCAGGGAAGTGGTCACAGCACCGAGCCTTGAAGTGGCAGAGTTCAAGAAGGGCTTGGACAATATTCTCAGGCACATGGTGTGACTCTTGGGGATGGTCCTGTGCAGAGGTAAGGGTTGGACTCAATGAGCCTCGTGGGTACCTTGCAACTGGCATATTCTGTTATTCTGTGAATAGTGCTTCAATATTTATTGATAAATACTACTTATCATTAATACAGGGGCAAGAGTAGGAAGCAGTATTTTGTCTTACTTAAAAAGGCAAAAGTCATCTGCCTTTCTTACAAGTTATCCCTTTCATAGGAAAAGGACTTGGAGCTAGTGTTCAGTCATCTTTCAGTTTCTAATCATATTAACTTACAATCTTCTGAAGTATACACATTCATTTTACAGGTGCTGCTTGCAATCTGTTGCCCACCGTATCTGCCACTACAGAAGGCAATTGGTTTTCCTGGAAAATTGTTTTCTGCTCTGAACGGCATTTCTTTGTCTCCAAATAAGGACATGGTCTCCTGTCTCCAAGTGACAGGAAAATAAAATTATTTGCATCAGAAAGTCAAAACCCTTAGAAGACCTGTGTTTATTACTCAGTCATCACCAAGTTCCTTTGATACAACAGACCACTCTCAATTGATTTAGAAAAAACTTTATGAGCTTTCTGTAGCACTGAATCAAAACTTTGAAAAGTATTAAATAATTACATCCTTTTTTTTACTACACCTAGTCATCTTTATCCCACCATTAGGATACAAGCAGCAACTCCTGTACAACTTGTTAGAGGAGAATATTCTGTAAAGAAGACAGTTATTTTAATATTTTATAAGAGTGGAGCAGTGTGTTTAACAGAGAAAATTTAAGTGTTAACATCTCTAGCTGTTTCTTCTGCCTCTCCCTTCCTTCCACAGTTCAGCAGTTGTCCTCTCTGCCCCCCAGCCACAGATGGATTAATAATTTTACTCTTGACATATTGACATAATTCTCCAGGTCACAGAGTTTTTGCTATTGATGTGGTCTGTTTTGGTTTGGTTCTATTAATTTTTTAAAAAAATCTACTGTCACAACAATCTGGAAAGGATTGACCGTGGTATGAAATAAATGAAGCACTGAGATTAAAAAAAAAAACAAAACCCAATAAAATATACAAAACAATAAGGAAACACTCAATCACCTTTTTTTCATTTATAGAAGTGGCAAGAAAAAAAATAAACTATCTTGCTAGACAGAATACTCAAGACATGAAGCATGACAACAGAAGCAAAAATTAATATATATATTTATTCAAAGATTTTATTTTTCCGGTTTGTAATATCACTACAGAATATCTATTCCTAAAATTCATTATTTGATAGAATCTTGGCCAGATTCTCAGGTAAGAAGCAGTCAATTTTCCTTGCAGAAAAATTCTTGAGACTTAATTTAAGAAAATTTTGCATATGAGTGGAGTAAGGTGGGAGCTTCTATTGAATATGTTGTCTAACTTGAATCCATTTCTTGCTTACAGCACTAAAAAGAAAAGTATTCTTATAATAGAAAGTTCTAAACATTTAACTTAAAACACTCATTTTCTTTACCATATTGATTCAGTTCCCTAAGCAAACAGGAACCAACATACCAGAGATTCCAAAATGAAAGGGAGGAAATCCTCTATTTAGACTCCAATACAAATTCCAAACCATAGCTAAAAAAGATGCTTGTCCTTCTCTGCAAATCTCGACTCCAAGAACTAATGTAGTTGAGTAACTCACTTCTGCTGCCAATGAGACAGGAGGACCAAAACTTGAAATGAGACTACAGAACAACTTCAGTTTTAACTGGTTACTTTTCACTTAGGATAAAAATCTTTGTTTTCACCCTTTATGCTGTGCTTTCTTGTGGGGATTAAAAGAGTTATGAAATACAGTTTCCAAAAACTAATAGGTACATCAAAAGAACTAGTTGTAACATTAAGCAGTTAAAAGTATTAAGCAGAATACAAAGAGGGAGACTGACACTGGCCATACCTCAGAGGCAAAACAAAATGAGGAAATGTCGTGCCTCCCCCCCCAGTTGTGCACAATTTTAAAGAAAAGGGTGGCAGCCAACAGGGAAAAAAAATTTGTGGGTTAAATAAAGATTGCAATTGGCATCAACTCTGCATTCGGGTACTATAAAATCACAGCAAGAAAAATGAGGTTCAATAAGAAAGGAAGCATCTCCACACTCCAAAGTAATCGATGCCAATAAGAATGTGTCCTTGCAGACCTGTAAATACGAAGGCCCACATGACACCTCTTACTGTACCTTCCAGACATTGCCAAAATTAAAAGAAGATTTAATTTATAATGTAGTAGTGGCAAGATATTTTGAGAGATTTGTGTTATTTATAATTTAAAAGGCATAAGAAAGACACTTCAGAAGTGACTATGCTACTCTGTGGTAGGGGGAGAGAAAAACTCTTCCAAGTGACAGTTACCAGAACTTCATTTCTGTTCTCAAAAAATTCTTTCTTTGAACGGTGATCCAATCCCAGCTGCCACACAGGAACAATGCAATATGGAGTTGGTGTGAAAATCAGTGTTCTTCAGGCTCTTAAGCTTATTCTACTGCCTTTCTTTTTTCCAGACTCTTACATCAGAGCTAGCTATACATACCGACTGTTACTCAGGAAAGCGCTGGCAATAATTTGACCAGTTTGGACCCTTAGAGAAGAAAATTCAGGGAGAAGAACTCACAGTAAAAGAGAATTACATCCAGCTTGGAAAAATGCTCACGACTTCCTCATTTGATATCAATTTAAGTGTTTTGCAACATGAGGAAAATAATGCCCAAGAGTAAAACATAGGAACAACTGTCACTTTCAGAAGATCATGTGCCTGAAGCATGTTCTTGTTTCTTAATCATAACTTTAAGATGTACAAGAAGACTGAAAATTTGGGCTATTTTATCTAAAAAGTTTAGAATTGCTAGACAAAGACTTCTTTTCTACGTGAAGGCCTAGTCAGATGTTCACTAAATCATCATGGAAAAGTGAAGTCCACAGTGAATCTGTAGCAACACTGTTTTACTACTATGCAGTATCAGACATCTATGTATCAGACATCTAACCAGCATCTGGGAGAAAGTCTAGCAGTCAATTAACAAATGACGTTGGTCTGGCACACTTCCTGGGTTATCAGAATTGAAGAACATTTACCTTTCTGCACAGAAAAGCTGTTAGAGAAAAATGCAGTTATCAGAAAACACCAGTTCATTGAGCCAAAACAAAAAAATTTCAAAACATACCTACCCTGATGGGCTTTTGAGAAACTGAAGCTCAGGATTCTCTACTACATTATGTGTCTACTGCAAGCTAATGAAGCTGCAAGCCTTCAGAGCACTCCATGAAACCGATGCCTGACATTGTTTTACAAGTATGAGAAATTTCCGAAGAGAATCAGAGTTTCATGGGAATTTTCAGAAGGTTTCTTTTCAATTATAATTTCTATGTCACTCAAACAACCTGCCTATTCCCCACAAATGGCTCTGAAATTATGAACTGGAGAAAAGTCGTTCTTCTCTCCCAGTAGATCCAACTTCTTCATATTCAGAGACTGTTTGTTATTCAGAAACTATTTACTGGTTTCTATCATTAAAAAAAAAAAAGTTTGACTCAAATCCTGCAACTAGACTTCACTAATATAGGGTTCCTGAAATCAATCTACACTTCTCTTATCTGCTGAAGCTACAGAAGGAAAGGCATCTTGTGTCTAGTTGCCAAATAATAACACTATGAACCCTATAAATCTCAATGCCGCATTCTTCAAAATATTTATAAACACATCATTAACACAAATGCTGAAATCATATTATTAAAAAACATTTTAATAATCCTAGAAATACCACAATTTTACCATTAAATGAGTGGAACATACCTTTATACTAGCAGGTAATTTCTTAAATTTGTCATAAGTTCACTTTTAAGCACTTTATAATGTCTACACCATGTATTTGCATCTTTAATTTACAGTTTATTTTTACAAATACCTTGTTTTAAAAAATAAACAAATCCCCCAAACCCCTCTAACAATCATCATTTTTTAATCCATTTGGCTAGGCACATTAGACAAAATTTAGAGCTAGCAACATGTTAACAATAAACGGACTATCTCATCTATGTGAAAACTTCAAATAAAAATTATTAACTATGCCTGCTTTCTCTAAAAGATTTTCCGGTACTCAAGGTTAAAATTGCAAGTCCCTCAGATGCTCCAGTTAGGTTCAAAGAACTCTAAATTCAGATAAACTGTGATTTCAAATCAGTTCTTAAACATGCTCAGTGCTTAAAAGAAAATATGACATTGCTCAAGGTAGGCAGGCAGTGTATCTCAGCTTCCACGTCATGGACAAACAACCTGGAATCTGCATCATTAAGTGAACATCTGTTGAACCTGCATAATATACTGGAAAGAACAGACACAGGTTTCTAATTGTTTAACATCTGATTGAGGCTGAATTCCCTCATTTCCCATTGGAGATTGGAAAAGCAGAAGTATAGAAATGCAGACTTTATATACGAATTTTAGTCTCACATTAGGCACATTCATCAGATAAAAAACATCACATAAGAAGAGAACAAGAAAAAGTTAGACAGTCTCTGGTTTTTGCTTTCAGCATTTGTCACAATTCAAAGATTAAGAAGGTGTGTTTGGGTGGGTTTTTTCTTTGTTTGGCTGGTTTGTCAAGGGGTGTTTTTCGTTGGGTTTTTTCTTTTTTTTGGGGGGAGGTGGGGAAGTTAAATCAATTAGCATGCATCTGTAAAAACTTTTGATAAACTTTCTCCCAGTCATTAAAAGGCCCAATATAAAGCACAAAACAGTAAGATTCAAAGTGTGGGACTCACACTCTGATCTGCTGTGAAAAAGAACTCATACAGTACTCAACTGAAACCATATACTAGATCTGAGAATTTACTGGGAGATTTTTGTAACAGTTTTGTAATGAATTTCTGATTAGCCTCTGCAAAGCTCACATTACTATCAACTGTCCAACCTGAGCTGGCAAGCAGGACGTAGAACTCCACAAAGGAAAACCAGATACGTTTTTTAAGTAGTGGCAAGATTCTGAATACTTGAATCATGTGGAGAACAGACCTCTTACGCAAGGCGGAAGGGTTTAAACAGTAGCTATCCTGTCTCAGAAACACTCTGTTCCTTCTGTATTCCAGCACTGTCTCTTCCTTAGCAGAAGCAAACATTCATTATTTCCAGACAGACAGTGATTCTCGCTTCTAAATTTGTTAGTCTGCTTTAAAAACAATGAGATACCTCTTCACCTTATACTGTGCAAAAAAGGAAAAAAGTTAATGTCCCTATTTCGCGCCTAAAACAAACAACTCCTCAGCAAAATTCTGTACTAAGTTTAAACAGAAAAAAAAAGGCATTTGAACCAGTTGTTTTGGGTTTGTTCTTTTTTTCTCACAAGAACCATGAATTATAAATAGAAAAGGTAGAGTCTTTACCAGAGTTCACTATTCCATTCACATTTTAGTGAGTTTCTTTGACCCAAGACAGCCATATTCCATTGCTTCCCACAAATTTCAAGCAAGACAAAACAGGAAACTTCAGTACTTTGAGCTGATCTCTAACTAGGGTACTTTTTCCTCCTAATGCACCAATTTAAAAAGACAACAGCAACCACTTAGGGAAGCCAAGTGAACTGCAAGGTCAAGAATACATGAATAGAATTTCTTAAAAGAAAGGTGTGATTACAGTCTGCATTTCCAGCAAGAGGGAAACTTCTGCAGGAACCAGATAAATCTCAGTTCCAGCATTATGGAAAACTTCATATAAAGTTACTTATCTGGTAAGCTTCTTTATCAGTCTCATAGGTCAAGATCACTCATATCTCACACAAAGAGCAAAACAGCACTTATTACTTATCAGCAAGGTTGAGAAAGAAAGAGGAGAAAATGCCTGATTACCACTCGATATGTACAAATCATGAAGCTGTCAAATATCCAGTTTGCAACTATCCTGTATACCACGTAATCAGGTCAGTTAAGGGCAAGGTGGAGAAGTGCAGCAGCACACAGCCAAGGACAGTTAACAGCTCTTCAAATACACCACCCAAATCACTACCAAGTAACTATGCTCTCACACAACAGTACAAGAGGCTGTTCTGAGTTTGTGATGCTGGTGGTTGAACGAGGCAGACAAGGTAAGCAATTTATTGTCCCTATCTAGGAAATTAATAAAAAAGGCCTTGAGAAAACAAGCAGTCACCCTATGTCCTTTCAGATGCTCTGTTAATACTGGTCTCCTCAAAGTGATTTAATTCCTCAGAAGACAGATTTTGAAAAGATGTCAGGCTCTCTTCAGACATAGAAGAGCCAGAAATGACTTCAAGTTACATCAAGTAGCAGCAATCAAACTATTACTATATGTGACAACCTGAAGTAAAGGCCTTACAAAGTCAGGCTTGGGCCAGCAAACCCCCTTCCTGGACCACTGGACAAGTATTCTTAAAGTCACCAATTAACAGAAATGTAGCAAGTAACACCACAGACTTCAATAACCTAAATCTTCACACAAGTTTCCTCAAGATACACTACAGTGGATTTTGGCTTTTTATCCTGCAGTGTAACTGCAGAAAGCATTGACTAGTCAATAAGAAATCGATGATCTCTTAAACTTTCACTTCACTCTTCGAAGGGACAGAGTGCTTGCCAGAGATGTCAACAGTAATTCAGACATAAAAAAAAGTCTGGTATTTTAGGATTTACTGAAAGGTTTCTCCAATGTGAATTCTCCAGTGAAACTCTCATGGTTTGTCGAAGCCCTATCTTTAAGAAAACACCCTGTTCTGTGCAAGTGACATAGCGAGGTACTAAGTATCCAGGATTCAACTGTCTACCATTGCTTTTGAGGACTGTGCACAGAAGTGGATCTAGGGTCAGTGCTGAAGTGCAGTTTTTCACATCAGCACTAAGCTCAGGGCACTCGGGACACTTCCAACATTTCAAGATAAGAACCCACATCAAAAATTATAAACTGAGCATTTCTTATTAAATACTATTTCACTGGGGCAGAACACATTTGTTCAGGAATCAGTAGACTTTGACAAGGGTGCAGATGGGAAATAAAGGTACTTTTCACTACATCCTGACCAGTCTGATGGTGCTGCTGAAGAAACTCTTTCTAAGAAGATACTAACATCTGGTATTCCAGAAGAGAAGGCCAGTATCAGTTTAGGGAGATTTTGTTGTTGCTATTTAAAAAGCGGTAAGGGATTAAAAGAAACTACAGTAAGGCACCCAAGGAAAAAGGGAAAGGCCAAAAATCAAAAGCCACCTCACATTTCTGAGCTCCTCATTAGAAAGCTGTGAGGACCTGGTGACATGGAATAGGAGTGCATGTTTCAGTACACCACTATAGCAGACGGGTATTAAGTGCCTATAGCACATTTATCAGTTGGAGTTAGGACAGATGTATTGTGATGGTTTAACCGATTAAACATGAATTGGCACCTCAAGACAAAACTTTGTCAAGCCTGAGAGGAATTTGCACAACTCACGTAAAATAGGCATGGAACCGACAAAAAGGGAGGAAGTCAACAAGTAATGTTGAAGGAGATGGTCCAGTCTGGAGAACAAAATTTCTTTAAGAGTTGGTTCTACTTTGCTAAATACATTTAACCAATAATTAAAAGAAGCGTACAAGTACACCTGAAGTTCTGACTGATGGTAGCAGCAGAGAATATGATATAGGCCTCAAAGACAAACACATGACATTTCATTTCACATCGAATTAAATGATGTGCAGGAACACACCTGTAAACAAGTAAAGAACCCATCAAGAGCTGCACCGTTGAAATTACTTTGACCAAAGAATCTCGTTTTCTGACAGATCACAGGACAACTACAAATGAATAATTTCTCAGATTTAGGCATCAACAGAAATAGGTATGGCAAGACTTCAATCAGGAGAGCTTTGAAACAAAACCTTCTGAATCTCTTCCTTATGGTAAAACTCTCTAAACATCACCAGAACATCTCTGAACCTCACAAGCCAGGTACCACAACTGAGTGGAACATGCAACAGGCGGTGAAATTCCAAACTAAATAGGTAAGACCATAGAATGGCTTGGGTTGAAAGGGACCTTAAAGCTCATCTAGTTCCAGTCCCCCTGTGGGTGTCCCTGCGGGCAGGCACACCTTTCACGATGGCAGAAGTGAGTTTATAAACCATATTTCCCCAACAGCCATTGTACTGTATCACTTTAAAGTTTTTTTTTTTAGTCAGTTAAATACTACTTATGAAAGTTGAAGGATGGAGAGAGGGATGAAGATGGTCCAGGAAGAATAAGAAAATTGAAGGAGTATGTACCAGAATCACAGGTAAGTCCACCATCACTGCATTATTCAGTTGGTAGCACAGCAAACGTTTGAAACAGTTTGTCACAGTCAGCACTAAACCCTTACACAGAACAGTTTAAGACAGCAGTACAACCTAAGTCGATCCTGTTTTTCTTCCCCCACTCATCAGATGGCTAACACCAGAATGACCTACATCTGAACTATAGGTCACAAAACAGTAGCCATTTGATAATCCTCCCCCATTTTCAGATTAGGGGGCTTAATAACTACACTTAGGTAAAGTCAGATCTTTGCATTTAACTGGGCCTTGCTACAGCACAGTCTCTGTCCTGTGAGCCAAACTGACAGCTGAATTAAAGCAAGATTCCTTTAAAGCAGTCTTCTATAATCTACATTATATATGGCAGCAATACTAATTCATTGTTAATCAAAAGACATCCAGTAGTTTTGCATGAAGAATATTTTAACCTGGCATTCCTAAATGGAGAAGTGCCTTTAGAATGGTAAGTGAAACTTTTAAATAAGATGTGCAAAGCTTTTTGACAATAATTACGAAAAGCAGTAGCATATTCAACCCTAGATCAATTAAACGGCTCTCTGACCTATTAGTGGCTCAGCAGACTAGAAATGCACTATAGCTAGTTTATAAAGCAGTGGAATTATGACAGTGAGAACTATTATTCATAAGTAAGACTAACTAGCCTATAGTTAAGATGATTTGAAAAAGTTGAGAATTGGTGGAAGAGGGAAGATAAATATTTTTAATCCGAAAATTAAGCATTTTTAAAAGAAGTTATTAGCATTTTAGAATAAAGCGCTGAAAACAAAAATTGTTTTTCCACTGAACAGCACTTCGAACACAGATTAATCAGTCCCCAGGTGCCACAAAAGTTAGGGTGTCTCATAATTGGATACCAGGACCCTAGCAAGTTTATACAGAAACTGAAAGTGAGGAGCATAGTTAAAGAGGTCACAAATTCAGCGAGCTTTCATTAACCAACTAATTTAAAAAACAAATCAATCCCAAAAAAATCACATTTAGTAACATTTACCCAATACTCACTCCTGCAATACAACACATGCTTCAATGGAGATATAAGCCTGGATGGATGTTGAGAATCAAACACAAGAGCGGTAGCTGAGACTCCACAAGAATTTTGCGAAGAATAGGATGTTTATCTAAGAAGGAGTTAATCCAGCTTTTCAAGATACTACGCAGGAACCTGGTCTGTGCCAAAGTGGAAACAAAAAAAAAACCTGACACGTGGCTCTTTGATCAGCAGAGTGACATGCTGCAGACCACACCCCACAAAAAGGCATTCAATCTCTACCACTCAAGGCATTTCTACAGATTCAGAGTTCCGTGCTCTTTGCAATACATCTTCTGCCCCCTTACAGGGGGGTAGTGGCTTGTCAAACAGACGAGCCACTACCATCCATCTTCTCTTCCCTACTCTCTCCTCCCTTCTTCCTGTCTTCTTCACACCTTTAGAGAATGGGAGGATAAAGTGATAGATTAGCAGTGGTAAAAGAAGAGATGTATCACTCCCCCAACAAGGTTGTGCTTGGTTTTGTTTGCTTTTGTGCTCTCTGGGTTTTCTTCCTAACGTATGGGAGCTAAATTTATAATGCCATCCTACTTTTCAGAAGTTAGATACTAGACATGTGAGTCACACTAATTCAGTTCTGTTCCAACCTCTATTAATGTTCCAACCTATCTTATCAAAGTTCCCACCACGTACATTGAAGAGAGCAAGGTTCAAGAATAACATAAAAGACAGTGGTTTTAACTGGGACAAAGAATTTTAAGTTAGTGAAGTCTATAAAGCTCTGGCTGACCTCTACACTTTACATAAACACACTGAACTCTAAAGGTTAGAATAATAACTTTGTTTGAAGCCCTGATACTTGAGTCATATTCAAGAAGAAGGGATCCATTGTAACTATCTATTCAAAACACCCATATAATACAGCTGAAAAATAAAGGCAAGCATGGAAAAGGGGAAGAGGCACTAATTTTTCCCATTTTAGCAGTAGGCAGCATAAGCACTGTCTATTTGCTAGTAGCTGGAATATAGCTCCTCAACCGCTTACACTGATGTGATAAATTGATCATCATGACACATTCGTATTACTATTTCCCTTACACAGCAAGACAGTTCAACTAACAGAAAACCAACCCAGAGCAACAACAACAAAAAAATTCACAGTAGGCCTCCCAGACTAACTTAAAACAGAAGGGCAGTTCACTGTTACACCAGACAAGTTCCACTACAAAGGGAGATCAAGTGGAAAGATCTTGTTAGTGGTACTGTATTCTTTCTCTCATCAACAGTTTTGTTGGTTAGGACACTCTTCAGCCAACTTACGTTTTTCAGCTCACTTCAAACCCACAAAAACTGTTGCTAAAATAAGGAATTGCTAAAAATCAGTAAAGCTACTTACATTTGATTCAGGAGGAAAAGCAGGTATGTAGTAAATCTGATCAGAAAAGTGATCCAAGTTAGACTAGATCTGACTTTTTCTTTCCTATTCATCCTCCTGCCATGTCTCCTCTCCTATTTTCTAGGTTAGTGTTAAGTTAGATTAGTTTTACAGTCTAGTTTATCGAACTGTTTAATAAATGAATGCTTATACCAGTCCACATAAATCTTGAAGGTAGGTACAGTGAGTCCAGAAAGAAAAACAATAAAATTGTGTTATGCATCAACAACAACAACAAATCCCCTGAAAGTTACCAACCTCAAATATTAAACAGTTACTGAATGCCAAACCAAGGGAAGAACTGAGATGGAGTTGCAGTGACTTTATCTGCACTCCATGGTTTTGGTTTACACAAGTTCCAGCTTAGGAAACTCTCAGTGTAGAAAGACTCTCAGAGTTTAAATTTCTCAGCTCACTATCAGCCACATAAAAAGTAAACAGCTACTATATAAGAACAAACAATAAGAAAGTTCAAGCTATGCCTAAAAACACTGACATAGATTACAGTAGTTCCTGGAACACTTAAAAATTGAACTGCTTCCACATACCAGTATCTAGACATAGGGAGCACCAAAAACAATCACAGGTTTTATCAACACTACTGAATATGTGTACCTACTTGCATGCTCTGCAACATGTTTCTGTTCCAAGTGCAAAGAATTCAAATAAAGCACTGCTTGCATCTGGCACAATCCATGGATTAGTGTACAGTTGGTGTACACTAATCCATGGTGTAGCAGGTACAGTTTTGTCTTTCATAAAAATTATGCTCCATACATCCTTGCAATTGCAGATTCACAAGGGATCAGTGAACTAGTGCTGCATCTACTGCTAAATACACAGAATTTCCTCCCTCTGTCTTTTAAACTTAAGCCTCTGGGTGTCATTTATCTAACTTTTCTTGTACTGTTTCCCATGTAAAGATTTCTCTCAAGGGCCAATTTTAAGACATCCCTCCAGAAACACATAATGACAGCAGTAGGCAATTACTTTTTTCTGAGAGAAAAGCTGATGAGTTGAAACGAACTGTGAGAGAATACGGAAAAGAAGCCGATTTAACACTACATATTTGAAGCAAAGATAGTCCAACACAAGCAAAACAAACACCATGTGTTTTCTCTTATTTCAGTCTAAAACCAGTTAACATGATACATATACCACATCAACTTCCACTGACCTATATACACACACTGACCATTTTTTCCTCTTTTGTTAACCTGCTTAGTTCAGGGGAAATTGGGATTGCATGTTTAAGGCTCTGTTGCATTCCTGGCAGCTGACAGTGCCACAGGCAGTTAAACCAATCCAATGGTTCCTTTCTGCTATCACCCATCCTGCTTCCTTTACACAGTCCTATCCTTATCCTTGTGTTAACAGCAGCATCCAGATTTTTTTCCTGCAATCCCCCAACTTCTCAACAGCCTGCTGATCAGCTATTGAGTTATAACAGATCAGGCAAGGGACCAGTGAGTGCTGATGCAAGCATCCAAGGAGTATGAACATATAGTCAGAATTGCAATTTCTCCAGTCTGGTAACAGTTCCACAGGACTTGATGATGCAAAATGGCACTTCACTGCATTCTTAAACTGTGGTTTCATAATAAGTGTTCAATGCTAATGCTGACTTGCACACTTGCCTTTGTAATACTAGTTTGAGTTGTTCCCTTACATGACACCATCTACCCTCATTGCCTCAAAAACTGCCTGTGAACCTGTGCTGTGATTCTGATCTAGATTTAATGCCCATTCTTCTTCCAACATTTGCAGTAACACTGAGATTACTTCCTTGATCTGTTTCACACTGGAATAACTCAAAGCACAACAGATCCACAGGAACACCTTACACTAGTATTACTGTCCATCACATGGACGATGGCACTACAGCAGGCTTGTTCACTGGTTAAAGATGCTGGAGTGACAGGGAAGCAAAAGAGTTCAAAGCAGGTATCCTATCGAAATCATTCTTGCACAGTTTGTTAGTACCCTGACAAGTAACAGAGCATTGAGCCACCAGAAAGATCATTAGCAGATACTCATGAACATTATAGATGTCTAGTAAAATAAAGTTCTCCCACTACTACTGTGGCAACTATAGAAAATCACCTAAAACTGCAGTAGTGTTACCAAAAAAAAAAAAAAAGTGACACTAACCTGCTGCAAAGTACTTACAGCCACACTGAAAGTGAGAACACTGCTAGTGTTGTGGGAATAAAGATACAAAGTACTTAATGCAGGAGTGTTGCAAGAGTGGGGATGCCACCAAATGCAGTTGCTACAAATCTTTTTTCAGGGGGAAATTCCTCTTCTTTGGAAGTGCACCTGCAAGACAGCTTGTTCAAAAATAGTCAGCTGGAGCAGAAGTTCAAACACTTAAAAAAAAATTTAAGGTCTAGACCTATCAAAATAGAATTAGATGCACTAATATCCTAGTTTTGAAGGAAAAAAGTCTGAAAAAATGTAACAAGAGTAAAGGAGTATTTGTATGCTAGATTTCACAAAAATGGATTTTTGCTTTGATCAAATTTCAGTTTTCATAAGAAAGCAATACCAAGGCTATTTCCTGTGAAATGTGTGCCCTTGAGCTGCAGCAGAACAGTAAGACTTCTGCCCTTCCCCCAAATAGCAATGTATTTTTTTTCCAAAAAGCAGTTGCAATAATAATCTAATCTTTCACTGAAAATGAAAATTTTACTGTTATATTTTCATGACACACTGCAAGGCCCTAGCAAGATTTCAACATCCATGACTGGAGTTACCTGGCACTTCGCATTAAAAAGCCTTGTGTTACTGCCCCAAACTTCACCCCTAGGATACTCTGATAATATAGTAAAAGCACAACGTTATGCTTGAAGCTTTTTCTGGCACCCCAGCAATTATTTGGTCTTTCCTCTGTGCCTATTCATGAAAGTAATGGGAACTCAATGTACTTGCCAACACTCTACCTGTAAAGTTGAAATGAAACTGGGCAGTAGGATCAATGATTGCTGGAAAAAATGGCATAAATCCTTTTTCTTAAGGCTGACCACAAAGCTAGACTTACAAAAGACTCAGACTTGCCAAAGCCTCTCAATCCAACGGAATAGAATTAACCGATTCACATTACAAAGTTTTAATCAAAGAGCACCAAAGAGCAATTCTTAACCATTCCGATACAACATCTACAAAATACCTTGCAATTTAAACCACCACAGAACTCAGTTACTGGCTAAGTCAGGTACTTCAAATCTGAGCTTTCTGTCACTTTTCTATAAACTCAGAACTTCAGATGTTATGTCACAAAGACTGATCCTAGGACAAAACATAGCAGTGAGCACTGCTATAAACAGTACTTGTTAGCTTGTATTATGCATGCTGTAAGAACATCAAGAGAATGGAGATCTCTTGGTGCCTTTAAAGAGCATCTAGTTTTGAACTCTGATTGAGTCATGCAAGAGTTAGGAACATCCAATAAGCACAAGTCCAGGCATCTTAGGAATGTTAGTGCTCAACATAACACACACAGAGATTACCAGCTCAACAGATATTTTGTACTGAACACCTATTTCGAATTTCTGTTAATATATTCCATTCATTTACAATGGGAAGTCTTTTGTACCTTCAAATATGTTTAGATATCAAATAAGCAAATTTTCAGTAACGTCGGTGAAATTTTATCACTGTTTTTCTTCTCAAATTCTTTAAGTGCTTGAACATTTTGACATGAGACTTTAAATCATATTCTGCAGGACACAAATTAACATATTAGGCTGGTAAAACCCAAGCTTTTAAATATATGCATGGGCTTTAGAGTTAAGTCTGCAACCAGGTTTTGACCAACACACAATTCAGCAATTAAGCTCTTTGAGCAGAGGTCCCTAACCACCACTGGCCCTCCACTGAATATTATTTCAGTCTTACTGTTGTGGATAAAAATGTCAACTGTGAGCCTCAATCACTGTCTTGGAGGTATTATCCCTGACTCAGTTTACCACTTCCATAAAGAAAGTGGGTGAGGAATCCTTGAGAGATAAAGGATTATACTACTGAAATGCAAATATAAAATTTAATATCAATACGGTAAATGACACAAGGACATCAAAATACTGCTGAATATCTGAAGAATGTAGCAGAAACAGTATGACTTGTTAAAGGAGTCTGTACTTTCTCGCTCTGCTCTCCGACCATAATCCTTCACAAATGATAGTCCGCAGAATCATATCGCCCTTCTACATTTTTTTTCAAAATTAAAAAGAATTTTAAGGGTAGAATGATCTGTTGTTGGCGATGCTTTTTTGTTTGGATTGTTTTTTGTTAGGATTGACAGTAAGCTAATTCAAGAATTGGGGGGTTACTGCCTTACCACATTGTTTTTCTCACCTTACTACAAATATGATTCTAGAGAAGAAGTGGAGAAAGAAAAAGTAAGTTATGCCAAATCTGTCATACTCATCACTCCTCCCTCCACCATGTTGCCATTTCAGCCATCAACCCAGCAACTGTTCAGACCTTCACTCAGACCTTCCCATTAATACTTTGTTAGACTCTTCAAATCCTTGGGAATACTTGGGTGAGTGAGAACAATGAACTATTTTTACTTTGGAAGTTATTTTGGGCTATTGTGGGAGGTTTTTTTACAGAACTTAATGCAACAGGATTTCAAAGAAGGAGGTAAAAAAAAAAAAAACAAACAAAAAACAACCCAGCCCAAACCTGTTAGGCATACTCTACCTCCTCTATCAGGACTACTCACTTGCCACTTTGTTGACACTTTCTGATAAGAGCTGCTCAACTGGCATGCCAAGTAACAGTTCTTAACTGAGACAGCTCTTGACTAACTATTAAACCATAATCAATGTCCTTCCTCCTTAGCAGTTGCTAATCATGTCAGGGTTCCCTTCTGAATTAACTGAATTCTACATCATGAACACACAAAGATATCATACCCTAAATAAGTTTTATTCCAATGAAGAGAAAGCTGAATGAGAAGCACCACTAGAGTGGTGTAAAAATCAGTGTAAAATATCAGTAATTATGAGACAGTTTTGCACTTTACAATTCTCAGTGAAAGGACAACCAAAGAAGCAACTCTAAGAAGTTTCCCAAACACTGCAGATCTGCCCAGCAGAGAACCCAAGGTGTGATATTTCTTTGCACTCTCTTTTTCATTGTTGGTCGTGCTGCACAACTGCATTTCCTGAACAAATCTAGCAGTATGCAATTACCGCCCCAATGTTTCTTCAGTCATCCACTGTGTCAAGCAGACTTTTGAGATTTAATTTAAATTTGTAAGAGAAATGCCATTAAGTAACGGGTAACCACCGAAATTGCCACTTACATACTGGCAGAGATATCTGTCCATGAGATTTAACAGCTTATCACAGCATCTATGCCAATGAACTGGCTCTCCCTGTATATTCCAATTAAACTGCACTCTTTCAGCAAGAAGTATAATCTAGTGTAGTTGTGTAAGGAAATACATAAACATTGCTTTCCTATACAATATTATACTTGGAGGATTAAACTTGGAGGATTAAAAGGACAGTGCAAGCATATACAAGTACGATATCATACAGGTGTTATAACAGGTGTTTAGAAGAGTTATCAGGGCAACACAGCAAGATCAAGAAGCTTGTCTGTATGAAGCAGCCACCAGGTTACTGAAAAATGTATTTTTCAGTTTCACTCGAACAAAGCTAACTGCCTGTAAGTGTACCTACTTAGATATTCACTTCTTAGTTTGATCTCAAGTGCACTCAGCAGCACTGAATGAACCCTCCCAGCCACACTGGATGTGCTTCCCTGCTCAGCCATCGGGGAGGATAGGCACTGACAGTAACGCGCTACTTGGAGACCAAGGATCTTATCTACTTCCCCGAGAAGGGAAACGTCTGTTGAAACAATACAAATAAAGCAGTTCCTGGCATCAGTGTTCACTCCCCCCCCCCACAAAAAAAACCAAACAAAGAAAGAAACAAACAAAACCCACCCAAATCGAGGCGGCACACGTACGGAGTGCCAGCGCTTACAGGGGCAGGGGCGGGGAGGGGAGGCTGCCTTATCCCGGGCGGAGCGGAGCGGGAGCAGACCCGCTCCCGAGGCTGCTCCGGGCGGGAACGCCGCCGGTGCCCGCGCGCCCCCGCCCGCCGGACACGCGCGGGGGGAGTCACGTGAGCCCGGGAAGCTCCCGGCACGAGAGCGACCGGGACAGCCCCGGGGCGGGGAGGGCGGGGGGAGAGCTGCCGTCGCCATGACAACTTCCAGGGGGAGGGAAAACTTCAAATCCCAACCGTCAGTGCAGGAGCGGCTCCCTCTTAAAGGCGCACGCACACACACAGACAGACACACAGAGGCGGGCTCCCTTCCCCCCTCCGCCCCCCAGGCAGTGGCGATGGAGGAGGAGAGGAGGGGGGCAGCCACCGGCGCTCGCCGCGCCAAGGACGAGGAGCCGAGACAAAAGGACCCGAGCTGAGAACGGGTCTCGGTCGGCGGCGAAAGGAAAGACTCAGCGGCCGTAGCCAAAGCCGTAACACCCACCCTCCGCTGCCCGGGGGCGGCTTAGGACCTTCATTCCCCCTCGCAGCCCCTGTCTCCGCTCCCGCTCTCCAAGAAAGCCGCTGGGGCCGCTCCTCCATCCCCGCTCCCCCCCTCCGCCCACCCGGCAGCCCCGGGCTCGGGGTGCCTCGCCCGCCCCCGCTCCCCGCTCCCCGTCCCTCTCTCGGAGCCCGCTCGCCGCCCCGTCCGCCGCCCCCGGTCCCGCCGGGCAGCCGGGACTCCGCCGCCGCCCCCTCTCTTACCCACACAGTGCATGAGCCGGTGCCGCCAGGAGTCGAGTTCTCGGCGGACTCCCCTGCGCTCCGCCGTGCAGCGGGGGCTCCGGCACTGGGAGGCGGCGGCAGGAGGAGCGGGAGCCGCGGCGGCCATTCCTTCTGTTCCCTTTTCCATCTGCCTCTGACCTCACGCCCGCTCATTTACATACGAGCGCGCGCTCCCCCGGCTCCTCTCCCTCCCCCCCACCCCCCTCTGCCTCGCTGAGCGCGCGCCCGCGCCCCCCCCGTCCCCTCCCGCTCAGCATCCGGCGCGGGGAGCGCGCGCGCCGCCTGGCGGGGGGACTGACGCGCGTCCCCGCGGCGCCCCCGCCCCGCCCGGGACCCGCTTCTCGACCGCGGACCGCGGGCCGGGCCGGTCGCCGGGCCGAGAACCGACACCCGCTCCCTGCCTGCCACCGCCCCGCTGACCATCGATGTCCCCCGGCCTACAGTTCCCGCAGGGTAGCGCGCCACCCGCTCCCGCCCGGGCAGGGCGGGCGGCGGCGAGGCACGCCGGGAACTGTAGTTCATGAGGGAGGGGAGCGGCGCCACCCCCGAGGCTGCTCCCCGGGGAAAGCGGCGCGGCGGCCCTGCCGGAGGCCCCGGCGCTGCAGGGCCGCCCTCGCCCCGCGCCTCACAGCGTCGCGCTCAGAGCATCGCAAAAAGCGGCGCAGGTCTCTTCTTCATCCCCTGGGCTGCCCCGGACGCTGCTTGGAGCAGGGCTTGTTCCTGGCTCAGATCCCCCCTCGTCCACCCTACCCCCGGGACCGCTTCCAGCCCGATTTCCCTCCGGCCCTGCTGCCACCGCACAGCGCTGTACCTCCTGAACCAGCTTCTCAGATTCACTCTGTGCGGAGATTTTCAAAGTTCTCCGAGCTCCTGCTCGGTTCACCAGGCTGTTTTCCACGGCTTTGCCTTCAGCCTACTTTTTATGGGGGTGTTGATCATGTAGAGCGGGACAGGGAGGTTTGCTGGGGACTGGCCTCACACAGCCTTATCCCCCACCCTCCCTTTGGAAAAGACTAGCGTGGAAAGTGGGAGCCAAGTCGGTTTAGTTCAGTATCTGGAAACACACCTGAGAAGACTTACTATCAACCTACGAATGACTTCAGAACTAAAGTCAGATTAAGGTAACTGCGAGAAAGTTAACACACAAACGTCACATTGGATTACTTGGAGCACTTGACAACCCCTTGGACGGTTGGTTGTGCTGCTCTGCACACAGTTACCCTTCGGGTTGTACCTCCAGCACAAGACAGACATCCCTCCACATCAGTCTAATGTGACAATTGCTACCCATGCCTTGCAAAAGAGCAATTAGCAGATTTTAATTGCCCAGACAGAAAAAACAAAATCTTGCTGTTTTCTCACATCCTGGTGCGTCCTCCTCCTCCACGCTCCCCTTCTCATAACAGTCTTTGTAAGCAGTGTTGCTTCAGCAAGAAATTACGTTTTGTGTGCTTATTTGCAGGTTGTGATAGAAAACAGGATTTTATAAGGCCATAGAAAAGACAAGACAATGTTGCTTCTCCCCTTACTACCCCATATGGGTTGAAGGAACAACAGTGGAAAGAACCATGTCAGGCCATATATATCCATTTTTTTCTCTTGTTCTAGCGTATGAGCAGAATTAACAGCAGCAATACTGTGTCAAAGCTGCAGAAGAGCTTCAACTTTAAACAATGAATAGGAAGCCATTCCCCACTCATTCATCCCTCTGTGTATCTGTGTAGACTGTCACAGGCAGAGCTGTTTGGGAATGGAGCCCTTACCACCTTTCACTGGAGAATTTCAGGAGAATGGCAAGACTGGAAGTGCAGGTAAAAAGGCAGCCTATTGCTTCCTCTAGCTTTTCAGCATGATAGCCAGCAATAAATAGCAAGCATAGATTGCTATTTATGCTATTTATAGCAGCCAGTCTTCTGGCTGCCTCCTTCTTCACCTCAAATCTACTACGAGTACCTTGGGTCTCTTACTTGCACTGGCCTTCCAAATAGCCACAAAAATGGTCAGCTGTGCCTCAAAGAAATGGCAAAACCCAAGGTAACTCTGGGAAGTCGCTGTCAAAACCCACACAAACCAAAATGTAACCTTATTTGGATAGAATGCATCGGTTTCAAACTAATAATACCATCCAGTGATTTTTTTTTTTTTGGCCATAAAACTGGCTTAAAAAAAATAATCTGTCATGCATTGGCTTCTACTGCAAGCCTTGCATGATGGATATTTCCTTCTGAACTTCATAAAGATGTTCTTTTATTTTGTGGGTGACGGATATATTCAGGGGTTGCTTGTAGAGCACAGCCCTGAAGATCAGTTCTGCTTCCACTGTAATGAACAAAACTTTGGTAACAGATGGCAGATCACATCTTTTTTTGTGAAGAAATATCATAAAAATAAACTATGTGACTTCTGTAAAACAGCTAATTGAGCTTAATGAATTCAACACACAGGAATTTTAAATGAATAGTGTTTAACTGAATCCCTGAGGTTATGTGACATGAATCAGTTTTGTAGGGACAGAAATGCCCTGAGTCTGAAGAGTTTTATTTTGAGATATCTATGATTAAATAAAGAGTGGAGAAATAACTCTCCACCCTCCTCCATTTTGCAAATTTAGGATACTTTTTGTTGCAATTTTAAGGTTCCTCCTGTTTGAGAGACTTCTCCAGGCACGAAAGAAAAAAGAAGTAACAAAACTAACAGAGCTGGTGGGCAGATTTCAGAGATCGGGTGGAGGAAAGGGGAAAGAAAGCATTTCCCACTGAATTTTTATACTTGCCTAGATTTTGAACTCCTAGTCCTTCTGAAAATACTACCTAGAAATCAGATGTGCTGTAGAGACTAGTTTTGAACCACTCCCTCCCTTTTGAGATGCTTCATTTTTCCAAACATCAAACTGAAACAGGTAACCCAAGGATCCTGCTTCAGAGATGTTGTTTTTACGTTAACAGTACTGGTTTTTCTTCTCTATGAAAATTACTTCCCAGAAAAGAGGTTACTTCTGATGTGGACTTGTACTTGATTTTATAGAAACATTTCCA
The DNA here is from genome assembly GCF_003945595.2 of Pipra filicauda. NCBI lineage: Eukaryota > Metazoa > Chordata > Aves > Passeriformes > Pipridae > Pipra > Pipra filicauda. The sequence goes on along the minus strand of NW_024104646.1, from coordinate 135,089 downwards.
CTTTTCTGAACAAGGGTTGGATCAAAACCCCAAAGCTTATTGAGGGCAGAAGCTGGAGCAGTGAGGGATAGTTTTGATTTAGTTAATCTTAGCTGCCTGTCCTAGCTAATTTTTGTGGGATCAGAGTATCAGTTACTTAGAAACGGCTCTGGAGGCCAAGTCCAGTACAATTTTGTTTCAAGCTACAGGAATTATTAGTGCTGTTCTTCCTGTATGTTTTATCTCATATCAGTTTGTGGGTAAAGAGAAATTAAAATAGTCATGGATGCTTATGGTTTGATACCACCACCCCATCAAAATCTGACATTTTGAATTAATTTTTTGAACACTTTGGGGAGATTTAACTATCTTATTGAAACATTGCAAAATTGTTCATCACAGAAACCTCTTTATAATTAATCCCCAAAGGTGAAATTCACTCCAGTACAGACAGCTTTGCATGGCTCTTTGTCACATAAGTACTGCTTTGTGGAAACTGGGGGCAAGGATAAAGTGTAATTAAAGCAGTCTAACTTGAACAGAACCCTGTAGCAAGACTTCTGCAGATGCTATCTGAGGTAATGAGCTCCTTCTCTCACAAAAATACAATTTGTAAACCTTGAAATTGTCAGTGCCTTGGTAAAATAGAAAGGGTTAAATGATGAATTGTGTAATAACTTTATGAATGAGTATTGCAGATAATGATTGATACTTGAAAAATATACTGCAACAGAAAAGAGAGGCGTAAAATTAATGACACTAGAGGAGATTTCACCATAAACACTAACATGGTCAATTACATGCAGGATCTAACAAAGTAAGTAAGGGTTATTTAGTAACTAGTGTGAATATAATATTGCAAATACAAACACAGACAGAAGATGCCTCTGCTATTCCAAGTTTGATGTACAAATTATTCTTTTTCCTTCAGCAGAAACAGCTGGACCAGCTGTGTTGCGGTATGGCAAGAGCACTGTGAGAAGTGGGCCAGCCCTGCCTGTGGTGGCAGGCAGCACAGCCCGGGTAAAAAGCTTATCCCAAAGTTTAGACTTCAAATTTTCATTACAACCTCAGTCAATGTGAAGATACACAAAAATATGTTTAAAATCCAGATGTTGCTGACATCTACAGTAGGCGCCCTGTGAGCCTGGAAACTTAACCCCCAAATGTTTCCTTGCATTGTCATAATCTCTAAATGAAAATGAAGGGAAACAAAGAGAAAATGAAAGCTGAAACTAATAGAAACAGTTGGAAATGTTTCCCTTTCAAACACAGGTGAAAGGATGAGCTTTTTCACAGGCTAGAAGAGTCAGGCAGCTTCTGGTCTGCTCATTAGCTTTTGGATCACCAGGAAGAAGTAAGATTTGCAAGCATTCCAGGTTTAGACTTTTTATCTCCCTGTGCTCATAAAAAATTCAAAACAGTTTACAAATGGTGATGTGCGGAGAGACTATAATTTAATGTCTAATATCTTACAGATGAAGAAAGAAATAGCACTTGTTTACATCTGAAATCTCAGGGTACATAGAATATCATGAGTGGGAAGGGACCCACAGGATATTTGAGTCCAACCCCTGGCCCTGCACAGGACAACCCCAAAAATCACACCACACATATAGAGTATATATTTAGTGTTCAGTGACTACGTATTTCAGCAGAATATACAATTAAAAGTACTGCTGTCTCCTAATTACAGGGGCTGCTTTTATGAATCTCATCAGAATTAGCTGATACTAGTACCCTTCAACGCAGGTGTAAAACTGTATCTTTCTACAAAGTGAATTTAAAAGTGCACAATAACATTTTTTAGCCAAAACCTCCTTTAATCTCTCTACCTAGAGAAAAGTACCTGGAAATTCATGAAATGAAGCTATCCTCAGATAGAAAGGCAGCACTAAGCCAGCCAAGCCAGTGCTGTGCCCCTGTTATTGACCTAATTCTAAGTATATGAAACATAACTATTGGAGGCAGATGACCATTTTTTACAAATATCCTTGTCCTTTGTATAGGAAGGTAAAAGATAGGAGAATGATTCTTGTGTTCTACCATTAGTGCTCTTAAATCTGTGAACATCCAAATAGGTAAAACAAAGTTCGTATCTGAGCGGATGCATTCTTATCACATCATCTAATTAACTTAGCGAAAAGCAGGCAGGCTTTCAAGAACACCAGTATTCTTCGTGTCCTGTCTACTTATATCAGTGAGTATAGTTAAATAGAGATGTCACTTCCACACATCAAACTAGCCTTGTCTGTAGCAAGCAAGCATTATAATGAAACTCTACAGTGTTTATAAAATAGATGCTCTTGGTTTAACATGGATAACTAAAACATAAATAGAGCTCTCAGTTTATACCATTTCAGAATACACAGTGAAGTTTTCATAGGTTGTTTTCAGGTCTTTGTTTATCGCTTCTGTTTGGAGACCAAGAGTCTGGTGATACTGGGGCCAAAGGGCCACGGTCTCATCACGCGGGTGTCGTGCTGTGCAAGAGCACGCATGTATGAAGGCTACATTAAATTTAGACAAACCCTTAGAGCTAGAAAACCAATCACAACTTTTATGGTGAGCTGAGCACATCTGATCAGAGTAAAATCGTGTTGCTTAACAGAATCGCTCCTCAAAGCAGAGCTACGTTTTGGTGAGGTAGAAAAAAATGGGGCTTTAAACAATGTAGGCTTGTAAAGTGAAATCAAATGTTAATATGCAACTATCTGAAAGGCTCTGTGGTTTTATCTTATAAAAAACAAGTAGAATATCAACTTTTGTTCAGTACTAGTTTAAAACATTTATTTTTCTCAAAGTGTTCTTATGAGGGTGATATATCCTATATTACACTACTAGCCTGGCAGAAAAAGATGTGTAAGTGAAAGGAGTCAGCTTGAAATGCCAAAAAATAACAAATTACTCTTGTATAGATTAGACCACTGTTTTAACATGTCATTATTTCATTATTAAAATTAAATTTCGGGGGAAGGTAAAATCCAATATATACTCCTAAGTGATGCCTGCACAGCGCTATCTATCAAATATGGCTGTGTTTTTTCTTCCATTTAAACTGTTATCCTATATTCCACACAGCTGAGTAATGTCACTCACTCTCTCTAAAGTTTCCCATGTGGCCAAGTAATTTAAGTATGCCATCACCAGAGCAACTCTGCAGCTGAAAATATACTGCTATTAAACCCAGAGAGAATAGATCACTAATTGCAGCTTAATATTAGAGATAGACATGAAATACTGAGCCAGCCATCAGAGCATGCGCTGGTAATCCAAAATTATGTTATTACTGAAAAGACAAAGAACTGTTTATTGTCTTCATGAATGACTTTTACAATTACACTAGCTAAGAACTTTTTAAAGCTAAGACAAGGACTGCTACTTCTGCTCTCCAAGAGAATCATTGCCTAAGAAGCAGAGCATAGTGTACCACCTCCTAGGTCTCTAGCATCTCCCCAGGAGAGGATGTGTGTGTGATTCTCTGAGGAGGAAGGTATATGCCTGTAAAAGGTTTTTGTTTTTACTGCAGAAATTCATATTTTTGAATCCTTTGCACCTCTTTCCAGCTGCAATTTCCAGTATAGGCTGCAATTTTTTAACCAACCTAAGCAGTATCCACCATGGGTGGTGGGAAATAAGACCGAACAGCTCATTGGTCACTTGGGTAGAGCAGTTTATTTCCTGCAACATCACTTGCACAATTATTGCCTCTTGAAGTAGAACTTTTCATGGTTTGATTTAGGACAAATATTTTTATTACATGTTATCAATTTTATGTGTAACTTTCTTTTAGCTGAATTGCACTTGGTTTAGGTTATGTTCTGAATCCCCCACTCAGCTCCCCTTCCCCTCCTTTCCTGCAATTCCATATCTTCCATTTTCAATCTAAACATCTTGAACTCAAAAAAAAGTAGAAGAAAGAGAGAAGAGGAAACATTGTGGATGAAATTCACCACCCTTTTAGCAAAATAGAGAGCAACATGATTTCTCAGACACAAAATAATTTGAAAAAAGGACCTGGTTATTATTGAAATGCAACTCTTTTACTAGCTAGATCAGTGTTGTGGGGTTTAATTTGCTGTGGCACTATGTTGCTTCATATAACTGCATTCTTAAAATGTTTGGGTTTTGTCTTCTGGTTCTCAATAGGTATCTTTTCACATGATTTTAATCAATTTCAGTAGTGCTGCAAAAGTACTGAAAATAACATTTCTATTTTGCAAAGGCAGTTAGTTCAACATAACCAAGACATTCTTGTATTGTCCCTTTTTTTCATACTTAGATTTTAAAATCAAACATATGGAATTTTTTTTGTTCATGTTATTTCTCAAGTCATTTTTTAAAATTTATTTTATAATTTTCTTACATTGTCTGACCATTTTCGCATTATTTTTTAAAGACTATTTTTGTATTAGGTCAATTCAAACAAATTAACAAAACAGTTATAGATTCATATTAAGTATTCCTTTTTAGGACTACATGAAGTAATCTCTCAGCTAATAAAAAAATGAAGTCACACTAGGCTGAATATGACAGACTGAACAATTCCCCATTGGACTCCCGCTGAGAAAAGGAAACAGAGAAGATCTACTGCAGATCATCATAAGAAAATTCATAACATTGCTCTTGTCCTTTCCCATAATTTGATCATCCTTGGAAAAGCCTTTTTCATTCCAAGTATTCACGGGTTCAGATGCAAATAGAATTAATCTTTTCCTTCTCTACCTTAAGCAAGGCAACTTCCTCTAAAACCCCAAACATTTGTTTCTTCCTTTTCCTCCTCTTGTTTAAAAATTTAAGTGTTTAAGTTCCTACCATTTGCCTTGAAGGATGTTTCCACAGCTAGATATCTATATTCCCTGGCAATACCTCCCCACAGTGCAGAGCAAGATGGCTAAGAAACTGGTGTGGAGCAATTCAGAGCAATGCTGGGATCCTGCTCCTTCTGGTTTGGGCATAGTGCCACAGTCATTCACATCTGTTCCTTCTTCATTCAGTCTCTCTATCCTATTACTTTCCATTTTGCATTTTTTTTGCCCTTCTGCTTAGGTTTGAATCAAGGTATGTTTTCAATCTTTTCTGCACTATTATGTTTGCAATTTCTTTCAAAGAAAAGCTAAGAGGCTCCTGTCTTCAGGGGTTCTACAGTCTTGGACTTAAAGACACAGCAAAATTTGTAATGCAAGTGTGACAGCTAGAAATGTTTTGTTTTTTAAGATAGAAATTCTATCTTAACAGTAGTGTTTTACTATTAAAAATAAAAAAAAAATAACCACAGACTTAAGTGTTACACAAATATTGTTATAAGCCAAGGCTGTACCATCACTTCATTGTCATTTGGCTGACAAGGTTTCATAGTGATTACTTTTCATACTCTTGTAATAAGCCCTTCCTATTTAGATTATTTCTCATATTGTTAGCCTTTAATGTATTTGCACAACCAACTTTTCCTCAACATTTATCAATCAGGTGTTGCTGCCTTAATATAGATTCCAGTGATATTCAACTAGTCATTTAGACTAGAGGGTCAAAGGAGGTGCTAGGAATGTCTTAAACCAACGGGATCAGTTGCTGATGATTTAGGTGGGCTCTAGTCTTTTATCACTGTACCTACAGGACTATGAAAGTGGAGTAGCTTTAGCTACAAAATCATTGTAGAAATGGCATAAGCTTTTATGATCCAAAGTAATTTTGGTCTTGATTTAGGGCTGGTGGTGTTTTTGGTGTTTTGTTTGTTTGTTTTGATTTTCCCAATTTTTATTTATTTTGAAGACACCATCCCTAGAGATCTTCTACATCAGGTTCCAAAAAAACTGTAAGAGCTCATGCACTTCCACTAGTAATTGAGCTATTTCAATCTGGAATTCTTTTAGAACTCAAATATTCAAGTCATGATGATTTATTTTTAGTGTTTATTTTATCAACTTGTTCCATAGCTACTTTGATTTCAGACAATGCCTCTGCCAAGTTCCCTCCTCCCCGAATAAGGGGCTCAGCATAAGGATCTCCCTGTCTTCTCCCACCTCCAACACTGATGCAAAGAACTCATTAGTCTCCTTAGCAGTGGCTTTGTCCTCTGTGAATGCTCCTTTTATGCATGGAGAGCTACTTCTAAAATAAATCTCAACTCCATTTCAACATTGACCTTGTACAACTGTTTTGCATGGTTATTAGCAACAGATTATTGGAAATAACATCTTTTTACTGCTAGGATCAGTATTTCTTATCAGTGAAAATATTATATTTTAAAACATCTTGCATTTCCTTTCTAGGAAAGGAAAGTATAAGAAGAATACACTAACTAGAATAAAGTAGAGTCTGAGTATCAGAATTTTCACTGTGCATTCAGAGATACTAGGACTTTTAGTGGAGGTGCTTTTATGTTTGGTATAGCCTTACCAGGTCTGACCTGGAAGACAGGAGCTTAATCAGCTGCTGGGAAATTCCTGTGTAGCTCTGTAGGGCTCTGTAGGTTGATAGATAGAAACTGGTGCATATGTGAAAAATTATCTCCCCAAAACTACCTGATGAACTAATATAGACTTGGCCCATCAGGTGAAACCAGTCCAAGTCAGCACAATTTGCTATGATGCGCAAGTATCTTTATGTATAGAGTGCTATGCTAGTGTACAAATTCACCAGTGCAAAATTCCCACTCACTGGTATCCTGGTACTTATCAGATTTCCCTTACCACAACTGTTATGTTTTCATGCCAGTTATCACCATTCTCCCCACAAAAGGTCCCTGGGTAGATGTGTCAGAGCTTCAATAAGACTTGCACACTCCAGCACAAGAAGTGTTGCGCATTTACAAACTAAAACTCCTCCTTCCCTTTTTTTCATACGTGGATGATCAGTTGGTTAAATGTAGGGGACACTGATAAAACATGTTCTCTCTCAAACACTTAAGCTAATTCTGTGCCCAGTGAAGGGATAACAGTAATAAGGTTACTACCTCTGTGCAGTTAAAAAACATTTTTCAAATTTAACCAAACATGCCAATTCTCATCTTGCTGTTTCTTGTCTCTGCAGAGCAAAATACAGTCACAGCATTCTGTTTTATTTCCCTATGACACACACTCTCCTGTTATTCTCAGCTTCTCAAAGGATTTGGTTAAAACAGCCATTCTTTTTCTCATGAAAGATACCTCAGGAGCCCTGTGCTTAATGTTTAAAGAGTTCCATGTGTACCCAAGTATGAAACAAATTAATATAGTCAAAGACTAGATTAACTATCAACTGTGGCCTGGTTGTTCCTTAATTTGAGTACTTCTGGTCAAAGTTGTCATAAACTCTTACACAACGTGTGACAAATCAATGGTACCCAAAGATGTCTTGATATGAAGAGAGTTCAACATTGTGTTCAATATTATTGCATGATGGCATCGTTTCAGGATATGATCAACATTTGTGAGATTTTCCAGATAGTCCTCAAAATCATGTTCTTTAAATGAGTAAGCAATGGCAACTTTCTTTTAAGAAATATACTTCACAATGAAATATATTTTTTTTATATTTTGAAGTCATGTTTATTAAGTGAATGAGAGGAAAAAAGTCAGGGTTGATAGGTGCCTCAGAAATACTTTGAGAGTAATAAGTGAGAGCCTGTCATAAGTGAGAGAGGAAACAAAGAAGTGTTTCTACATTGCAGTCACAAATTCGTCCATATTCCAGAGTTCGATTTTGATTTTATTATGATTCTTGCTGACCTGTTTTCTGGATTGTCAATGCACTTAAAAAGGAAAAACAAGAACAGGCAGCAGAATGTTTTTAAAATCTCAAAAATGAGATATTGGAAGTGAAATCACTTCAGTTAAAGCATGCTAATTGCTTCTCTGTTTGAACATAACTTTCTGAACCACATTAGCCTTTCTAGAGGAATTCATTGGGCCTGTGCTTTTGTCTCTGGATTTTTTTGATAATTGACGCCTAGAATATGGTATTTTGTAGGAAATGCCTGTTTCTTTTTCCTATAAATGCTTTTCATTTGGCTACACTAAGACCTGTATTTTATGTAATCAACTCAATGCAATGCAATTCTCACTGCCCTTGACAAATGGAGCAATTTTTACATTAGATACAGGTTTTCATATTTTGGATTTTCTGTTTATTTTCAGGTCATTAAAGAAAACTACAAAATAGTAAGCCATTTTTTAGAAGTACCAAATACTGTTGGAGTCTTCTGTCGACGTTTTCTGATGCATGCTAAACAAACTTATTCAGCAAGGATTCCCTATTGACCACTACCTTGTCATCTTCAAATAAGGACTAAAAATATTTAGTTATATTTCTAATAAAATAATGTCACTCAAGACAAAGTCAAATGCAGAACTATAGAATGCCACAATTTATAAATTATTCCCTCATTGTTTCAGCAGTCAATAACTTTTTATGTGGCTCAATGTAGAGAGAACGGTAATTAAAAAAACATTAAGTAATTTCCAAAATGTAAAAGAGTCCAAAAATACTTTAACATAAAACACACAAAATTTCAGTCACCATTGAAAGTCTAAGCTTCTGGAGGTAAATTAATTCAATATCTATCAAGAGCTCCTGTAAAGATATGTAAAGTTTCTTCTTCCCTTTATTTCCTCTACCACTTATTAAACAGTTTTGGTATACTTGAGGTGTTTAAGGCACCACTTTTAATTTGATTTTGTTTTTCTCTTGTACACCTCATAGTGACTTTTACCATATAGTATCTGATGGTCAGACAATTCCAACATGGGAATTGGCTGTATCATCTACACTAGAATTTACTCTTGGAAGCACATCTGTGCTTTGACTAGAGGCAGAAAAGATGATGTAGTAGGTTTATCTAAAGACAGAAACTTAAACGATGGTGGAGGTTCTAGACATGAGAAGATGATCACTCTTTTGATTATCTGGAAAGACATTTCCTCTTGGTTACAGAGGTATTCAGTCAAGCAATAACATGTCTTGGAGCAGGAAAATGCATGTAAACCAAATCTTTTAGAGCCAATATGATTCCTTAAAATGCCAGTTTATAGGATTGAAAACAAACAAACAAACCTTAAAAGTGAAGAAACAGTTCAATCCTGTGCAGAATGTAGATCACCTGCAACAGATTTTCCTCTCTCAGAACCAAAACCACATATATATACAAACCCCAGTAGCAGTCCTCTGTCATGCAAGCAAAGCTCAATATGAAAATTAAAGTCAATATAAAGGGATACTGAAACATATTGTTACACATTTTTCTTCCTTCACATTGCTTTTTATATAAATATGACAGAATTAGAGAGATGGGTGAATGTGGTCTTACCAATGAGGCAAAAGTATGTGAAGAAAGGGCCATTACCACAAGTTTTTCCTACTGCATATTGAGAAGAAATGTTGATTCTATGTATAAGTGACAGGCAAGAGTAGCTAGAGGAAGAGGTTGTAAGGAAATCCGCTTGGTACAAGTTATACAAACCTCTGAGCTACATAAGCTTCTAGAAGTTTCATTTTAGAGAGCTTTCATTTAATTTTGATATAGCTTGCTTAAGAAATGATGACTTAGAAATCATCTTTCCTCAAAATATTAACTGATCTGGTAGTCATCTTGCATCTCTCTCTGAGGAGATCATGGAATTTATGGAAAGATTCCTAGAAGATCTGCTGACTTGCCTCTAACATAACCAATGCTTCTGTCTTCAGCACATACTGTGGGCTTTCTTGGCAGTATCAGCAGATCTTTTATTAAAAAAAAAACAAAAAAAAACCCCACACCAAAAAACCCCAACAATCAATGAAGCAAACCCAAAACAGAATTAAAAAAACCTGTAATATGCCATCTTCAAAAGAATCAGAGCAAAGGAAGGTATACTCAAATAATTACACAGTACAAGAACTGAGAAATGCAAAACACAAGCTAATCACTCCCTAAATGAGGGCTATAAATCAACATCTCTTTTCTTTTTTTCCCCTTTCTTCTACAAGAGATACATTTCAGATTAGAAAATAAAACACAAAGGCTATTTTTAGCTAACCTAATCACCCAAGTTCAGAGCTATAACCAGGTCTATCAGATAGTCAACTGAAGTTTTTGTACGTAGTTTACTCTATGTTATGCTTTGTCAATAAAGCTGTGACTGGGCACAGAGAGAACAACTACCTGTGTGTACTGCTCTGGGTGTTGCACTCTACTCAGGTGAAGTCCACAGGGGAGAGGGAGGTAGTTGCCCTAGGAACAGTTAACCACGTTCACTCGGGAGAAGGTGTTGGTGTAAAATAATAGGATTATTACAATAATTACAATAAGTGATTTCTTACATGATGAGAAAAACTCTTGCCTTTTTAGGAGATTGAGAAAGAGTCTGAAGAAGAGGACATAGTGAATTTCTACAGGAAACAAATTTATAAAAGAGGATTAAGTTACAGTGCCATTAATGCTCAAATAGTTAAGTCTCGGAGGGAATAGAAAAGTTGTCTTTGTTGAGAAGGTTGTACAGAGTGTGTTCAGTTTGGGAAATTTTGGGGTAAGGAAAAAGAACTGCAAGGAAAGTCACAGCCTCTAGGGGCTTAGCAGGTAGGGGACAGGTTTGTTCTCAGGTCATTTTATAAACATGTCTCAATATTTCTGAATTTGCTCTAGTTACAGGCATAGTTTATTCTGCTTTATTATTTATCCAAAAGTACTTCTTTCTAGGGATTATGAATCTATAGCATCTTTGGGTGAACTGATCTTTTACAGAAGGGGAAAGTGAACTAATGTCATGCTTCTGGCTGAATTTGAGTTCTTTTTTTTTGTGTAACTTAAGGCCTTGATGCTGTAAGAAAATTCATGTGGACAAGTGTTGGCTGGTCCAAAAATTCCGTCCTAGAATTCAAAAAATTCCATCTTTTTTACTTGACTGCAAGTAAAAAATGAAGATATTTGTATTCTTGTTTCATTACTCATCTCTGTATCTGCAAAATAATTATTTCTGTAACATTCTGTAACCATTTTTTGCCACTTTTCACAGGTGAATTTTTAGTAAAGCTTGGTTTAAACTATGCAAGACTGAAGCTGTATAAAGTATCTTTTTGTTCTGGAAAAAAGTGTAACACCAAATCTGAAATATAATATGCACAGGGATAGTTTCCTACCCCTGAAATGAAATGGAGTGAGTATTTAAAAACATGAACAACAATTTTCAGAAAGCAAAGATCAAACTTTGGACTGATTGATGCCCTTGCTGATGTTATAACTGCATCTGGCTCAATTCTTGTGTGAGCAGAATAAATTACATTTATGAAAACCTAGGAGTTTTTCAGAATAGCTAACAATATTTTTTCCACTTTTTATGACATATGTTGGAAAATGTTTAGTAAACACAAAGGTGTGGAACTGTTTTCTTCTGAATTCAGTGAACATAAAATATTCTGTGCTGAATCATTGTTTCCAAGAATAAATGTCCTGTCGTTTACAATTAGCAATAGGATTATACTAATTCTAGCTCATTTTCTTATTTGTTTTGATTTTTTAAAATTGCTTCAATAATATCAACTTTATATATTTCCAATTCTTTAAAAATGAACATTTTAATTAAACTGCACTGAAATTATTTCTTTGTAAATATTTACTCAGATATGCTGTTCACCAGGGTGAGGGACAGGAAACAGCTCTCTGCCGTATACACTGAACAGTTATGGCTGGAATTACTGCAAACCTAACAACCATATCTATTTAGCAATAGAGGCAAGAAATGGTACAAATTGTTATAATATGAGGGAAAACAAAAAGTAAGGGGGAAATGAGGAAATATGTTTTTATAACTAGGCTATTGCTTAGAAACATATCAATCTCAAATTACAAAAATCAAACAGATTTCTAAATAAAGATCAAACTGGTATGACAGCATTGAAAAAAGTCAACAAAACTAGCATGAATAGAATTTACTCAGCTTCATTCCCCTTCCTTTAACCTGAATACTTTCCTTCTCTGCTTCTGTATAGAATTATAAAATGAAGTCTACATAAAGATACAGTTATCGGTTATACCAGCATATGGCTCCAATTCAGGAAAGCACTTAAGTAGGTGATTAACTTCAAACCACTTACCCACTTTCCTAAGTATGAACTTAAGTGCATACCGAAAGTTCTTTCCTGGGTAGGTTTTATGCTGTGCCTGTTGACTGCAGCAGAGCACAGAGCTATCTGAGCTAGTCTGAAAGGAGTATGCTCAGGGGCTGGAAATGGCCTGTAACCGCAGCTGCCGGGCACTCGGGGTCAATTCACTGACTTGCCTCCAGTGCTCAAGCTGCCTTGATAAAGCCTGTTGTGTTATGCAGTTTGCAGTATATACGATTCCTTCTTTTCATCTGCTCTGGTTTCTGCAGAGCAGTTGCCTTTCTTTATTTTTTCAAGGTCCTGCTATTTCTTTTGTAGGAAAAGTACTAATAGACCTCAAAATCGGAGGAATTGCGTAGTAGATCAAATAAAAGGCTTATGATTATGAAGCCTAAAGTATGATCCAAAAAGACCTTACTCAGTAGCTTACTCAGTAGCTGTTTCATTCTAAATACTCTCTACTTTATTTGTTTCTTTGTCTTTAAATGTGTAAATGTGTCTAGACCGTTGTTTTTGTGCATGTCCAAGGCTGCTTGAAGTTTTCCTATGTTCTGCCTCAGTCTGGCAGTGATCTGGGAACTATTTTTCTACCAAATTCTGTAAGCAACGTCATCTGGGAGGTATTCTCAGAGCACACAGGATTAGGCCCCTGACAAAATGCAGTTATAATGTTTTTTTCTAAACCAGTGCTTGGGATCACTTTCTGCAATGGCAGATACAACTACCTGCAGTGTTATTGAGTATTCCTGTCTTAAACAGAAATGTTTCAATCAATAAGTTGAAGTTGGTCTCTCTTTCCTATCCAATTTATGACAAATCCCTTTCTTCATGATGTCACAGTGTCAGTAGTATGGATAGAAGGCACCTTCTCCCCCAGATCACCCAGAGGTTCATGGTTATAGATATTTCTTGAGAAGGAGAGGTTTAAATCCCTGCAGATGGAACCAAGAGTGGAGTATGGATCATCTTGTTGAGTTTCTTATTTAAGAGGTGAAGATGCATTGTCAGGAGGGATTTGTTAGAGATAACCTGGAAGCTTAAGTCTCATGGATGGCTTATCACTGGATATTTTGGGAAACACATAAAGGTGAACCACTGGCAAGGGCTAATGTTCCGCTGAATTATTATATACCTCATAAGAAGAGAAAAACTTCCTGTCATCTGTTTCAATCACCATAGTGCTTATGATTTCTCTTAAAAATCTTGGTTTTGAGTGATTTGTGCATTTAAACATCAAACCTCCTATAGCGCTTTTCTGGACAGAAAGGCTGTGTTCACATCAGCAAGTGGCTTTGCTTGTTGAACCTATAGACTTATGCCCTGGTGATCGTGTCTTAAGTTCCTATTTATACTTTTTGGAGGTTTACTTTGGACTTGCTGCAGTTTGGCCCCTGTCCTAGTTGTCTGGCCAGGAGTGGACACTATTACCTGTGCTTCTGGAACCTTCTGGCTTAGTTTTATCTGAAAATAATGCAGATTTTGCACTCTAAACCAGTTCCATAATGTGAAGATGAGCATAGTACATGGCAACGAGTGGGAGACACACTCGAGAACAGTAACCTTTCATTGAATGAAAATGCTAATGTGATATAATATTCCTCCAGTAAAGATAGTGATCCAATTTATGAATAGCAAAATACCTGATACGCTGATAGTGTTGAAACATGAGCATGATTTTATTCAGGACCTCAGATATCACTCTGATATATCTGAAAGAACTATGTAAGTAAATATATCACAGTAGCTCCATACTACCTCAGAGCAAGTAATGAAGTTGATGATTAGAGAAATAAGGGTTTTTTTGTTGAATGGATATTTATTTTCTAACAAAGGAGGAGGAGGAGGAGGAGGAGATGGTCTTTTAGCATCTTTCAGCATATAAACACAAAAATATTGAATAGATATTCCTGCAAGAAAAAGACAATCCCCTAAAACTTTTTGAAAGTCTTTTTAAAATCTTGCTTCTGTTACATAAGAGTTCTTTTGACCTGCTGGCCACACTACTTTTGATGCAGCCCAGGATGTGGTCGGCTTTCTGGGCTGCAAGCCCATATTGCTAGGTCATGTTGAGCTTCTCATCAGCCAACACCCCCAAGTCTTTCTCCTCAGCCCTGCTCTCAATCCATTATCCATCCAGACTGTATTTGTGCTTGGGATTGCTGTGACCCAGGTGCAGTACCTCACACTTGGTCTCATTGAATTTCATGATCTTATAACATATTAAAAAGCAGTTCAGAAATAGGATAAAATAAGACCAGTGGTGATCTGCTCATGATTATAAATACAAGCAGAGTTTTTGTGAGTTTAATTTTAACCATGTTATTTTTAATCTCTTATTTCTTGGTTCCATATCCTTGCTGATTGGCAAGAGAGCTAGTTTCACTTAAGTTAACAGGATATTTGCTTAGATATCCTGTTAGTGCAAACCCTTTGGCCTTTAAACCCTGCATCTGCTGTTTGGAATTGTAATTAACTCATTTTAAAGGTTTTAAAGACATATAAAAAGTGAAGACATGATTTGAACAGAAAAAGACATTCAAGTCTGCATAGAAGTCTGATGTGTGGACAGAGTGGCAGCATTAAATGTCAACTGAGTTATTGAAGATTTTGATCATATAATTGGGATTGTTTGAGTGAATTTTATTGTAGTAAGTACACTAGGGCATACTCAAGTCAATATGAATCATCAGAAAGATATAAAGTAAATAAGTACTCACATAAGTAAAGCTGTAACTCAGAAGAGACAGGTAATACATAAAAGTAACATTCTTGCTGCAAATTTGTCCCCTGGTTGTATCTCCATTATCTCTCTCTCCAGGTTCTCACTAAAGTTACGATGGACATTAATTTTTCACATGCTGTGCTCAGTAGTAGTGTCATCTTCTTCACTTGTATCAGATAATTGATTTGATTTAGAAGGTTTTTTTTCTGCATTGTGCCTAAGAAATAGAAAGAACTTCACTTTCTATATTCTTGCTATTAAATTTATGCCACCGTAGCATAGGGTTGCTTCATCACCTTTCTGTTCTGGTTCTCTACCACCTACTGTCTTTCCACACAAGCTATGAAATCTTGTCAATCATCTTTCATGGACCTTGGTCACTCAATAACCCAATATATTTTTGTATAAACATGGGTAATTACATTTAAAACTTGTGGAATATTATTTCAATGTTACAGGGTTGCATTTATTTGTAAACTGTATCACAGGAAAATACATGCAATATTTTGAAATTTAAACAATTAATGTCATAGTCTAACTAAATTTGCAGTTAAGATAAAAAGAAATCATTATTTAATAAGAATATGAATTGAAGAGTTGGTTTGAGTTTTTGGGGTATCAGTGCTAAGTATAAGTGAAACATTAAGAATATATTAAAATATCGAGTTGCACAATTTGTGTCTTAGAGCCATACTCTCACATGGGTAAGTGGCAGGTTATGTCTGGTTTTCTAGTATGACTATAGTGCAATTTAGTATAGTGCTGTGCAGAAACCAGCATATGAGTTGTTAGGGACCAGGTATAAACCAGAGATTGCCAGTGGGCTACAGCACCCTCCATCAGTCTCCTGACTTCCCTTTCTATCCCTGACAAGACCTACACATTTTTGTAGTAGTGGTGGTAGAGACAGGAGGGGCTGTGAGGGCTGAGTGGAGCTGACCTTATTGGCTTTGTGGTTCCCAAAACCTCTTCTGTGCTCTCCTAGCACATACCAGGAAACTTGAAATATCTGCAAAATGGGACTGAAAAAACCAAGACAGAGAAATGGCTGTGTACTATATAAATTTATCTTAGGAATTCTTGCACATTGTTAGAAACTAATTCACAACATTTTATTTTACATACATCATTCTCATATTTTAATCCACTAAATAATTACTGTTCGCAGAAATGAAGTCTAATCTGGAGGTCAAAGCATTTTGTGTTGTGCCATAAAATATTTCTGTGGCCAGTAAAATAATTTTTAAAGATGTACAATATTTCACAGCCATTGTGAAAGGAGGATCAGAATAAATTATTTATTTTATTCTTTAAAATAATTGTAGCATATTTTGCTGTGAAAAGTCACCAAAAATTAAGCTTTGTCGATAGGATTTCATATGTAACATTCTTTGATAGCTACTTTAAATAAAGGAAAATAAATAAAAATTAATGTTGTATTTTGAGCTCCCTATTTACTCATTATATTCTAACAACATTTTAAAATTTTAAAGATGAAAACTGACATAAGATATAAGTTGTTAAACGCTTTAATTTTATCTGCATTTTTTGTGTCAAAAATAATTTTATATTAAAGGACAACTGTAGACTCCTAATGACTTGAATACAGTTTGACTGTTTTCATGAAGTGCTCTGCGGGATGTCAGAATATTTAATTCAGGATGTTAAAAACATCCCAAAATGTCACAATAATTATATCACAGCAGGCAATTAAAACACTGGAAAATGCCAACTGACTAAGTGCGTTCTCTGTTATTTAGGAAACTAATGAGTGAGTGACACATAAAGCAGAAATACAAATTATAACCACAAAATCCAATATAGATTATAATTGATTTTAATATACAATGTGTATTAAAATAAAGCAACCTGTCTTAAAAAAACCCAAAGAAATACTTATTTAAAGCTGTCGTTTGAGCTTTAGGCTCTGTAATTCCCCAGGCATCAGAAACTGTTTTTTATGTTTCCCTTTCATTATTTAGTTAATTAGTTATATATTTGTGTTATGACACTATAATATGGACTTGTTGATGAAACCCTTACTAACTACAATGGTTCCATTCACTTCACTGCAATAGCGTCTGCCAAATTCTCCACGTGTCCTTAAATTAGTCTAAGGGCAGCGAGGGAAGATCTGTGTGCTTGTGGGGTGGAAAATACAACTCCCTTCACAGCAGGTCAGAGGCACTGTAAAATCTGCATGGACCCAGGGAAGTTACAGCACAAGTAAGGATGCTGATTCCTACACAGAAAACAACAGAGGCTTGGAGTTCTTCTAGAAGAATTCCTGCATCTGAATGGCAATGGGTTAATTGAAGCGGCAATTCAATAAGAGAGATGCTTTTGATTTAATTTGTACAGAGATTTAATCCATAATTATTAAACCAACATCCTATTCTAGCAGACACTATGGAAATAAACTCGTCCTATTCAACTTAGGGGAAAGAAGTACTGTAAGAACCATGACTATTTAAAAAAAAAGAAAAAGAGAAAGAAAAAGAAAAAGAAAAAGAGAAAGAAAAAGAGAAGAAAAGAGAAAGAAAAAGAAAAAAAAAAAGAAAAAGAAAAAAAAAAAAAAAAGAAAAAAGAAAAAGAAAAAGAAAAAGAAAAAGAAAAAGAAAAAGAAAAAGAAAAAGAAAAAGAAAAAGAGAAAGAGAAAGAAAAAGAAAAAGAAAAAGAAAAAGAAAAAGAAAAAGAAAAAGAAAAAGAAAAAGAAAAAAAAGAAAAGGAAAAAGGAGGGATTTAATAAAGATGACAATAGGCAATTATTCTCATTAGCTAATGAGCCTTGAATAACTATTATTACTGCAACTGAATTGCTTAAATAACAGAAAAATATATGAAGTGCCAGGCAGAAAAAGAAACTGTAAGAGGTAGCTGAGAAATCACTGTCACTGCTCCTATGCAAGGCTACAGTAGGTGACAGTCTCTTTGCTCCATTTTAAGGTTTTCTGTGGCAACCATTACATGGGGTCTGACAGCAGTTTAACTGGGATAAATCATCGTTGCTACTGAAGGGCACGGCTTTAGTTGTTTATTCTTGCCCCTTCCCTTGAGCAGACATGAACATTCATGGAGCTGCAAGGTCAACTGGGTCTGGCAATGGTCTGGTTAGAAACTAAACCCCCAGCTGTAGTTTTCATGGATATGAGATCCCTGTTGGGTGCACCATGTGTTTTCCTGAGTGCTAGTGCTAGCACAAGAGAGGGGAAAGGAACTGGGAAGGGGGGAAAGGCTAAACTCCTTCAGCAGTACTGTGGATCTAAACTGAATGAAAGTAATTGGGGAATCATGACATAAAGGGTTGTGTTGCATTCGTGATTGCAACAGTTCAGACAGGATGAATTATTGCTGCATTGATCTGAGCACTGGAAATGTCAATATTTAGCAGTCTTTTAAAATTACTACTCTTTTCAGTTCCTTACAATTTCTGGACATGAAATAATCTTCAGATTTCTGTAACAGAGCTTCATGAACTGAATGCCTCAAAGCCATCTCTGGAAAAAAAGGAGCAGTTAGTCTGTTTACTTTGTAGACTCTGTTGCTTGTATTTAAAAACTTAAGCAGTATTTTGCACTTCCTCGGTTGTTTTCTTACATGTCCAGAGTTTTGGCTCTGGTTGGGGATCCACTTATAGCTGAGTTTCCTTTCTGTTTCTGGCATCATGTGGTGGTCAGTAATCACTCAGCCCTTACAATGCGTGCATTGAGTGTTATTTTGAGGTGTATTATCTTGCTTCTGGCTCTATATTCATGTTATTCCTTGGGCAGGTTGTTGAAGCTGATATCTGGCTTGTTATACAGCCTTTGAGCACCACTTGCTGCTAGTACACCATCAAAAGCACGATTTTTGCTACTACTTCTGGGGGAAAAAAAAGGCAAGTACCCCTGTTATTCTGAAGGGAAAAGGCTGAAATCTTGTCTTTCCTCGTTTTGTTGCTGTAGAATGTGCGTATCATACCTGCTGGAAGGGTGATACCTATTCCCAGAGAAGTCTGACCCAGTGCCATGAAAGAGACCATGGTATCCTGGGGGTCTAAAGGCTAAGTAGTTGAGGCATAAAAAATTATGTTCTTCCATGTCTTCACATACAGACTAAGTGAACTGTTTTAAGTATGTCAGCTTAAATAACACTGAGGCTCCTAATTCTGTCACTTTTACCTGCGTAGGTTCTTTTTTTTTTTTTGGTTGTAAAAACCTTCAGAGGTGTTCTTTTTGAGCCATCAAGAAATGTCTAGGAGTAGTTTGTCTTCTGGTGATAGTTATCTTAGGTAAGGACATGGGATATGTATGTATTTGTTTGAGATATATAGAAAATGCTTAGAATATTTATATATATATATCTCTGAAAGAATTTTTGCTTTGCAGGAAAGCCCAGGTAGAGTGAGATAACCACTAAGATTACTGGCTAGTTCCATCGTGGTAAACCTTTTTGTTCCACGAAGGTCAGTATATTTCTCTCTCTGCTAGTTTCCATGAAATAACACTTTTACACTCTGTATAAAGAAAGGGACGATAATTAAAAAACCCCAAACAATTCCAAACCCTAGATGTTAGGAGTTCTTGTATTTCCAGTGGACCTTACTGGTTTATTCAGCTCGTATTTCAGTCTTGTTTAGTTTATTGCATTAAGGATAACACTAAATAAACAAAGACAGACAGACTCCATGAGATCTCTTAAAATGGCAGATAAGATGCACTTGGATGAGAACTCTGCAACGTCTTCACTATCCATTCATATTATTATAGATTTAATGTAAAAACTGTTGAAGACTATAATTGTGAAACATAGTAGAGCTCAGTAAAACTTCTTTTGCCCTTCAGGATTTATTTTGTATCTGTTCTGGTGTTGGAAACAACTATGGGTGAGGCCTATCTAAGGAAACAATGAAAAGAGCAATCCTACTTGTTAATCTGGTTTTTCTGTGTTTCTCTATATTCCACAATTGTTTCACTTTGTATCACACACTGAAACTTAACTGAGCTTTTTTCTCTGAAGTCTGTCTTCCTGAAGTCTACCCTAAAGATAGACTCTCAGTCCACTTTGCAAGGATACCAGCTACTCCTTTCCAACAGGTTTATTTTCTTCTTCTTTGATATGAAAGGATAAACTTTGCAGAGTACCTGTAAAGAAGAAAGGTAGAGAAACCAATTGAACAAGTAGAAATTACCAAATTGTGTTTTCTTTGAAAAAGAAAACCTGCACAGACAAAGATTATACTCATTGTTATGAAGCTCTTTTCAGTCACAAAAGCATTAGAAAAGGTATTTATAGCTGACCTTTGAAGATTCGTAATTCCTTTCAGTAGAGAACTGTAGGATTTTGTACAAGATGTTTTATTACATTCTTATAAAAAATGTGTGTCATTTTTAACTATAACAGAAGTTCTAAAACAGTTTTTAGAAGACCACTGTAGCAATATCACAACATGTGAACAATTTCTGTTGTTTAAAAAGATGAAAGACCTCTGAGGATATTTTTATTCCATGTTAGGTAGAAGGTACAATATTATAAATATATAAACATCTGTCATATTTTTCTGAGCTTGAACTTTGTACTTTTACTACGTAACAAATTTGTTCCTGTTATCCTGAGGGAAAAAATTTTTTTCCTTTCTTACAAAAGCATGGCTTCAAAGGTTTGAAAAAGAGATGGAAGAAGAAAATTATAAAATACTTATTGTTTCTGAATAGCAGCAGAAAAAAGCCTCTTTGGTTTAAGAAACACTATGAAAGACTCCTTTTTCAAAGGTGAACTTTCTGTCTTTCAAATGTGTTTCATGTTTTTCCCTAGCTGAACCTGCTTTTCTAAAAGCACATTTGAAATAGAGCACCATGCTGCAAGCTGGTATTCTGCAAATGTTTGTGAACAACTGTACTCACAATAACTAAATATCTTTTAGTATCAGCTGGTTACTCAACATAGATAAAATTGCAGTCATTCGACCATATAATATTTTATCAATATCCCACATACTTTTACCTCACAGTTCAGGTAGCTATAAGTAAAGAAAAAGAAAAAAAGCCACAAATATTAAATTAGATTTATTAGATGACCTGGAAAGTTTCACTGCCTAAATGATTGGTACTTTACTATCTTTTTAGGTGTATTAATCTTTTATAGTATAAAGAAATAAATTTACAGTAAATTGTTCACTTCCTGTTAATTATTTAATGTGTTACCAAAAGTATTTAGCAGTGTTATACGCAGTGGCTCCAGTTCTTGAATTGAAAGAAATACATTTTATTAGCGAATCCTGAAACTGAAAGTTGTGGTGAAATTGCCTCCCCCCTACCTGTTCTCTGTGTGGCCAGAACACTGCAGAATACAGTGTCTATATTTTAAAGTTATAGACTAAACAAAAAAGTCATATATCTAGTTTTGTCATCTTTTGAGGAATTATTTTTTTAAAATTTGTGATTATAAAATTGTGAAACCAAGTGTATTTATCTAGCTGAAGGCCTAGCAGTCCATACAGCCTTAATCATGGAGCTGAACAATCTCTATATTTCTACTTTCTCTGTTGTCATCTGGAGTTGCCAAATATTCATCAGCATCATCATAGTATTTTCCAACTGAAAACAAGTGTTTCATTGAAATTAGTAATTTTTTGTTCCACAGGTTTTTTTAGGTTTTTGGTGTGATTTCTTTTTTTTTGTATGTTGGCTTTTGTTTTCCTAAGGGATTTCAAAAGGAATACAGTAAATGAGAAAGTGGCATTTTTGGGAACATTTTTTTTTTCCAATATTAATGGCTTTCTGAAAGGGAAATTTGCAGGCAGGAACAAACAAATAAAAATCAATTTCTGCAAAACTACAAAAACAATAGTACAGATGCTTTTATTTTGTGGTGGTAGTGAGCGTGCAGCTCTGCTAAAATACTCAGCATAAGAGAGTAGAGCTTGGAACAGTTGATTGAAACTTGTCCTGTAGGTTTCTGTGGTCATAACTGAAATCCACAAAATCCAGTTAGCTCTTTAAGGCTGAAAAAAAAAAATCAATACATTCTTTAAAACAAGATTACAGAGGTGTGTATATATACCATGGGACTGAGAAGACATCTGCATGTTCTCAGAGAGAGAGACTTGACACTCCTGCCAGTTTTACATCTGTCTCAGCCCAAATATAATTTTCAATAAGGAATAAACTGTTCATCTCGAAAAGGCAATTAATCCCTATAGGCAATGTGTTTTGTGTTTGTTAGAAGCAAACATGAAAAGACATGGTAGTTGCCCTTAGGAACTGTAGACATGGATCAGTGCAGCTGGTGGCCTGTTTTACACTTGGCCAAGGTCAGTGGATGCAGATCCTCAGAATCAAGGCCTTGTTACTAGATGACAAGTATATCTGAAGTTTACATACTGGATCCTTTTCATGTAGCTTGTACCACCAGTTTATTAATATTTAATTATGACTGTGCAAATAATGACTACTTCATTTTGGGGGCTACACTGAAAAATTTGAGGGGGAAAAAAGGTCATGTGAACAGTACTAGTGGAGAGTAGCTTCTGGCTGATCAGTGTCTTAATTTTTTCTTTCTCATCTCACAGAACATGCTGACGTGCTACTATTCCAGTCCTCTCCCCCTCTTTTTCTTCTAGCTCCTAAATCACTTCCATGTTTGGCTGGGCACTCAGCAGTGCGTGCAGAGGCTGGCTTAATCCATGTATACACTGCCTGTAAAACAGGAAACTGCTGAAGTTTCACTGTCTTGCTTTAAATAAGGACGCACAACTTGGTCTGCCTTCTTCAAGCAACTTTCAATTAGCAGACACATTTGTAGAAATTTTGTCTTCATACAATCTATTTTAAAGTGGTCAATGGATGAAAAATTATTAGAAGGCATAGAGCACAGATGACAATTGACAGTACTGTTACATAAACCTCAGTTACTTAGAAAATCAGAATAAAATTGATGTGGGAGAACTCAGGATAGAAACTGGGACACATGAAAAGTTTCTTAGGGGAAAAAGCAAAATCCAATTAGCTTGAAAAGCATTCTTTTATGTTGTTCAGGTCAAGTGAAATAGTTGAATTGAAATGAAATGTATGATTTCTGTGTTTATAAGATGGTTTTGCACCTTTTAAATCGTTTCTATTTCAAAACAAATACATAGTTCTTAAACAAAAATAACAATAATTCTTGTAGCAAATGCCTGATGTACCCAATTTGCTCCCCTATTTCTGATGTCTCATTTTTTTTTCAACAGATCTACTATTTATTCAATTTCCTTGTTTAACTTTTTGTAGCATTTAGATTTGAAACTGTAAGTGGTAAAATAGTTGTTTCAGGCATTACATTATCCTTGCTTAGATCATTTACATGGACTCTTTTTGGTGATTTATGAGAAATATTGTATTTGTGATAATAATGTCCTTTGACTTAATCCTAATAAGAGTAATTATTTGCTTATTTAGGGAGTAGTTCTCTGAAATCTTCCAGTCTTTTCTTTGTTATGATTTGTCTTGATCTGGCCTCTTAACCCAACCTGCCTCTTCTGTTCTTCCACTGCTCATCTGTCTGTTGGCAGAGGCAGAGAGATATGAAAGGCAAGAAGATCGAATTAGCCCTGACCATGGAAAGTAGGTCAGAAAGCAATGATAGATTTCTAGTCTTTTTTGGTCTGAAACCTATTTGACTGTAAAAACCTTTTAGTATTCGTTTTTGGGCTAATTAATTTTTTTAGTCCAAAACCAACCCCCTAGTTTAATTACTGATTCTTTCACATTTTGACTCTCATTCATTTCCTTTAACCTGAGAAATCATCAGCTGTACATAAACAGGGAAAAATACATATAGCTGGGATTTCCCCTCCTGTGCACCAATGACGTTATTCCTGAAGATTGTTGTGAGTTCATTACCTGTTAAACCAAATCCCTTCCTGTCTTTCCTCCTTAAGTGATTTTAAATATAAAAAAGTAATATTTTTTCCTGTCCATGAACTCCTATTACAACAGATGATTATACAAGATTGAAAAGCACTCATTTAATGTAGAAAGGTGAAGATATTAATCTTGCCTTGAGTGGTTTCAATAACCCTTTTCTTTCTTAATGTCTTCTCCTTGTGCACTGAAAGACTTCAGCTGGCTTCGATAGCCCCATGCTTATGCATGATCTTTCAGTAGGGAATTAGCAGGGTTGCTTAGGAAAAAAGCACAAATAAATAACACTCACAGTTGGAAGACTAGTGGCACACAGGGAATAATCATTAGAAAAAATCTAGCATCAAGTTAATAACTGGAAGAAGCAAAGACAGTTTTATCTGTAATTTCTGGTTATGTGAAAGGACTGGTGTCCCAAACTGTTCAGCAAATGTATTTAGAACTGGGCATCCAAAACATTAATCAAGCACTGAATAAATTCCATGATTTTCAGTGTTAGAAGAACTAGCTCTGATTTTCTGTGCTGAATAACTACTTCAGGCTTGATTTGTTTCCACTGTCACAAGTGATATTTCCTTGGCACTGCAAACTGTAAAACGGGTAAATTGCTGTCATTAAGTGATTGTGCTCCCTCAGTGACCAAGGCAGCCGGTTTCTAACCTGCTCCCCATTCCAAGCTCTGTGTGACATGTGCTGTGCCAGGTTCAGTGATGGGAGTGTTGTCTGCTAGAATTTGGAGAAAAAAACATCACTTGCTTCACTCAGGATAAATAAACAGTCATTGATCTGCCCCGGATTCAAAAGGAGAGTGCACACAAGGCAATTTTTGCCTCTTTCAAGCCACTTTTGAGGCAATGGACACTCGTGAGATATTTTGAAGTGGCAGAGCAACAAAAAAGTGGAAAGGCTATTGTGTTGTTCCTGGTAGGGGTTTGTGCTCAGTTCCTGAACCTGTGTCCATGTTACCCAGAGAATCAAGGCACAAGGGGTGTCTGATGGGAACCCGCTCGGGTTGTCAGGTTCTTAGCAGAATTTAGGATGTTATCTTTTACAGTGATTGAAAAGTTCCATTATTTACTTATTATTTTAAATTTTTAATTTCTGAAAGAGATTATATGAGTCTCATTTGAAGTAGTTTACATTTGAAGAGTACATTTTAGAATGGGGTTAGAGAAGACTGGTTGGGGTAAGCATGTACTTTGGGATGGGTCAGTCACTGCAAGTGCTCTAAAGCACATCAAAGCTTTCCCAACTGCTGCATAAAAATATTTAAATCCTTTGCTCAGAATGCACGTAGCAGTGTAGGAGTAACTGCAGTCTTTAACCCACATGAGGTTGTGGGATATATAGAAAAATTCCTTACATTTTCAATCTTATAGGCAGCTTAGAGAACAAGCAATCGTTTCTGTGATAGTGAGGGTTTTGTTGGGCAGGCTCAGAGTGGCCGAGTGCCCTTTGCTTGTAGCACTCTCTCCACAGCCATTATTAATATTTACAGAAGGTGGAACCTACAACTTTCAGACTTTATAGGAGGCAAAGTCTTTGTCTCAAATTTATGAGCCACCTCAGAGGAATTCACCAGTACTGCACCTAATCTGGCAGTGTAACTACTGTTTAAGCTTTTTTTCATCTTTGTTAATTTGTTTAGGTAGCTCTTTTGTCTTTTTAATTTGTGAAACTATAGTATTTTATCACTGTAATAAACAACAGAATATGTACACTGGAATTGACACAGTGGATCAAACCTGCAACCAGAATTTTCCAATAGCCAGTGATCAGCAACATTGACTGAAGAATGCAATTCCAAAAACTCCAACAAGCAGCTACAGTAAAAATTTTTCCCATACATTAAGTGCCATCCTAACTTATACGCTGGAACTGGTTTAAACCACAGGTTTAGTTTTTTGCCTAGATCTTTCAGTTAAATGTTTGGAGTATCTTTAATTAATATATGTTAGAAACACTGTCCCTAAATATCTAATCCTTTCTTGGATTTTTTAAGTTGTGTGATTTATGCTGTCAGTTTGTGACTTTATGCTCTCAGTTTTAGTTTTAATTTTGGGACTTTTATTTCTTCTTGGGGCAGGGAGGTGGTGGGGAGAGAGAGAAAAAAGCACTTAGCCTGTAAACCTGAAGTGCTCTGTGAAAGGGAGAAACCATGATTTGTTACTACAGAGTGAGACAGTGTGTGACAGAAATCTGCTTGCCTGCTCTGACACAAGAAATCCCTACAAACTCTGCAGCGCATTTCGGCTGTTTATGTTCTGCTTTACTGGATCATCCTGTGCTCTCTTTTGTGAAATGCAAAACTTCAAAAGAGACTAAAAGGATTATCTCTAAAAATGCATGTTTTGATTATATGACTGATGACTCTCTAGCTAGGAGGTTTATTGCAAATGCTTTAAAAGTTTGGGGAGAGACTGGAATCCCAGTAGTCTAATTCAATAATCTGCAAGTTTCCAGTTATGCTCTTTTACAAGACATTATGTTTAGAACAGCATGACTTAGCAGTGAATATTTCCAGACTCAACCTAAAATATTTTAGAAGTGTTTTCTCTGATACCTAACAAAGGGGTAGGATAAAGCAGAAATTTACACATATTTATGTACGTATATGAAGCTGTCAAAAGCATCACACAGATACAGAATAGTGAATAAACTAGGTGAATGACAAACAGGCTCCAAGTCTGAAAATGTAATAAAATACATTTATCCAACATATAGCATAAAAATTTGTGCTAGTGTGTGTGGAAGGGAAAGGGTGGGGAAGGAGAGGAATAAAGATTTTATTGTCACTTCTAAGAATGAGTTGTGTAATTCTTTGTAAGGAACATACTCTTCCCAGAATCATGGCTATAAAACCTTTTATCATTACTTGTCCTGTACCTGTTTGATGGTCTTTTCATGTCACTGTCTTTAATTGCAGAAAATAGAAAAAGGCAGATGCAAAGTAGTATGATGTAACTGTTCTACATGTTACACAAGTTAATAGTTCCACACTAGTTATACAAGCTCTGGATTAACAGTTTTATATAATTCATTGCTGGAGCCTGATTTGGGTTTCAAGAAAAGTCAACCCCAAATCATCCTACAATATATCTTATCAGAAGAGCAACTGACAGCTTGTTGGCTTAGTTTAAGAGCTAGGAAAACTGAAACCAACTTTGGCAGATACTGGACAAGGAAGTCCCAATATGCCTTGTCCTACAGAGCAGGTCTTCAGACAGTGAGCTTGGGGCTTCCCAAAAATAAAAAACACTTGGTAGATTTCAAGTTGGGCTTCTGAAGATAAAGTACAATCAACCAGCTTTTGAACTTGATTTTTTTTTCTGAGTATTCTATCCGTTTTCTAAGCTTGTGGCATTTCTCCTGTTTGCTCTGCCCATTACATTTTAGCAGGACAAAAAGGTATGCATTCCGTGAGGCCTAATAGCTGCTGGTTTGGACTAGTGAATTCCACATCACTGAAGAAAATGATTAATTAGTATTTCAAAATACCGATCAACAATTTGACTTTGAATTGCCATATGTTTCAGGTGTTGATTGTTAGTTTATAGAAAATATAGATTATAAGATATCAGAAGGTCATACTGGTTTTCCAAATACTCTTCTCTGCTCTGAACACAGCTTTGGAGAAAACACTGTACTCCAGAAGGGTGTGAGGACACTTTAAAATAAATATGAACTTGGTTTGCATGTAATAGTTTTCCTTGTTCAGTGTCTACAGAGTAACAAAAGTTCTCTGAGAGGTTATTGCCTATTAAAGGTGTTGTAAAGTCTTACTAGAGACAACTGGAAGTAAAAAAAATTGAGATGTTTATTATGAGATGTAGTAGTGACAACTTTTCTTCTACACTTTTTCTATGAACAAAACAACAGCCAGACTTTTCCACCTGGCCTAAACTTTCTAGAAATAAAGCATAGAACTGATACTGAGGTAGGTCTGATGATCTGGATAACTGAACTAGGGATTCAACCCTTTCATGAGTCCTGGAGTCGGACTGATGGTATGAAAGGGATGATTCCTTTCCTGCGGGGAACAGTGGGATGAGGTGCCCTTATATAATGTGTTAGTGCTCTCTAGGGGTTTAGCATTTTTAATTCTCCACAGATGCTCTCTTCTGTTGCTGCCACTCTCTGGGACTCACTGGAGGGTTGTTCTGCTGAATTTATCGCAGTTTCCATTTACTATGGAAAAAGTTAACTCTTCAAGTGCAGAGTAGTCTTTGCTTATGGATTTGGTTTTGTGCCTGACCTAAAAGTGTTAGCATGTACAGGTTATGAGCAGGAGTCTTATTGCAAATATTGGGAGGCATGCTTCCCTTAACCTGCTTCCAGAACACCCCATTTGCTTGTGGAAATGTGTAATAAGAAGTCCATAATTCTAATTCTATTTGAGAAGATGTAATCTTTAGGCACTGAGTATATGGAGGCTAGGAGGTTAAGCAATGACTTATGTGTTTTCATAACATGCTGATTAACATGAAGTAACATTTCTGTGAGTAGTTGGCTGTACCTTGTTCTTCTCAAGAACCTTTCACAAGTGTACAGGTTGAATATACCATCTAAAATTTCGACAACTGCAATCTGATGTCTGAATATACCTTAAGTAACTACAAGTGGAAATAAAACATCTACATAAAACAGTTAACTACTTTTGAACTTAAAAATGAGTGCCATTATCAGCTAGAATTTGCATAGAACCTTTTAAATCTATAACCACTTTTGCTGCCCTCAGAAACTGGCAACATATGGTGGATGAGCACAGAATCAGGCTATATTTAGTCCTGTATGACAGGTGTAAAACCAAATTTTTTGGTTGAAAGAGGAGGGGCTTTTCCTTGTTAACATATCCTGAAACGTTTATTTTTTCCAGAAGTGAAATGCTTGCATATTTGTCTTTTTACTAGTAAATATTCTCTTCCTTATAAGCAGAGAAAGTCTAGGGTGGTGCAGAGCTCAAGTCTTGCCTACAGGATTTAACTATGCTGTTACTAAAGGTAGTTCAAAACTTTTACATTACCAAATGCATTAGATAGCCCTTATAATTATAAGAAGAAGAAAGAAAGCAAATTAAAAAAAATGTAACCTTTAAAAAAATCTGTCATAGCACAGCTTACATGTATAATTCAGTAGGTGAATACTGTGGAAAATCCATTAAATAAAATAGGAGTAGGCATGGAATAATTTCTCTGCTTTACTTGGGGCAAAATCCTTTATCGTCGTAGGTGTGAGTGGAATGTGCTGGTTCCTTCTAGGCACTGGACTTGGTGAGTTTAGACCAAATGATAAGAAATTCCTCATTTTAGTGCTGCATCAAGGCACTATTAAGAATCCAGACCACAGTTTTATCTAGTAATGGAGAGAAGAAAGTGTTCAGGTGTATGACACTGGCACTAGGGTAGGCAGGTCTGTAGGTAACTGGTCTACATTTTGGTTTCTAAACCCACAGGGTGCACCCGAGTCATGCACTCAAGAGTATGCTTGCAACTATGGCAGCCTGAAATCATTATTTCAATTACATGAAAGCTGCAAGTCTCATTTCATGTCATCAGTTTGAGTGCTAAGGCCTTACAAAACCCTCTTGTACTGAAAGTTTGTGACTTGTGGCAAAATTGGCTGTGCGATTGTCAGCAATTAAGCCCCTGTGCAAGCAGTGTATTATGAACACAATTGTATGTTAGCAGTGGGGTGCAGTCTTGAATATGACAAGGGGGTTTTGTATGTTTTTCAGGTAGTCTCAAATAGGGTTCTTCAACTGAATGGGAAAACTCTGCTAGCCTGAAAAGCAGTATCTCTTCATTTCTTTGGGAGCTAGTGGCCATTTTCAGTGTGCAGGTTTGGGACTCTATTGAGTGTGAAAACTGAAAAATAAAGGCTCCAAGCCCCCAGAATATGCAATATAGAACATTAAAGTGTTTCTTATAGAGATTCCATGTGTTTGGTGGTGGGTGGAAAAGAGGGGCTGAGTATGTCCACAGTTGCCACTAAAAAAGCCACTTCAGGTGCTTACCCTGACCTGCCAGGTGCTACAGGGCTTGTGGGCTCTTCCAGAGTGTACTTCTTGCTGTACCAGTGTTTGCCTTGAAACCCAGATCTCATAGGAACCAGATTTCGGCCTTCTCAGTCACAATGACTGAAGCAGCTCCTGGGTCACCTCCTGGGTTTCTTTATTCAGGCTGTATGGCAACTGAAAAACATTGAGACGGCTTTGTTGCTAAATTATCACCAGCACCACAGCATCAGTTGTCCAGCAACTTGAATCAAGCTTACACCTCTCCTTCATAGATGTCTAATCAGTTGCTTAAACAAAACCCTACAGATTATAATTTTCATCATGTGCCTTTAAAATTGGCTAACTTAATTTATTAACATGCAAAACCTGTACATAAAATCTAGTCATTAGTAGCACCACATGTTCAGTATAAGCTATACATGTTTGAAAGCTATTTCTGGTATTCTCCAGGCTGCAAGTCTGTCTCCAGAGTGCCACAAGCAGAGTCTCACTTGTCCTTCAACAGATTATGGACATCTTTCCTGCCAGTCCATCAGTTGCACAGCCATAATAATTGGACTTTGAATTTTTCATATCTTCATATCATTGTGTTAATGACCTTTGCCCAGTGTCACTTGAGTATTGATCTGGTCAACAGGACTCTTTTTCCGTGTTGGATGTAAGCTGGATGAGATAGGGACCTATTGTTACATATGGGTACAGTGCTTAGCACAGTCTATAACCTGGGGCCACCAGAACCCTACTCTTGAAGTGTTTCACAGCATCTGAAACTGGCAGCAGAATTTAACACTTCCAGTTTTTATCCAGTTGGCATTATCGGTCTCTTTCAGTATGTGCCTGTGTGCTGCTTAAAGATCAGTAATAATTAACAAATTTCTATCATTAGAGAGCTGGGACTGTGGCATTTAATTTCAAAATAGCACTATGAGCTCACAATTTAGGCAGGAATCACTTAGCCATAAGAATAATGTCTCTGATTCCTTTTCTAAAATATACCCCACTATTGTGACTTGCATTAAAAATAAATAATTTGTAAGATATGGATTCTAGATGTTGTAATACTTGTTAGTGGTATGTGTTCACTGTGTGCAATTAAGAGTTTAGAGTAACATAGTGTCACCAGAAAATAAGCACTAGAAATAAATAAAATGTCCAGCTTTGCATAAAAAAGACCAGTCTGAGCTGTAAGTTTCACAACACCTCACTGCTGTGAATTTGGCATTTCTCTGTTTGTACATCACAGTGAAAATCAGGGTCCTGATGACAACTGATTATTATTGTATGTACTATGGTTAAATTATAGACAGCTTCCATTTTCTTCTTGTCTCTCACTGCACATGGGAATAGAGTTGTATTTAATAATTCAAGCATCAATTTTTTAAAAATGCATGCCTTGATCCCAGTTTTTTTCTATTATTCCAAAAAGAGCTCAGGTCACAAAATGATCTGTAGTTAAAAAAGAAAAAAATGTCACAGTAGAAAAAAGTCAGAGACAATGCATACAACTGAATAAGGATGGCTCTAATAAGGTATCTGGAATTAGCGTAATTTATGGCATAGATATGGAAGGAAAAGGGAGGGGATAATAGAGAAAAAATACACTATAGCGATGAATTACAGCATTTAATGACAGTCTCAATTACTAAAGCATCTTACAAACCTGATGGTATTCAGGACATTGGAATGAACTCTGTAGTGATTTAAAAAAGCAATATTTTTAAAAAAAGACACACTTACTAGTCCAACCGCAGTGTGATAAAAAGAGGAGAGCCTTCAGGTGCATGCCTTTTCTTTCCCTCAAGACTTTTAACACCTTTCTGTTTTGAAGCATTGTTTCCCAAAAGAGTTGAATCTTTTCTAGCAGTTTGGCAACATATTCCAGAAAACAAATGATCTGCCTTTTTGAAGAGCTATGTATTTGTCAGAAAATCAAGTGCTATTACTATTGTATTTCAATAGTAATGCTATTTCATTGTATTTCAATTGGATTTAATTTGGATCAGCTTGTATCACAAGACTATAAAAAATATCCTACAACTCTTTATAAATCATAGAATCATGGACTATCCTGAATTGGAAGAGACTCACAAGGATCATTTCCTGGCTCTGCACAGGACAGCCCTAAGGATCACACCATATGCCTGAGAGCATTGTCCAAATGCTTCTTGAACTGTGACAGTGCTGTAACCACCTTCCCTAGGCAGCCTGTTCCAGTGTCCATCTACCCTATGTATGAAGAACCTTTTCCTAATATTCAACCTAAACCTCTTCTGACACAACTTCAGCCATTCCCTCAGGTCCTGTCACTGGTCAGCACAGAGAAGAGATCAGAGTCTGCTCTTCATCTTCCCCTCACGAGGAAGTTGTAACTGCAATTAGTTTTCCCCTCAGTCTTCTCTTCTCTAGGCTGAGCAAACCAAGAGCATTGTGTTATTATCTCCAGAGATAACACGAGGTTTTCCTTTTGAAGAGCCATGTTCTTTCATATTTAAATTTAGTAAAGTTTCTGAACCCTGTGCTGTGTTTGCTTGGTGAAGTGCCTCTGTGAGGGGGACATAGCCCATTCCATCTGGCTCCAATGGACCTATAGCAGGGCACAGAGGAGCCCCTCAGGCACAGATGGGGAGCCTCTAGATAAACATACTTAAGAAAAATGGGATGGTTGTTTCACTTTTTGTCTTTGTTTCTCACCACCAAAATCTACTTTGATTGGTATTAAAAAAAATTAATTTTTCCCAAGTCAAGTCCTTTTTTGTCCATGATGCCAATTGTTAGGCAATCTTCCTGTCTTTATGCCAGACTGGGAGTATTTCTGTCTTATTTTCTTCCCCTGGCCTGTTGAACAGTGACAGAGCAGCTGAGTGAGACCTTGGTCAATGGCCAATGGTAACCCACTGCAAAAACATTTATTTTTCTGACAACAAGTGCACTGTAATTCAGTTTTCCATAAACTGGAGTGCAAATGTACGTATAATTCCTTATTTTCTGTTTCTCTATATTGTTCTCTTTCAGTAAGAGAAATCCATCATAGGGTACTTTGTTACTGTATTTTATGTTTTCTTCCAGGGTGGAAACTCAGAAAGAATTGAGCAAACATGTCTTCACATTCAGTCATCCAGCTCTTAAAAATGTTTTCATCCTAGTCTTATTTCTTCTATTTGCTACACCTACACTGAAGAGTTCAGATTCTGTGTGTAAACAGAACATTTGATCTACCTTTTTTATTTACATTTTATCATTATTTTATTAACATTCTGTCATTCAAAGAAACAAAGAGGGAATAACCAAAAAAAAAAAAAAAGACACAAAAATGTGTTCTGAGGATTACAAACACCTTCAAGAGGGCACAGCTATTTCCTGACAAACATTTAGCCAGTATCAATGACACTGTACAGTCAGTGGAAGAAGATACCTTCCTTGCTTCTTAATTGCTGGAAGGCTTTAAAAAGCTTTCCCTTTACACCTTTTTCATTATTATAACCACTACTAAGTGTGATTACTTAAAAAAAATACATGGGTCCTTGGCAGCACTTTTGAATAGGAGTGTAGCCGAATCCAGTGCCTGTGAAGGCCCCATTCCCTGCCTCCAGCAGCCTGTGGAGAGGCGCGTTCATTGTGCATCGCTCCATAAAACCCCGCTTGGACGCTTTCCCAGATCGCCCTCCATTCAGTTCTGAGTCCTGAATGGTTTTCAATTAATGTAACAAGACTAATTAACTGCATAAGAGTAGGGATTTTCTTAGCGTTACTGACAATGAATCTATTTAATAGTACCTTGGAAATTCAGTGCTTCTCATTCCGAAAGAAAAGTACACAAAGCCAGTGGGTTACTGGGGTCAAAATAAAGTACACGAATTTCTTTCTTTGCCTCTGAACCTGAACAAATTACAAAGTTACTTGAAACAAGCAGTCTAATCAGAATGAGACACCTTTCTGACTGGTTCTGCAACAACCTTACAGACTTCCTCTGCTGAAAGCAGTATAATACAGCATTGCTGTTTTAATTTCATAGCCAAAGATTAGCCCTTTACTTTTGCACCTATCCCTGTACCTAGCACTCAAGAATAAAAACTGTTAAAAGCAGCCATCATGTATTAAAAAAAGACTATCCCCTATGATCTTTTTCATGGTAATGTGATATTTTTGTGATCAAGTTTCAATACCAGACAGTTTTAATGAAAAATTTCCTGTATCATTTTGCCTAAACTCTGTCTTAGGGTAGCACCCTGCGTGTTCAGAGATCATTAAAGCCTCTGTCACTCAAGCCTTATGTTGAGGTTGTCACCAAATGTGTCAGTTAGTATCTCTTTTTGTTGTGGTTGAGAACATCATTTGCTGCAAGAAAGTGAAGTGTGACCTTGATTGTATGAATTATTGAACACCATCAAATGGTAAAAACATGGTAACTATGACCTTTTGACACTTGAATCATGTACCTGAAACTTGAAAGTATAGGCATCAATCTACTAATCCTCAAGACATCTGATTATAGATTTTATGGAAATGAATTTTAAGAAAAATTTTTCAAGTATAACCTTATCTGTATAAGAAAGGCATTTTAGTAACATACTGCACTGAGTACTTCATATATGATTTTGTGGTTGTGATGAGTACAATATATAGTACTGTAATAAGTATGTGATCCAATTCATGACTTCTTACTATCAAATTTATGTATGCTTCTGAGTCAGAAAAGACTTATTTTTATTATGACAGCTAGTTGCAAATAGGTGAATCAAGCATCAGTGATTTTTTGTCTATTTAAGAATGCTTATTATTTTATTCATATGAAACCTGAATGTCAGTAGTAAAAGATGGAATGAGAAGATGAAAGGAAACAGTGACACTTGTTTGTTTCCTCTTACTGAATATTAAATATCAGCATCTGGAAGGAACCACTTTACTAAGAAGAAAATATGTTAATATGTAATAATATATATATTTCTGAAAATATTAGTCTTAACTTTAGCACTAAA
Source organism: Pipra filicauda (assembly GCF_003945595.2). Lineage (NCBI taxonomy): Eukaryota > Metazoa > Chordata > Aves > Passeriformes > Pipridae > Pipra > Pipra filicauda. The sequence goes on along the minus strand of NW_024104646.1, from coordinate 100,457 downwards.
ATGTTATACTAGTATTTTACGTTAAAAGAATTCTGCTTAATACATGAGCATTTTCAGTCTACAAACCAAGAATGATGCCCAAATTATAAGTAGCCCCTATAGTCCAGACTCTTTAAGTATGACAAGAGAAATGGTACCAGGAATTAGGACACATATAACCTACAGTCCTTCCTGTAGATTGTTTGCTTTGGGTTTTGTTTCTTTTTTTTCAGTTCAGCTGGATCTTGAATTTTGTGGTCAGCAACTAAGAAGTAAAATGTGGTAATGGTATTTTCAATTATTTCTTTGTTATTCTGCAGTCTCATCTCGACAGTTTTCTACTTTTCAAAAACAGCATTAGAAGTCACTAGGGAGTCACTTCAGCCTCTTAGAGGAAAGAGATGTCTTCAACTCTAATAAAAGCCAGAGCTATTCCGGATCTGATTTGAAGTTTATTAAATTAAATAGAAAGATTCCCACTGATTTTACTGAGATTTGTGTCAGACCTTTAAGTGATGCACTGTGATCCCATGTGTTTTTAGGGGCATTTAGCTGAAGGAAAAGGTCCTGACTGTTTTCTGACGTGAACAATAGGTAGTTACTTTTGTCTCAACAAAACAGACGCAAAACATTACTGTTCTGATTCTCCTCTTTGTGCCGAAGTAAATATACTGCAGGATTCAAGGCAATGAAACACTGAACAAAGGTACATCAGAGAATAGTTTAAGGACAATAAACTGGCTAATGGAGACATATCTACCAGAGGGCAGAACTCCTACTGATAATTAATGGAAACCCAATCAATAAATCACCTCTGAAATGTAGCAAATAGCTCATTAGGAGCCACCTACTGAAACTGCTTAGCTGATTAAAGATGTGTATGTAATGTCTTATATACAGAACAAGGGCTGTTACTAATGCTTCATTCACAAACAGTATATGAAAACTTCAATTTCCTTTCAAACTACTTCTGAGAAGAAAGTCACAGAAAAAACCTGAACCATTCATTGCTGACCTATGTAATTATTTTTTATTCAATTAGACAAATATCAACAAATGTATTTTACAGTCTGTTACTATAAGTTAAAAAACATTGGCACAGGAGCCAAAAATTAGAAGTGTGGTATCAGCAACTTTGCCATAACTGCTTCCAAAACACAGCAAGCCATCAACACAATAGGGGAATGACAACTTAGGGACAAGAATGAAAAATATGAAGAAAAAAAATATTTATGTTCTTGTCTTTCTAACAGAATTTCATTTTTCACATTACTCTTGTCTATGCACTTGGTTTCTATCTTTCTCACATTTGTATATTACAAGAACTGTACCTTTTTGATATAAAAATAAAACTCTTCCAACTGTAGCTTCAAATGTTGTTAATTATCCCAAATTCCTGTAATATAAAATCCTACAGTTACCAAAATTGTATTTTATTGTATATTATATATACTATTATATTTTTCCTTTTTTAAAATATGGAAATACTATAAATTATCTTAAAAAAGTATTAAATTTGTGATATAGCATGTGCTTCTTTACATGAATTGTAGACTTTTTCTGGATCTCTCAGTAATATGTATTTATGCAGTTTCCCAATAATTACAGGCTTCATAGAATTTTGAAGTCACTGAACAGCAGAAATTGGAGGGGACTTATGGAAATCTAATGTAACTCCCTTGCTCAGAGCAGGTTGCCCTGCACTGTGTCCAGTTGCATTTTGAATATCTCCAGGATGGAAACTCTGCAGCCTCTCTGGGCAGCCTGTTCCAGTGTTCACCCATCTTCATAGTAAAAATATTTTTTCTTATATTAATTTTTTATCCTATTTAGCTTAGACCTGCCTCAGTTAAGTGTCTCACAGCTTCCAAACCCAAAAGGGCTCCTCAAGAACAAGAGCAATAGAACAAGTCTACAGAAAATGACAGATATAAAATAATAAAGGTCGGTGAAGGCTACTAGTAAAAAATAGTCTTCTTTAAACACAAATAAGTTTCTGTATTTAAATAGATATTTAAACTCTCAAGTATTTAAGTAGCATATCCATTACTTCAGATTTAAAAAAAAAAGCAAGATCAAGCCATTAACTCATAAACCACATTATTTTGATATTTAGTGTCAATTGGGTGAAGGGAGGAGGAAATGCTGTACAAAATGTTACTGGGTGTATTATTATTACAGCATTTCCATTATACTTACACAAAGCTACTGGAAATAAATCTTCCCGGCCTTCTTTTTGTTTGCTAGTGTTACCCTCAAGTGGGTAGCTGCTTTCTTTGTAACTACTATGCAACAAAACTCTAGAAAGGAAGCATTCTTGCTAGTGAGAGTTCATAACTCCAAATTCCCATCCCAAGGATAGTAGTTGTGCTTTTCCTCTGTTGGATTTCCAGGTTTACCCTGAAGACCCTAAATGCTTCTGACTTGAGAACAAACTTACCCTTTCATAACATCATGATTTAAATCATACCCATTCATAGTTATTTCATTTCTTTTTGAATGGGACTGCTTGGTTTTCTCTCGTTGGTTTAGGAGAAAATCTGGGATTTTTTCACTCCAAGATTGAGAGGTTGGTACTCCATTTTAGACCCCATCACAGTCTTGCCTACTGACACAAACATATGAATGCTCTCAAAAGGGTTACTAAGGAAACCAGAAACTATGGTAACCTAGACTAGAAGCACTCTTATTTGTCCAAGGAGATGGAAAGGAAAATTCAGGCAGTGCACATTGCAGTCACACTGAAGGTCCTGATCTTTCCTTTTCTCTTCAGCTGCAGCAGACCGTCTGTTTCTCGTATTTCCCTTCCAGCAAAGCTATCAAAACAGAATTTTGATTTAGATAAAAGGAGAGAAACATCACTACACTAATGTGGATAGTGTAAATGAGAGTAAACAGATTTTTTCAGTATTTCCTTTCACCATTACGTCAAAAATCCCTCTAACTTCAATTATTCTTCTAACATTAACAGAGCAGCTTGGTCAGCAATGCACCACATCACATGCCTTTGCTCTGAGGAGTAAGGTGTTGTGTTAGCAATACTCTTCACAGAACCTCTTGTCAGAGCTGTCACCCTGCACATGCTTGTACTCACTTTTCTGTCTGCTGTCGTAAACAGTGGGATGCACTAAACGCTATCAACAGATAGTAAATGCTCTAAGATTGATAAGTAGTGGTGCTTCGTGAAAAGTGAAGGGAGCGCAGAAACTCATTGAATCTGTCTAGAGATATTTCAGTTGTGCCTTGTAGAAACAATCCATTTTGCTGCTGAACTAATCAACAAAACATTCTCTGATTGCAGGGCACGCAACAAAATTCAGTAATGGATAATGAAAAAATAACAGACATCATAATAAAGAGTTTAATCTTGACCATGTTCTTTCCTTTAAAGCCTTGTGGAAAATAAGAGGTGTTTATGCTACAGGACTAACTCATTTATTTCAAAACAGAGAAATACAAGTTGCCTATGGCTGAATATATTTGTCTATCTTTGCTAATGGTCTGATTTGGCAAGCTGACAGAACACTGAACAGCACCAATGCAAATAGATTTACTGAAATTAGTGAGATTATTCCCATGAGGTTATTTGAATCAGGGTTACAGGACTGGACCCTGTGTTAGCAAAAAAGTACAAATTCTGTCAGAAAAAATTGGCTGCAATGTTCAACGTAATGCTTAATGTATTGGTGTGAGAGATTGCCAGCATCAAGTATTTTTCTAAGTGAAGCATCCGGAGAAGAATGTGGCTTTCTTATTTAAACAAGAATAGCAAGTGTATTTGTAAAAGTTCGTGCTATTTAAGCATGGCTAGTGGAAAACTAAAAAATTAGGAAAAGAATGTCTGTATATACCATACATCATGAAACAGACTAATTATATTATTGACATATTTTTATTACTGAGAAGTTGTTGTCATCAATGGCAAACTGATCAACATCAAATACAAAATGGTTGCTGAAAAAATATTCTGAGCAGAACTGTGGCATTTTGTGCATGTAAACCAGGGAGACAAGAGATGATGAGAAAAATCTCTCATTTAGCATATCCACTTCAGAGGTAGCCAGGATTTTGTTGCTATGAGAGAGGGAGGAAGCCGACCTGTGCTGAATGGTACACAGAGCTTTTTAGTCACACAAGCAAAAACAAAAGAACTAGGGGAAAAAAAAGTCTGATATTAGTTGATTAAAGGAGTCAATTAAATAGGGAAGTCACATTATAAAATGGCATGAAGTCATCTTTGCTATCTGCATGAATTATGACCTGAGGCAGGTAGTACATGTGTTGTTAGATTAGCAAATATTTACAAAGTAAACTACAGTTCAGAGAACATGAAATGTGTAAATTAAGTATTAAAAACATACCTGAAATTTTACTGCTATCATTTCCTAATTAATATTTTGATGGGAAGGTTGACCATATCACATGGAAAACTATTTTCCATGATCACAATTTAGATGAATGTTATTTTTGCCTTGCCAAATACTTTGTCTAAAAAAAAAAAAGTAAAAGATAATGCATATGTTGGCTAGAACAAATGATTTTATGCTGGGTCTGTTTCTGATACATATTATATGCTAACATGAACCATTCAAATCGGCAATATCACCCCCTGTTTGCATTTGCAGGTTAAAACTGTTGTTTATGCAACTATAGGGCACAGATTACAAAGATGTTGCTCAGCTTTTGATCTGAAAGCACTGCAGAAACCCCCAAACTCTTCTTTCCTGAGAAGCCCATAGGCCTTGATGGGAGCAACTTTAAAGTTAGAGAGCAGAAAGTGGAGGAAAAAAATTAAAAGGAGGGACAATTCTCTCCTCCAGAATCCAGAGGTACTGAAGAAGGAAGAAAATCTAATTTGAGAGTTCCAGAGAGATAGAAAGACTCCTTTGATATGCAGCATATTTGAGAGGGAGATATGAGGAATGGAGGCATAAAGGGAAATAGTTAAAGTGCCCTTTCCCTACCTGCTCACACACTTGTAGACAGAGCTGTAGAAAACTGGCTAATGGTCTGTTTGACTACTTGTCAAGCTTGACTTACTTATCTGTCCTCTTCCCTGTAAGTGGAAGGGAAGAAACTAGATACGGAAAATAATGGGCTGCCTTATATCTTCTTTCTTTATTATCAACCACCTACATTGTTATACTCTGTCTCCTACAGCAGCATGCCAGGACCTGAAAGTGCTACCTAAGCTTTGTCACTGGTTATGACTATTAACTGGTTATGACTATTAACTAAACCTTCTGGTTCTGTTGTACTCACTGTTTATTGTATTGTGCTTTTGCTCTGTCATATGTGGTAGTTGTATTTCTCAGGGCGATTTGTTAGAGTAGCTAATCAGAAAAAAACAGAGATCATAACTTCCTGATGGAGGCTTCCTTTTGTTTCCTTGTGACTAACCCAGTACACTAAACTTTCAGGAGCAGTGAAGAATGTTTGGTTGTAGGGGCACATGATATCGCTGAAAAGAAAGGCATAGATGTCTTTTGATTTAATCTGGCCTACTAGTATGGCATCACCACATTTTTGCAGAAATTTTGGCTCTATGAGCAGATATAAGTCCATGACAAAAACCGAAAAAAATGTTTGATTTCTTGTTTTGGCTACATCAGTCCAGTTTAATTCCATGTCCTTTGATGTCTGACTGATTTATCTCAATATATTAAACCAGGCCTATCCCCCAACCTGTTGCCCTAATTTAGGCAGCCTATTGCAGTTTTTCAATGCATAGATTTCATCATCTAAATTTAGCCAATATTGATTTTCAATATGAAACTCCAAATCAAGGGAAATAAAGACCAGTGTTGAGAATACTTACACCTTTTCCATTTCTAGCATACATTTCTAGTCTCCTTCCTGCCAAATAATAGGAAGAATTAAGAACCCAAACAGTTTATGACTATTAAAAGGACTTTTGATAACTATTGATATTCAGGTGTCCAGACACATTTTTCATTTTAGATTCTCTGTTGCTTCTGACTACAACTGCAGAATATGATGAGTCTACCAGCCAGTCAAGTGGATAACTTCAGTTTCTACACCATCTAAAATTTTCACCTATATTTAGGCAGGTGAATTCTTCTCAGTCTGCTACTATACAGAATAAAGCTTATCTCTTGAATTAGATTTTCTCTTGACTATCTGCTGTTAGTGATCCTGTGGTCTGTGAAATTCATTTTATGGAACATTCATTCTATCTCTAAGCCCAGGACTCCATCACAGCTGGGTCAAGTTCATATCTGTTCCTTTAAGCAGGGAATATGCAAGTCAGAGTTTTCAGCAGATCTGCTTGCCAAAGAATTCTGTTTAATCAAATAGTGTGACTTTCTGTGTGTCAAAGGTTATTGCGTCACATACTTATCTCCCCTATAATCCAAATATTTCAGTTAGTGAAAACCATTCCAAATGTCAGGAGACTAAACAGTGGCATATTGGTTGTCCTGGCTGATCTGTTGCAAGCAACAGCAGAAGTTTGCACTTTCCAAATCTAGTGATAGAGATGCAATCATGTGAACTGAATACTTCATTCAGACATGGTAAGAAAGTCAACTGTACAGTAGCAAAGAAAACCAGTTCACCTCTCCTGTGTCCCTTCTCTGTTGACCAATATCATATAAGTCTTAAAAAAAAGCTCTCCCTCTGAATGCATCTCTCAGCTGTGTGGTACAAAGAAAAGGAAGGGTATTTTTCCTGATATAATTAAGGGACTGAGTGAATCTCTGAGGCATGAGTTTTGATAAATTAAATACTTCAAGAATGCCAGAACAATATTACTGTTGTCCAGTTCATTTTAAAATTGCCTGGTGAGGATTTACTAGGGGCTAAAGTGACCCCAGCCCCTCATTCAGATCACTCTCCCTCCCAATTGTTCCCATCACAAATCCATGCACAATGCTTTGGCTTTTTTCTGCTTCCTGGGACACTGACTTTGTGGAGGAATGTGCCTGCTGTGCTCCCTTGATGGCAAGAGGTCCCAAAGCACATAAGGAACTGGAGCACATCATTCCAACAGAGGCATCTGTACCACTCCCAGAGCAGTCTGTACTTTAAACTCCTGCTTACACATTGCTGGCAATGAGAGCCATTGTTCAGCCGGGCATGGGAGCCCTTCTGTGCTGCAGGAGTGATTGTCAGCCTTCAGTCCCTTTTTCATTCTTTAGCTTGCCTATGTTTGACACTGGAAGAGTATCTCAGTCCTTCAGAATCATCGTCATGGCTAGGCTTCGTGAACAAAGATTTGGGAAGGGCTCTACCCACATTTGCTACAAGTGCGCTGGTGGCTAAAGAGGCCAATGCGAGATAGAAAAGTTCAGTTGCAAAAGGCACAGCAGAAGGACTCCTTGGATGGTGTCGGCAAGATACGATTCTTTCTGCATTGTCTTTTCTCCTCGAGAGTGATCCTGTGTGCTTTCTCAAAAGCATCAGCAGCATTGTAGATGGTGTGTCTCCAGACCTCCTGATTGGAGGCCAAAGTAGACCAGTTATGATGATCAATATGGCCAAGGCTGAGATGTTGTTTCAGGGAGTCCTTGTATCTCCTCTTCAGGGCTCCTCTCTTGCAGCAGCCGGTGGCAAGTTCACCCTAAAGCAGGATCTTAGGGAGGCAATGGTCCTTCATCCTGGAGACGTACCCTGCCCAATGCAGCTGTGTTCTCAGCAACATGGCCTCAATACTTGTGACTGCTGCTTGTTCTAGAACAGATGTATTGGTCACATAATCTGACGAGTGGATGTTTAGGATAGTATGGAGGCAGCGTTGATGGAAGCGTTCTAGGAGATGCAGGTGGTGGCGGTAGATGACCCATGATTCGGACCCATATAAAAGATAGACAGCACAATGGCTCTGTAAACACTGATCTTTGTACTTTTCTTCAGGTGTTTGTTTCGCCAAACTCTTTTATGAAGCTTTCCGAAGGCACTATATACCTTTGCTAACCTGTTGTCTATCTCTCCGTCAGTCCTACCGTCCAAGGAGATGAGGCTGCCTAGGTAATTAAACTGCTGGACTGATTTGAGCTCTGATTGACCAATGGTGATATGGGGATGATGGAAGACTTCCTGAGGTGCAGGTTGATAGAAGACTTCTGTCTTCTTTAAGCTGACTTCCAGCCCAAAGAGCTCAGCAGTGCCTGCAAAGCAGGATGTTAAAAGCTGCAGAGCTGCCTCTGTGTGGGCGACGAGGGCATCATCATCAGCATAAAGCAGCTCCCGGACAAGACGATTTAAGGTCTTGGTGTGGGCCTTCAGTCACCTTAGGTTGAATAGGCTTCCATCAGTACGGTATCGAATGTAGATACCATCTTCTTCATTGAGGTCTGCCATGGCCCTTTGGAGCATCATGCTGAAAAAGAATAGCTCTAGACTATTCCAGTGAGCTTCAGTTACTTACTGTGGGGATCTTGGATATCAGATGCTCAGCTTTAACTAAAATAATTAATTTTAGTAAATGCTCCTTCAAATCTTTCTTTGTCAACAGATGGTAAATTTTTATTGCATATTTAACATCATATGTGATGCAACATCTCCTTCTGCTTTATTAAAAATACAGAATATAAATAAACAATGGATAGTTTTGACAAATACATATCACTGCTTAAAATGTGACTAAGAAGCTCTTGATTAGTGGAAAAATCTGGATGTTATTAATATTATGAATACGGTTGAAAAGAAAAAGAATTTTTGTGGTTACTTGGAATTTACTTTGAGCTCACTAAAGCTTATTAAGCTCCAAAGGTCAACATTGGCTTTCCAGGTACATGCTGGCTTTGTGCATTGGGTGTCTTTTGATCATACTGCTGGGTAACCTGGATGCCGGGCTTAAACCTGCTCACATCCTGCTGTTCACACTGTGCCCATCTAAAGCTCTCCTGGAACTGGGGTGCTTCGAAGTGCAATCCTGAGGCACTGAGGTGATTCTCCAGGAGCAAAATTAGGGCCCCTGAGTTTGCAACCTCAGCCTTTGTATCACACGAAAGAAGTTGAATTGTTTCTGGGCAAGAATTATCCTGGGATTAGTGTATCTGTTTTGTCATGTCTGAGGTTGAGCCAGCAAGCTCTGTTAGTACCCACAAGTTCTGCATCCATAGCAATAACTCACAATCTGGTTAAATGTCAGTTGACTGTGTATTTAAACAAGCAGTTCCATTTCAACAGTGGAACTAATGAAGTCTAGTTTGCAACAAGTTTGTATCTTGCAGTTAATAGACTTTTTAACCATATTAAACTAAACCATAGTGTGATCTCACCCTTCTTCTTTGACATCAAATAGTGTAAGTGGAATTTGTATAATCATGTTTAAAATGTGAAGTACATAAGTTTGTAATAATTTTGAGTCCTTCCCTCTATGAACTCAGCCTTTTTTTCAATAGTTACAGTCTTTAATATGCTTCCAAGGATCTATAATCAAAAGCTGAGAAAATGTCCAGAAAATACGACAACATAACCATTTTCTTTTATTACCCAGGTTCTCATAGCACTACAGTTTGGAATGGGAATGATTAAAAGAGTTTGCAGAGGGAGGAAAGCGCAGCATAATTAAGCTTAGATTTTGTTTACCTGATTGCCTGGTGTGAGAGGAGAAGACATGCCATTTATTTATAAATCTAAATAACTAGTTGAAATAAAATGGGAGTATGCAAGAGCAGAGAAGCATTAGAATAAGATCATACAGTTTAATTCTGTGTCATACTTGCCAAAGACGTGCTGTTTCTTTGAAATCTAATTGATAGCTGAAATCAAGCAGGTGAAAACAAGAACATATGGGGCTTTCACTATACCTTTTATCAGGACATTCAGTTTTTAATAAACATGTACGAAGAAAACTGTGCACAATATCCACTTTTATTAAAAAAAATAAATGAGATTCTGTCCTTCCACGAGATTATAGTTTTTGGCAGAGGCCAAAAGGTGAAGAAAAAATAAAAAGTTTGTACTCTCCTGCAAATGATGAACAAGCTCTGCCCTCAATATGAGCTCCCAGAAAGATTCTTCAAAAATAGAAACCGGAAATAAAATTGTAATGAACATTCTATTTTGGTACAAGGTCTGTTAATAGGGTATCTCCTTGTACCACCTGTTTTACATCAGTTTTATAGTGAAGTGACACCAAACTTTTTTTCTTGCCTTTCTCTGCCTAAGAGGGAATATGGCTCTTGTGATCTATATCTGTTCTGCACCAGATTTATTATTTGTGTTTAAAATTAATGATAAATAACTGTTGGATGGATACAAGCTGTGATAAGCTTCCTCAACTGTTCTGAAAATGTATTTAAAAATATGGGACTACTGCCTTCACTCTCCAGATGTAAGGAAGGGGCATTGTCCAATTAAAATCATATTTACCCCTTTTCTCACTGCAGATTTTTTTCCCTTAAAATTTCTTCAGTCCTCCATTAAGGAACCAGGATAGTTGGAGTTGAGGTCAAAATCCGACAAAGGCAAAGCTATTGGGATAACGCATGGGATAATGTGGGATTTCCAGTCCATGATGATTTTTCATTTTCCCTTACAAAACAACATGAAATATTTACAAACCCATGTCAAATTTTATAACCTTGAAGTGAACAGTTTCATAATGACTGCTTACAATTTTTAATATAATATTCTAAAAAATAAGCATTGAAAACCATATTCAGGCACCTGAAAAAATAAAAATCCTTTGTTACTGCTCAGTGCCTCCAATAAAATAATCTCATTTCTGCCTGGCTCATTTTACATCCTTTATTCTGGTACTGAATTTGAGGCATCCACGTCTGAAAGCTGTGGTATGGTAGCAGAGTTTTCGGTAATAGAAACTTTCGAGAATGTCTGCTGAGTTCGCACACAACCTCTTTTCCTCTGCTTTCCACTTGAAGTACTCTTTAAATTCACATAGGCACACTTAGTTTACCTCTAGCACAGTATAGAGAACTCCATGTAAGTGCTAACGAATACGGCCACAAAAGGAAATCTATTGAAGACCATTTAATAAAAATAGAAAACATCTGACTGTAAAGTGTGTAGGGGGAAAAGTATAATTACTTTTTAAAGCAAATGTAGGAGAATGTGTGGAGCAAGAGCCTCTAAACACTGTTAGAGGTTTTAAAATCAAATGCAGCAGCATAAATTCACCACGAAGCAACAATATTTTGAACATTATTATAATGGATAAATTTGACTGAACTGGAAGTTTAATAAATTTGACTCCTTTAGGGAGAATTATTAGAAAGTAATAATTCTGATTAAATCTAGAGAATTATCAGAAAATCTTCAAAATTATGATTCTGTATCAGGAAAGAGACTAATTTTCTTAAAAGCCCACCCTATTTCAGTGATGCAATGAAGATAACAGAAATAGAAAAACTGTCTGTGAAATCAAAGGAAAGCAAAAGGGAGAGAAATGAGTTTCAATCTAGAGAACAGAGAATTGGTAATAAAATAGGAATTGCAGAAAAGTCATGTCTGCCAGTAAAAAGGGTAATATAAATTTATTTTTTTCCAATTACATTGGGAACAAAGGAGATTGTATTAATGGCGTAGACCTTTATGAAATTGGACATGGCTAAAATGAAGATAATTTATCAGGAAATGTTCAACAAGTGTTCCTATTCCCTGCTTGGAAAGGCTGATGTACAGGAGTTACATGAGAACAAGGAAAAACTATCTAGCCTGCTCATGGAAGTAGGGCTGGTACCATTCCTGATGTCAATAATTGGAGTCCAGAGTTTGAAAAAAGCTAGCTTAGATATTTAGTCTGCTAGTGTTAAACTTATTAAATATCTGAATACTGAGGAAGCTTGAATACCAACCCTATTTATATCAGTAATGCAAAAGGGTGAAAGATGTTCCGGTTATCCTGAAAACAAAGCCAAGTGAAATAATGTGAAAAGTGCTATCTGAGAAAACCACTGAAGAAAAAAAATCTAATTTATCATAGTTAATGTGACTTTGAGGAAATAGATCATTTCAAATAGGCCTGACGGATTTCAAATGCATGCCAGTGGTGAATCATCATCAAATGGTGGGTTTCCTAGTGAGGTACTGCTCAGATTGGTATTAGGCTCAACATTTTTTCAACATTTCATCAATGATGTGAGGAAGCAAATATGAAATCAGAGACGATAAAATGTGGGGATGGAAATGTACCTAACACTGAAGATTTGGTGGTTGTTTAGAGAAGTCTGGATTGCTTGATTAACTGGTACTATTCAATGAATGCTCCTGATCAGGTGTATTATATGGAACAGTGTTCATCAGTGAACTGAGACTTAAGGCAAGACTTTAGGAAACTTTGGCCTGGAAAATAGTGTATATAGGTGATAGTTTCAGTCTTGTGTCTTTTGCTGTGTGAATTTAACCCTAACACATTCTACATTTCTGTATCTATAAGTTTAGACCAGCAATTCTAGTCCTTTTCATAGATGTTCAGATCTTTTGTCCATGCTTTTGTCCCACTTTTCATGCACAAAAATATTTCTTGTAAGGATCTTAGTATCATCTGCATGATGAAATGTACATGCACACACACACACACGGAATTCCAGCATGTTGACTATGGAATGTAATGGGAATAGCAGTGCAAGAGTCACCTAAAAGGTAAATTGAACATATGCAGGTGTACACGGTATTTTTTGAAGGTTGGCTGCAAGCATATGTGCAGTGTATTTCTTACATTTAAGAAAAATTAGCCTTCCCTCAAAAAATCTCTCTAAAGTACCGGAAAATATCCCAAAATTTCAATGCTACTATTCAACATAAACAATACATTGTTCGCTCTTTGATTTCTGGAGTGATGAACCTTTTCTGATACTCATCCTTTCCCCTGGGACAAGGTGAAAGCTGGGGCTCCACTACCTATATTCTATAATCTGATGAGAAAAATATCTACCTGGAAAGTAACATCAAACTATCCCTCAGTTGTTTTAGTGCCCTTTTCCTTCAGGAGACATACTTGTTCATTTAAATATATACTGAGAGATAGTTTCCCTTATGTACTGCTGCAAATTCCATCTTTTCCACTTTATTTTCTCTCAGATTAAGTTCATATTTTTTGTTAACCTGCACTGTATTTTTATAACCCGAAATGATATCAATAGTAATTATAAACCATGAGACTTTTTTTTTGAAACTGTTATAACTACGTTTGTCACTATACTGCCGAGGCACTGACTGAGAACCAACACGTCTTCGGAACAAGACTCTTTGTAGTATCATTTGCTGGTGCAGTTCTGTGCCTCATGCCTATGAAGTGATCTCTAAGCTAGGATCTTTCTTCTCTTTGCCTTTACTCCATTACATATTCTTCCAAATATTGAGTCATAATTTGGTTTGGACTGTTTTGACCAAGTGGCTTTAATGTAGCTCTTGAAGACTCGTTTGAAGTATGTCTGCTTGTCTGCTTCCATGTTCATTGCTTGTAGTATTTTGTGTTCTCCATAACATAAGAATATCATCTAGCTTTCATAAACTTTGCTTTGATTTAGGTGACTTTGCTTAGCAAGTTCTAATTGCTATTTTAGGATAAATCTCACTCCACAGATTTTATATCCCAGATCAAAATTATGATTTTTTTTTTTTTTATATTAGCAGAAGCTCCACCTCCCACAATTGCAATATTAGATTTTCAGGTTTATATCAGACAAAAAAATTATTTACCTTATTCTTTGAACTATTACATAAAACATATAATTTTACTTTTAATGTGACAGTGCAGAACTTCTCACTTTTCAAAATCATGTCTTCATAGCTATCCTCCTCTGCCTGAATTAACTGAAATCTCTTAAACACAAGTACATTAGAACAATTGCTCATCAAATTACAGCTGCTCCAAATTCCTTCTGTTAGCTGGTGACTGTCTAATATTATGAGAAGTTTTTTGAAAAACACTATGCTAGTTTAGGACATACTCAGAAAGTAATTGAGGTTATGGGCTTAGAGTTCTGTAGCAGAAAATGTGAACTACATGAAGCAAACTGTGGCCTTTATATTTATAAATATAATATATGTGAAAGTATTGGCCTTATTAACCACCAGCGTACTTGTAACAAATGTGGATAGAGCCTTTCCCAAATCTTCGTTTGCGAAGCCTAGCCATGATGATGATGATATGTGCAAGTGCAGGCAAATTAATTAAAAAAACCAAAAGACTTGAAATGTTGAAAGGTGAATTACTCAATTTTTCAAAATGTTGAATGTTAGGAACAAATTCATATGATATCCATGCTCGTAGAAACAAGCTCTCTATCAGGTTACAGAAAATGATGTCTGCTTGGATTTCTAACAAACACCGAATCTCAGTTTGAATTGGAAAGCAATCTGTGTGTTTTAAAAGTTGGGGGTTTTTCCCATTGTGTTGATAGATATCATAGCACATCTATCCTTGCTTTGTTTCAATTGACTGCATCCTTCATATTGGCTTTTTATAACAATTCTGTGTTTGAAGTTACTTTGGCAGGAGCTGGCAATGAGGCATTGTGCAGGTCCTGAGAGACAAATGGATGCTACAGGGTGGGGCAGGGTAGGGCAGGTAGAGTAGGGCAGAGTTGGGCTCCCAATGGTTTCCCTTCTTGCTGCAAGGAATGCTCAGCTTCAGGAGGCATAGTCGGTGAAAGTAGGAGTCTCTGAAGGATTCCCCTAAAGCCTAAAGGCCTAAAGCCTTGATAATTTCCAGTGAGAGAGGGCAACCAGGAAATAATAGGGAGAGACATAGTAGGGTGGCTTTAACTTCCATGATTTTTTTATATGTTTGAAAAGTAAGACATTACTCTGCTGCAAATTATATATACAATCACTATTATTAATTGTTCAAAGACTCTGGAGATTCAGTGCGGATAAACTTGTGTGTTCTACCTTCAAATACTGCCAGATTTGGCTCTGAGTTCACAGTAATTGTAATATTGCCCAAGGCTCATACGGGGATGTGAACTGTATGTCAGACTATCTAATTAGTGGCATTATTACTCCACTAAGTCTTTATGTGGGTGCTGTTCCACACACTACGAGGCAGAGGTAAAAAATGGAAAGAATCCGTGAATATCTGTAAAAGGACTGATCTGTAGAAAACTGATGCAGATCCTGCATAGAAGCTGTGAGGAAATTCAAAGACTTTATGTTGAGGACATTGACCAATGTGTATTTTACAAAACAGTAGCTGCAAAACTCCGTTAATCAAGGATATTACCTAATGTTTCTATAGAAGTGGGAGATGAAAAAGTTAGAAAACATTCATTTACTCTCTGCCATTTATGAAAAATGGTATCTGAAAATTTTAGATTCATAAGAAGGAGACAAAAATGTTTTTCAGCTCCAAACACTGTCTTTGTTTGCAATACAATTGCAAGAATGTGCCTGTAACCCCTCTACCACATGGACCTCAGACAATTAGGAAAATCATTGCTCATCCCTGCTGTCTAAACAAATCCAAATTAGTTGTCTAAAGGCACAGAAGGTGGAGCTAAACAATTTCTGATATATATTTTTGTTAAGAGGAGTTTTAAATTTACTGAACATAAGTTTACTTACGGAGTTTATAAATACAACAGAAAAATTCTAAAAGTGATCAGGTCAAGGTGGGGAAAATGACCAAAAACCAGCACAAAGCTGGTTCCTGATGAATGGTAAAGGTGATGATTTCTTTGGGTCTGTAATCTAGTACTTAATGACTAATTTTATTAAAAACTGTGTTTGTGGTAAAAATGAGTAGGCAGAGGTGCGAAAAGATATGTCATTTCTGTAAAAGACAAGTAGGAGGAGAAAGAGAAAAAAGTTCACATAAAATTCACACAAAGCTGAGAGGATATGATTAAAGACAGTGGGTTTTTTTGAGGTTAGTAAGTTTGTTCAAAGCTTTTATAATTGTTAAAAGAAAATTCCCAGGGAGTAATTTTCCACCTAATACAGGATGATTGGTTGTTGGTTTAATTTGTTTTTATGTATTCATGTCTGCAGAAATAATAGCCTTTGTGTGCACTTAACTAAGAATGTGACTGCTTCAGGATTCTTTGCAAATCAGGTTTGAGTGAAGGACTTTTGAGGTACTGACTATTGAAAGACTTGGCTTATGATATAAAAAAAAATAAATAAATTATATTAGATATTTTTACAGTTGCATTTTATAGAATATTTAATACTGAATTATTCAATGTCTATATTATGAGACATTTTTCTTCAGCAGAAATCATTCACAAGTAGAGATTTCTGGAACTATACAGTTATTGCTGTCATTTCACCTAGAGAGGGTGGGTTGCTTTATTCTTGGGAGTTATATAAATTTATGCAGGGAACTTTCCCTTTTAAAAGCATTTTAATTTTTATGACATATGCTTACACTTATTTTTCCCTTAGATATTTTATGTTATAGTTGAGTCCAACCTGAAAGTTGCAGCTACAAATTCCACATATTTCTGTCAAAAATAGTTCTCTTGAGAATGACGTAAATTATTTGCAAAGATAATTCACAGGTAACAAGCAATTTTTGTCTTTAGGAAATCTAATAATGCTGTTTAGACTAGAAATTTAACATGAAGATACAAATCTTTGGGAACACACCAAACCAAATATCCTGCATGACATTGATAGCATTTGCTCTAACCATGCATATACCTCTTTTACTGGTTTCTGCTCAGCACTCTAACGTATTTCCCACATTTTCAAACAGACTGTGAAGTATGAAGTTCACACAAATTTCGTTTCAAGGGTCAAAAAAGATATAGCTTCTCTGGTAGACCGTTCTCTCTAGGATGCAGGGGAAGGTTTCTTTATGTACAGCTGGCACATATTTATTTAATTTGATGGATGGAAAAGATTATGTGTGCCATGGGAGAAGTGCTATATCACCAAAGGCTTCCCTGGAATATCAGTGTATTTTTCCTTATACTTGCATATCATATACAAAAACCTTACCAAGTTATACTGTACTTGAGAGCATATTATTAATTCTCATTTTAGGGAAAACATTTTACAAAATGAAAAAAATTAAGTAATGAATTGTTAAAGTACATTTTGACCAGTAGTTTTCTGTTTTGCCAAGAATTCAGTGAAATACCTACAGATGTAGCAGGTAAGTATGCCTCACACATTTATATACATACTATATATATGTGTATATATATATAATATATATATAATGTGTGTATATATACATACATATATATATATAATATATATAATGTGTGTATATATATACATATATATGTGTATATATACGTGTATACATACCCACACATTACATTTATATATGTTATTTTAAATGGATTTTTTTTCAATTTCAGAAGTCAGAAAATCTGAAAAATACAATGAACGTAATTTATTAGAGTTCAGGAAAGTGAGTAGGTCTTGAACTCCAAGGCTGAGATTCACTGGTTTAAGTAAATGATTTTTCTTTTTTTCCATTAAACCACCAGATTAGTTACTGGCTTGGCATGATCACCTAAAAATTTACAGATCAGTACTTAAATGGTGCTACAGGCTTTATCATGCAACAAGCAAATTCTCAATAGACTATGCAGATCTCACTAAATTAAAACTATAATTTATATCCATATGCAAAGTAAAGCTTTCTTTCAAGTCTGTGATTACTAACATGTTTGAGGTTAAGCAGTTATTTTTATAAATTGCTGGGTAAGGGCTAGACTGTTTAGCATTTTCGAGGATCAAATTTGAATGTCCTGAGTCAACTGCTACTGGTTTAATTTCCATGGCTGTGAAATCTGTCCCTGTGGACTGTGGGGAAAAGAAAAATGAAGCAGTAGCTCTGATAGTTGTACTGAAGACCTCCTTCATTGATAAGTGCTTTAGCCCTAAAACTGAGCAAAGTGCTGTATAAGGAACCATCTCTTCCACAAAAGTAAAAGATGTGAGAAGATACAGATCAAACGTGAAAAGAGAAGTGCAAGGAATATAGGTCTGGATATAGTCACCTGCATCATCAGATCTTATTCTTTGTAATCCTCACTAAATCATACCAAGTTTGAAGGGTCCACAGTATCATCTGTGCCACACACTATCTGTACATCTCATGGGCCATAAAACATTTCTGCATCCCATTAAAATCACAAGCTCTGTAGCTAAAATTTTCCACAGGAAGAGATCAAGAGACACTGTGGTCATTCTCAGTGCACTAGCAGGAGATGTTTATTAAATAATCTTTCCAGATAATCCCCCCCAAAAACCCACTCCATATGAACAAATATCTCAGTGGCTTTTGACTCCATGATACAAGAAAACTCCTCAGTCCCACTTCTAGTGATCTTTTTAAGATTAATAATTACTGTAAATGTTGTGTTCATTATTTTGGATTAACTTCACAATTGACAGCTTCCAGTTTTGCGTATACATTGATGGATGCATTTTTATCTCTGTGAGCCTGTTGTTTAGCATTATATAATACTTATCCTTACTTAGACATCTTCGTTAGCACGTTTGTGAGATTAATACATTAATCATCGCTAGACTGTGGTCTGCTGAAGTACTCACACATATGGTGTATGTACTAGTCGATTGTATCTCTAAGCCATGTGCTAGCACATTCACTTCAGCTAGCTGCACCTTTTCTGAGAGAACTAGCAGATCAATTGTTTCTAGTGCTGTGTAGTAGCAAGGTTAGGCCTTTTGCTCAGCATCCGTGTTAAAAAAAAAGTTATCGTAACCTTCATTGACTGAAGAATACTTGAAGCACAAACCCAGTATTCTTTATAATTGCTTTGTAAAGTAGTCTTAAACAAAGAAACTGGAGAGCTTTCCATGGTGAAGGCAGAAAAATAAGAGTCAGGGAAAGCTGAATTGTTCTGAACACTGCGGTACAATGGAGCTTCAGAGTGTTTTGGTAGTCCTTCACCAGGCCAAGGAGACAGAGCTACAAGGTTTTTCTTTAGAGAATGAATTTTCATTTAAGGTAGGAAGGATGTTTTTGTTCGGTTAGGTTTTTTGTTTGTTTGTTTGTTTTGGTTTTGTTTGTTTTGTTTTGTTTTGTTTGCTTGTTTGTTTGCTTGTTTGTTTGGTTTTCATGTTTGGGGTCTGAAATGTGTCCTTTTCAAGAAAGGAATGCAATATCAAAATCTCAAAGAATCTTCATAATCAAAAATGAAGAAAGTAATCAACTCAAGTCAATTGAAATGCTTTATTTAATAGCTTAAAATATTTCTTCTTTATTTGACTGTGGGTTTTTTTTTTAATATTTTGTTTTATTATTTTCTTAACTTATTTTTGGCTCAGGAAAAGTAACCTTAAAATTTTGAAGCACCGTGATGAAATGTTTTGATGTTTTCTGAACTTTTTTTATGTCA
Organism: Pipra filicauda; assembly: GCF_003945595.2. Taxonomy (NCBI): domain Eukaryota; kingdom Metazoa; phylum Chordata; class Aves; order Passeriformes; family Pipridae; genus Pipra; species Pipra filicauda. Next base: position 81,219 of record NW_024104646.1, on the reverse strand, counting down.
TTTTCCAGATTATCCAAGGTCAGTTCTTTCCTGTTCAAATGAATAGGTATTTTCTGTTTCAATATATGCAACTGAAAGATTCCCACTGCTGTTTTTAGAGGGTCTTTTTACAACAAGGGCAAAACTATGACTATTTGACACTTACATTGCTTATATATTGCTTATATATGTATTCTAGTATCTGTAAATAATTCAGAATGTTTTCATTATCTGTTGAATTTTGGGACCTTCTAATGAATATATTTTATTTCTTTGAAAGCTTCACTTTGTTGTCATGTTTCTAGTAGGACTTATTATAGCTTGTCCATGTCCTCTTCAGACCACTAATGAAACCACTGGCTATGGCAACCTTACTGTCTACAGCGTTTCCAACATAGAATATGAGAAATGTATAATAAAGCCCTTAGAACTTAGGCAGTGGTCTGTTATTAAAGTGTTTGGGAGCCACTGTTCCAGATGCTTGCTGTTTTCTTTTATTCTTAGGTAGGAGTCACAGTTTAGTTGCAGAAAGACCTAGGGTAAATTATTCTGTTGTTTAAGTGTTTTAGGCATTACAGCAGCTAAATGGATCCCACTGTTGTTCTGGCATCCTGAGGCAGTTCTGCTGTGACTCACAGAGTTACTAATGAAGTTATCTGGGTGTGTGGCTGATGAGCAACCGTCCTTGCGAGTCATTGCCAGTTCCTGCCCCACAGGACCCCAGCCCCTGTCTGCTGCGAGGGCGATGCCCAGCTGAGACAGGGCAGCTGGGGACAACAGCAGTGTGAGCCAGCACTCACAGCATGGTGGCTTCAGGTTTACCTTCCTGTCCCTAAGAATAGATTTTGTCTCAGATTTCCCAGGATAATGGATTAGGGCAACAGATGAAGACAGAGCAAAAGCTAGAGGCCAGGAGGACTTGCAGCACACTAAGCTTTAGACCCATGTGCCTCATTGCACATTCAGGGATGTCAGTGGGAATACATGACCAGAAGAGAGGGAGGAATGGACAATGAAATAACAACAGGAACAGTGAGGTAGCTCTATTTTTTTGATTTTCAATTGATAGAGGGGATTAATGTAGCAAAGTGAAGGAATTTATTTTAAGTGAAAACAACACAAGTTCATATCTCAGAGAATTGTGATGATATGAGAAAATGCTTCATTCTGAAACTTAGTGAATCACTTTCTTGTGAAGAAAGTCCTGTTTGAGTAAAAGAAATATAGCTTGAAAGCGTGCAAATATTATAATCCTTAAATACAGTTTTTATTGCTCAAGTTAGCTTACAAATCTTGGTGGGATTTTTCAGGCAGTGTAGCAAAGGACAAGTTCTGGTAGTAATCACATCATACCCTCCAATTGAAGCTCTGTTCTCAATGAATTTAAGCATATCTAGCTGACATAATGCTGAACGTGACTTGTCCTTTGCTATATCAGCTGCAAAATCAGCATTATACTTGCAATTGTTGAAAATGGAACAGGATGAAAATGTCCTGTCTAAGCAGGACTGTTCAGCTAATGTGTAAATAAAAAAAAATTATTACTACTGTACTGTACTCTCATACATAATGGAAAAAACTCTTACAATATCCACATTTAGCTTACATTTCTAAAGTAATTTTGAAAATCATGTCATAGGTGTTAACAATTCTGCTTTTGGCTTTGCTGTTGAATGAAGTAATACATCCTGAAAAGACCGAAAGAGATAACTCCTTGGCCAATTTCTTAAGTAATATTCTGTCAAGTTTTCTGTCCCTCCCATAAACAACAAATACATTCATAGAGTTTAGTCTTTCATATTCACACTTTACCGACTTGTACATTAAAAAGGTAGTTCCCCCTTCTTTGTGAATATTTAATAACAGCACTATGCAGAAATCAAATTTTAACTTGTGAAGAATTCATTGTATATAGAAAATATTTTAGAGGTCATTTACTGAAAGACTATTAAGGAACTAACTATGAATTTAAATGAATTTATATTTATGTATTTTTTTCCTCTAAAGTCTAATGAAATGGTTTGGAAAATATTTATGTAATTTTTGAGGTATGATAGAATATTTTAAGTTGGTTCCAGTACACTTAGCAACAGAAATTCATTAATAGCAGTGGGACTGCCTCCAAAGAAAGTTGAACAACACTAGTTTTAATCTACAATAAAATATAATAAAATCCACATCAATGAATATGCCAATTTGGGTTTTAAAATTGCTTGCTGTGTTTTAGTGAACCAATTTTTGTTGACTTCAGAAAACCCTATCAGGAAGTTCTAGCTTTGAAAAATCAGAATCAACATTTCAGCCCACTAAAATCTGTTCAAGACCATAGAAAGCACAGCATTAGCACCCTAATCAGAGAGCTGGATCATGAATCTTTCCCTCTCCTTTTTGTCACACTCCTCAAGCTCCAACTGTCCTTGCTTTTTCTCCTCTTCTCCCAAAAAGAGAGAACCCCAGCTGCTCATTCCTTCCTTAATGTGAAGACCCTCATATTGCTCCATCATCTCTCAGCAGCCTTTTTGTCTCTTTTTTTTTCTGCTCCCAGCCTCAAAATAAGACTGGTCTAACTCTTCTAGTACTGCTCTCAGTACTGAGAGAACTCTACATATGACATTTTTTTTGCTGCTTAGCCCAAGATTTCCACTTATTTTTTGGTCCATGTTTGATATTCCAGTTCTGTATTTGTGGTCCTTGTTTGGTATTCTGTGGATAAATGGAAATATCCAGTTATGGTTCCTCATGCTTCTAAAGCAGAACAGCAGCAGAAAAGCAGCAGCTTTGCCTGTATACATCATTGCTGACACCACCCTATCAGCCATGTTTTAGCCTAGAGAAGTGGCATCAATGTATTCTATGTGTTTCTGTTCTTCAAGCAGCTATTCAGGCTTCCTCTATGAAGTTCTTTCTTTGAGGGAGCTGTCAGCTCTTTTACATGTGTGTCGAGGTTAGCTATGGCTCTGGCAAATACTTTTCCACGGTTACCTTACAGCAGGGAAGAAGTATGTATTAGAGGTCATATGTGCTGGGCTTCCTCCTTGGCAAGGAAGCAAAGCAGGCATTACCCCTGTGGAGCCTTACAGACTGTAACAACAAAGAAAGGAGCTACTGTAGTACTTGACATTTGATGTTAAAGCAATTGCTCTCTGCCAGGAATTCAGTACCTCATTCTTCTTCCTGGGACCAACCTCCTCTCTAGTGCTCACCCCAGGTACTGATGCCATAGGCACTGCCTGATCCCTCTCATCATTTCCCCTGTCATTTTCCAAATCACCCAAATTGTCTGTGTTCATAGTGGGAGTCATACCCAGTCACTTTGAAGCCCCTAGGCATAGTTTACTCTCCCCAAATGTGCTGTGGTGACCCTCTTTCCTCCGTCAGCATAACTGTTCTACGCCTCCACAGATTTCATCCATGTGCTGCTGCTTTGCTTTTTCTCCCTCCCTCCCTCAGCTTCCACAGAGCACCCCAGAGGTCTGCAGGCAGTAAGATCTCCAAATCAGAGTAAGTGGTGGGTGTTCTGGGCCTGAACTGACTGTGTCACACTTTTAAAGGGAACAGCAGGTACTCAACAAACATGAGGAGGAAAGTTCAGAAGGAAGGCACCTGCAGCTAGTCAGGCTGTCTGCCAACCTTAATACGCAAAAACCAGGTTTAAACTGAAAGGCCCAAGGGTTGCTACTTTTCTAGCTCCAGGATGTTATCCTTGTTCAAAACAAGTCTTAACAGCAGATTTTAACTCTGTTTTACAGGAGTCTGTACTCCAGATAACTCCAGATACTCTGGAGAGATCCTTCTCTGCTCTTAAGGCTTTGTGCGTGAACACAAAGGAGCTTGTCTTCATTCCTGTACATCACATCACCTCCGACACTCTGTTGTTCCTTTACACTCAGTTAGGATTGAAGTCTTCTCAACTGCAACCTGATAACTCATGAGGCTTTTAGGGTTTCCATTGCCTCTTTGGGATCATCTGCCAATAAGAGCGGAATCTAACAAAGCTTAGCTAAGTAATAAGGTTGAGCGAGGCTAAACTCAATTGAGACAGTGGTGACTGTCCTTGAAAACTATGCTACCTCTTGAACTGCATCTATCTTTAGCAGCCCCTCATCAGCACCAAAAGAACACCAAGAAAAGCAAGAGAGGATTTCAGAAGTGTTCCTGTAGCTCTAACATTTGATGAGACTAACCCAGTGACTTTTTGGGAGGGATCAACAGATAGATACCATAAGATGAATGTGATAAGGTCTGCAGGATTCAGCATGTACAGTATGAGGGGAGGTGCTGGATGTAAGGCAGCCTCTTGATCAGAGGCACTTCTGCTTTCCCAGGTCTCCTACAGCAGTGAGCTGTGAATGAGTTAGAGTCATCAGTCATGTGAAGATTTTCTTATAGATGGTGTTTTTCTTGATCCTGAGAGACACCAGATGCCTGTAATCTTGTAGTGAGTGTGTGTGTGTATGTCTGTTGCCAGGTTTGCCACTCCCAAGTATGGACATGAGGAAATTAACGTATCTAAGTAAGTTTTCTCTTTCAGCCTTGTATGACCAACAGTAGCAGCTTTCTACTCTTGTGCTTAATGTGGCCCAGCACAGATCTTCGTGTATAGGACTAACCTGACTGGCTGAAGAAGTTGATTTGGGGTCAAGAAGAAGATGAAGAAGGAAGACAAGGAGCAAGACAATGAATGACTAGTCTGATTCCTTCATTTAACTCATATCCTCTTCTGTTCCCAGTCCTCTGGCTGCACAGGTGCCATTGGTTTTTAGAACTGGATCGTACAATGGCTTTAAGGCTCTTGAAATCTGTGCTTTGCTATTCTGGTTTAAAGTCTAGCAATAAATAATTTATTAACTACTGTAATTACTGTAATTAATTAAGAAATATACCTAAGTCATCTTACTATATATTTCATAAGTATTCCTGGTTTGAAGTGTCATAAAACCTTGTTTCTTAACCCTATACCTTAATCATAACTGTATCCCTCTTAAGGACTGCCCTGAAATTTTGGTTTCAAGTCTCAATTTGGCATATATATTTTTGGAATTGGAAGATAGGAATAATTCTAAGTTTGTTTGAAAAAATCTAATAGTGCATAAGTAATTTTAAAATAATTTTATAGGGTACTTTTGAATTTAATTTTGTCTCTCTTTTAAAATATTTGTCTTGAAAGAGCATCAAAACATTCTCTTTATGTTTGTCTTTTCTTTATTGTGTGTGGGTGATTGACAGATACAACCTTAGAAGTAGCTTAGCACTTTTTTGGACTGGGCTCCCCATCAGCATATGCTACTATATTGAGCATTTAACTTCAGAACATTAATAACTTTTGCTTTAAGGAATTAAACATCATATTCACAGTTCCTTTGATCCTTTTCTTATTGGTTTCCTTTGAACAAAAGGAACTGTTGTAATGGTCCAAGCTCAGCATGGCAGAGACCAGAGGACGTTTCTTCTCCCCCCTTTGGATTACTCTTTGACAGCTTTTCTGTTTTTGTCAGGTTGTTCAGTATATCATTTTTCTCACATGAGAGAAAGCAGTTATTAAGTTTTACTTGCCAATGGTGCAGAAAATGACACAAATGTTTTGCTTACTGAGCATTCTTAAAGTTCTTCCTGAGCATTAGGCATCCATAAAATAAGATATTACTTTTGATGAGCACCAGGAGTTGGTTTGGGTTTTTTTTTCCCTTAAAATCCATTATTTCAGGCGCAAATAATTTAGACCAGTGTCATTAGTAAAATAAATGAGAGATACTATTGATCAAAGAGACACATGCATTAAGTATGCTGGTATCAATAGGAGCATAAGCTTTGTTACAGAGACCTCTTGTTGGCAAGCTAATTTTTAAAAAGTCATTATTAAAAATTGCTTCAACTAGTCAGATCATATAAAATCTACTTGTACTATAATATTCCAGATGCTTGATTACTGTTCTTCAGTGTAGTGAGTTGCCAATTTCTTCCTCCTGAGAATGTGTGACAGATTGCAGTACAATCTGTTGATGTTCTCGATTGTAGCTAAAGTACATCATTGTCACCCATGCTAAAAAGCTGGGACATATACTGTAAATATATAATTTTGTGAAATGTATGCTAGTGTTTTGTATTCCAGCAATTGCAAATGGTACATGACAATAGACTCGATCTGGTGAGGAGGGCAATCAGAGGCAGAAAAAAACAGAACAGATAATTAGAGCAGAAAAATGTAGTGGATACACTAATTTAATGAACAATACAGGTTAAATTGTCTTTGGTGTATGTGCCGGTATTTGGGGAAAGGGAGAGGAAAAGAACAGAGGAAACCATACTTGTGTTAGTCCTTACTCTTCATTTTCTGCTCTGAAAAGTTCAGGCACAACAGCCATCCCAGCACAAAGTTGCAGATGGTAAATGTTACAGTCAATGACTGGCAATAAATCAGGAAATGTGGATTGTTTATTCCCTCCCTTCCCCTGTTGAGGAAGATCAGGAATAGAAAGGCTTTTTAAATTTTTTTTTTATTTTCCCAACATCATAATTTCTTTCTGCATTTTGCTCTCTCAACTTCCTTTCCCAGCATAGCCTTTGTTCTTTGAAGTTCATTAAGGTTGCAGCTCAGGGAGCATTTAACCATTAAGGACATCTCCACTCAGGAAATGCCCTAGGTACCTGAAGCATAGATTTGGTCTGGTCCTCTCAACCCCTCATAATTACACGTTGTCATTTTTTGTCTGAGCACTTTGGTCATGAGGCTGAAGACCTAGACCTGTACCAGCTTTGGGTACTGCCAGTATGCCACACCCTGGTAGTTCTTATATCTTAGCATGGGTTTCACATCAACAGAGAGTGGCTCTGAAAGCAGCAGTCCCCCTCCCCCTTCTGTCTTTGGCCCCTTCCCCTTGATTAGAGATTGCAATTACTCAGCTGCAGGGTCAGCTGACTGCAGTTCACACAGCAGAACACCATCCTGCAAAATCATACCTTATTTTTGTTTTCTTCATTACATGTGGCTGCCCAGTCTCGGGGTCAGACCCAAGGCAATTTTTAGGAACATATCCCTGCAGACAGGCAGGTGTTTTGGGAGTGGGACTGCCCACTCCAGGAGTGCCAGTTCGGATGGGCTCCATAGGACTGTAAAAACATAAACCATGAAATTGTGCCCTCAGATTTTCTGATGGACCTGCACGCAGTCCTTCCATGTTCATGGATACAATGTGACCTACAGTTGTGAGATATTAATGTTTGGTTCTACTGTGTTGCAACAGCAAAGAGAACTTTTGTCTTCCACATTTTAAATGCATAAATATGGTTCTCCGTAGACCACACATGAGGATGAGTATTGAGGTAAGGGAGAAAGGAATAAAGTAAGGCACAGTGGTTTTAAAACTTTTAAAGCTTTTTTCCCTTGACTGTTTTCCACTGTTCCAGGTGTTGTTTTTTTTTTTTTTATTTTTCCCATTTCATGTTAATTTGGAAAAACCTGGATTAACAGAACGAAGAGAAAACTGAGGTGGTAGTTTTGTTGCTAGTCTTCTACTAAACATCTTGGAGAGATATAATAATCTGACAAAACTGTGTCTCTTGAAATTTAGATGTAAGATCAGGCTGTGACAGAAGGGCACAAAACATGGCTGCTTTACTAAAACACTAAGTAATGCATGCAGGTTTGTGAAAGTACATTGTTTATAGAATTCACTGGAAAAAAGGTATAGTTATCTCAGGGTATAATTTGCTCTGAGAAGGAAAATAATGATGTTAATTCACAGCTCTATTAATTACATTGAAAGTGCTATTTTTTAAACATGTCACTTTGAAAACAGCCTTTGTTCTTAATTGTATTTGATTCCAGTAGAGAAGCTGTGTAATTTCCATGGTGGATGAGGTAGCTGTGATACACATTGGAACAAAAGGCTGACTTAGGAAAGGTGGATATATCTGGAATTTGCTGAGTTCTCGCTGCATCTTTGACAGGAACATAGGTCAAGTCCCACTTCCCTGGCAGTTTGTGAAACCATTCAGTGGGACCAAGATCAGCCTTTAGGTAAGCATGTTACTCAGGTCATGTTCTCCTATCTTTTCTTGTACTGAATAATACAACCCATTGGGAAGCCAAGCGTTTCTGTGTTGTGAAAACAGTAATTGTAAAGATGGCAAAAGTGGTAGGTTACTGCACAGGCAAATATTTTTTACATGATATTTTCAGTCTTAGGGGGACTAGGACTGTTTTTAATCTTAGGAGGATGAGTATAGTTTCCTGACTAGTATTCTAGAATAGTACATAGTTAAATTAGTTATTTTAAATATTGCATAAGTTTCAGTAAATACCTTTTTATTTGCTACCAGCAAATATTCAATTACATCAATAAATTCACCAGGTTATAGGTTTTCTTCTTTTTGAACTGGATCTGAACATGAACAAGTCCTATCTGTGGACTGATACCACAGATACCAGTACCAAGGGAAAGTATTAACTGCATATGAAATTTGAAAAAGTATAGATGTATGTTACTTACTTTTTCTGGTAGCAGATGGTGCTGAAAGAAGATTAGTTCAAAGTGGTCATTCTAGAATGATGTGGAGATCAAGCAAACAAATTTATGTCTTAAGACAAATGGTTTGCAGTAACAGTCTTTTAATGTGACATATTGATGATAGTTTAAATATTGACTAAAAATTTTCTGTGGTGTCCAATATTCATGCATACAAGTAGACCTGTTGATGTCAAAAGTTTCAGGTTAATGCTCTTTGCCTATTTATTATTTTTTAACAACTATTTCCTTTAAAATCCTCACAAGATGAGCTACTGATAGTGTTACTAAAACTGAACATAATGAAAGAGAAAACTGAGGCACAATCAAACCACTTTCTGCAGTGATATCAGTAAGAGGTTATCTCTAAAACTCCAAAAGATAGTGTAATAACTTTGTCTTGGATTCTTTTCAAAGCTTGGTCTGTTCTGACACCATGCTTAGGTCCATCTGGCTTCTAAATATGCATTTCTGCTCAGACTGTGGGGAGTTTGGAGGCCCTGGCTGCTTTTTGAGGGGAGCAGCCTTTCCTTCAGCTACATCTTCTGATGAGGTTTTCCTGTAAGAGAGCTCACACAACTCATGAATATATTTCTTTATATGAGATAATCTCAGCGTGCAAAAATTTTACACGGTCTGAACTTCTGTGGGAAATTCACCTAGCTGAACGCTGCTGGGCCAGGCCGACCCATTTCCCGGTTGCTCTTCCTGCAGGTTACTGTCCTGGGATGGAGTGATCTCTGTAGCAATGTGCAACTGTACCATGGAGATGGCTGCTTAGAAGTGGGATGAACCCTAAGAATTACAGTGGCAAAACTCACACAATGACAATAAAATGTAATGCTGAATAAAGGGTGTCTGCAGTTACCCTTTATGTGGTCATGTAATATCACTTACAAAATTGGAAAGATTTTTTCACTTGTGTGAAACATGCATTTAAAACCCCTGAATAGAAATATTTTAGCTTTTATAAGCTAAATTGAATTATTTTCAAGTAAGAAAACAAAATTGTTATTGGCAGATTCTGTAAATGTACATATTCACGTGTGAATAATGTTCTAAAAACATACACCATATTTTACTGTGTGCTGAAGTATGTCACATTCTCTTATACCAGGACCATTCTTTTTGTCCTCCAACAAATAGATGTTTCCTTTTAAAGGGTAAGAAATGAGAACCATGATGGTAGGTCATTGAATAATATATACCTGCTCTCACTTGTTTAAATTACATTTCCTCTTTACACTGTGGCTCAGCAGTATCTGGAGACTATTGTTCCCTGGGCTAATGTAATCTTTCCACACGAAAAGCTCTTGATCTGTTTCTTATCTACACTCCAGTTGCTGGCACCAGTGTTTCATCTGTTTGGTGCTAAAATGCACAGAAAGCAAATACATATCATTTCAGTGTTGAGGTATCCTTCCTCTAGAATCTTTAGGTTGGTTTGTTTTCACTAAGTGGAGTTTTTCCTGTCACCAATATACATGCCCTCATGTCCTTCAACCTAGAGAGAGAGGGCAAAATGAAAAAAGGGAGAGTCTATGCAGCTTCAAAAGCAAGGAGCCATGCTGCCTTTCAAACAAAGGTAGTGAGACCTACCTTGTGCATGTAAGCACATGCAGAATTATTACATCTTTATTATTGAACACTATTACATGCATGCATATACACACATTCACTCATTTCACTTGCAACGTGACAGCTGTTAACAAGTGTGTTATCTAAAATAAATAAAAAAAGATCTGGTACTGTTTGACGCTAAAAGCTTTTTTTCTGCTATTAGCACCAATGCAAGTCCATGCTGAAAATTAGCTAACAGAATTAGTTCAATTTGTCATGTTCTTTTTTAATCTTGAGCTTTTATGAGGTTTCTACAGGTTTTCATTTAAAAATGCGCATCTGCATAACGGATTGATTTTTTTTTCGTAAAAGCAATGGCTTGTGTGGTCTCATTAACTTGAACTGGTATGACTTGGCACTCGACATTTCTGAAAACTCAGATTCACATCAATCTAGCAAAATTCATTGCACTTTAACTTATAGCATGACATTTTGAAATCTGAAATATCTCTTAGATCTCATCCAAGTAAACTCAGAGATTATTTTATGACTATTAAAAGTAAAATATTGTCAAAAGATATTTTCAATAAAACACAGATTTCCTCATATTTAATTTTCCCTGTAAAACCCTACAAATCTCTCAACATCAGAGATCATTAAAAAAAAATTAAAAAATAATGAGGTGATGAACTGCCACAACAGCTTAGCCACACACATGCACAAACTATTCAATTAACAGGCTACTAATAGAACTCTAAAGCATAATGTTGAAAAATTTCAGTTACTTGCCACAAGGAGTGTACTATATCAGTGAGAACAAAAAGAATGCAAGAAGATACCAAAAGTAATGCTTGTAATTTACCGATCCCGCGCTAAAAAAATTAAATATTGCAATATCTAATTATAAGCTTTTATATGAATAATTTGAGAGAAAACTGGAGCTTATAAGAAGACAATTTTAGTACAATAATAGGTCTGACTTGTCATGCACCTCTTTTTATTTCATATTATTGTTAATTTTAAGAATAAATACTTTCAAGTACCTTCACATGTACTATTTAATTATCAATACTTTATAACTTATCATATTTGTGTAGTCACTCTATTGGTATTATAATTACTTGGTTTTAATTAAAATTAATACAAAATTTGGCATATGTAAAAACCCTAGCATTATATAGAGATAATTATTTATATAGAAAGCTAAGTCTCTCATTACTGTGGGAGATAAAAGGGCCTTTAACAGTAGGAATGTCATCAGCCACTAGTGACCAACTGTCTTCTCCCCAGTAATTAAAGCAGCAAGTAAATGTACCCAAATTTGACCTTTTTAAACTCTGCAGTTATGCAGACTGTGCTGACTGTAGACAGTAGTGAAAGATACTGGCAATACGCCAGGGACATTTCTCCCAGTCTTAAATAAATACCATAGAATTGTAATCAACATATTGTGCAAGGATCCTGCTGAGCTATATTTATTTTCATAATGAGCGTTTTTAAACATTTGAAATAGGAATTGAAATCATAAATCGTTTTTATAAGGGATTAAAAAATGTGAAATACTCCAATATTTGCCTTTGAAGGTTTGCTTTTGTAGACAACTGTGGTCAAAACCAGCTTTTAAGATAAAGTTATTAATTCTTTCATTTTGCTGAATCTTCATGGGCTTTTGAATCAGTGGTCTAGTGACTAGTGGTTCTAATTCCCTGGACTATTTCACTGTCTTCTTTACATTAGGAGAGAGTTTTGCAGCATCAGTACCTGGAGAATGGTTATGAACTGAATTTTAGGGTTATTCTCTGAAGACAGGTCAGGCTTACTTATGCCTGAGTGGGTTTTCCATTTACAATAGCTCTGGAGCCCACTGCTGTGGTAGGCTACAAGAAGGTTTGCTGGATTAAGGCTACTATGGTGAGTATATGTCTTTATTTTCAAAACATGTCCTGTTTGCACTATTTTTGAAAGGTTACTGAACAACTTGAAATGAGACTAACTGACCAGCTGGCCTAAAAGATTTATCACCAGGAGGTTCATTACCATCTCTATTTCAGTCTTGCATCCAGTTCCCTCGTATTGTTGCAGCTACAAAAAAATACAGCCCATTCGAGATTTAATTCCTCAAACAGAGGAATATAGGTCTCAAGATAATGAAAAGCTTCATGCTTTCTAGCAGACATTGGCAATTACCTGTGTATGCTTTGGAAAATTTTTTAGAGCATGTTTCTATGCTGCAAAGCACCTAAATACCAATTCACTTAAGTAAATAACTCATCATAACCATATGACCTACTACAAACTCCTGAAAATCAAAAGCAAAAGAAGCATTAAGGGCAGCATTTGAACAGGCTGTGAATTAGGGCCACCTGTGCAAATCCAAGGGGTATAGAGCTGAGATACTCAGCAGAAGAGATTAGAATATGGTGGCTGTAGTCATATCTGAGTACATCTCCCCCCTTTCATCAGCTCATGGCTCGCTGTTCTCCCTGGGGCAGACAGCTTGTCACCTCAATTTAGGAGACAGCAAGGTGTCAGTAAGATTTGGCTCAGTGAGACTTGCCCTTGTCAATGCAGTTCTTGCTTTGGGGACTCTGTATTTAAATGCTCATTAAGAAGATTTTACACGTTACCTTTTTCTCTGCTTCAGATCTATTACAAAATTACAATAATGTTTGGGATTTAGTTCACTAAGTTAATTATCACTTGTGAAGCTCTACCTTCCCCCACCCACCCTTTTTTTTTCTACAGCTATTTAGACATGGCGTTTTTCTTCATAGCAGCAGACCTGTTAAGGTCCCAATTTACTAACATTTAAAATGTTTTGTCATCTCATGTATCTCCCTGAGTTTCTTTCAGTCAGTTGGGTGTTGCCAGAATTCTGTTAGAACTGATCAAACCCTTGCTTCAGGATGTCGTGTTTACTAGATGATAATAGTGGTAGTTGGTGGTTTTGAACAAAGGCTGCTGAAATCAGCAGAAAGAATCCAATCCCTCTGAGAAAATGAATATTCAGAAAACGGTGTCTTACCAAAGATACATCATTAATTTGTTAGAAGTGGAGTCAACATGCATTATCTGCTGTGTGCAGGCCAAAACTGCTGTTTGAAATTTACCTGAGCAATAAAAGGAAAAAGATCTAGCTAGGAAACTAAATAATTGAAAGTATTAAAGTGGGAGGTTTCCTACCCATATAAGCCATCTAAACGTTTTTCCCTGAATACACACATTGGAAATTGCCAGAAAAAACACGGAGTAGGAATTTCAATCACGGCAAGCTATGAAAACAACTGTAAGAATTTATTCCACTTGCAAATCAGCACCAGTACTTTTCCCTCCTTTCGGGTGACACAGTGCTATAGTTACCCATAATAGACACTATAGTAGACACCGTGCAGTGTTGGTAAAGGAAGTCTCCCTTCCCAGAAAGGCTGTGATGGAAATGTGGCAGTCCAGATATGAGTCTGGGCCCTCTCTGCTCACTGAGGTGGTGACAGCAGCACCAGCCACATGTTGCAGTTGAGGCTGCCCCATGGAGGAAGCACATCTCCCTCCTCCTCCTTCACCTCTCACACACATCTGCCTATATGGCAGATGCTCCTTTCCCTACCTCCACGATGTGCCTGGACATGCAGATAACCCTACATGTAGGAATGATCCTCTCCAAATCCCTGTGGGTGCTGTGGTGCAATGGTGTGTCACTCCTTTCTGTGCCACACACCTCTGTGCCTTTGGTTAGAAAGGAGGGGGAAGGTAACTTGTGGCACTTTTTGCTATCTCTAAGACACAGCAATACTCTAAGTCCTATGAAGGCAAAATCTGCCTCCTGCCTTGCCTTTGCCTTGGGTGAGGTAGCAGTGGGGTTCACACTGGTCCTATGCAAGCACCCACACAAGAGCTATTTTCATGGGGGAAAACGGGATTGTGGGGGAGATGGAAGAATCTCTTAGGATGGATTTTGCTTGCAGGCAACATGTTGGTTCAATCTGCGCTAAGTGAGCAATAATAGAGCAGATGAAAAGGAAGCCCAAAACAATGGAATTACTTACTTCAAAGGCTGAAGTTCAGTCCCTATTTAAATGTAGATTTATTTTTCTTAAGCTGAAGATAACTCACTGTGGGATCATCTAATAAGTCATGTATTCTCCATTACCCAAAGTTTCAAAATCAGGATGTGAGGTCTTCTAAAAGACATCCTAACTAAACCATAAATTACACAAACATTGAATTTCTAACAAAATTTGCAATATTATCACAAAACCTCTGTGTTGGTGTCTCAAAAAATACAGGTCTCTTGTTTATGCAGTGTTGAAGAGTGACAATTGTGCAAGAGAGAAAAAATTTCACTTCGAAAACCAAGACTGGCTGGTATCCTTAGTGCTAACCTACAAATTCTGATGGGATCACTTGCATTTTGTGTAAATACACTCTGAAAGAAATGACTAAAACCACTCTCAGAGGACAAGTTCTACAAGTTAAACATAATCATATACAGTGTACGCAACCAGTTTTTCATAGTAATGCATCTTGCCTATCCTAGAAGTACCTGTTTATGACAATATGCTCTTATTTAATTTAGTAAACTAGGGCATTTATCAAAGATGCAGAAGCATGTGTTTGTCTTTCCAGGTGAAAATAATGTGTTAACAGCTTTTGAATTATACACAATGTACATAGCACATTCTTTAGACCTCAGAGATAGAGAGGAGCAGCAGTTTTGTTTATAGGCACAAAACCTGACCTTCTATTATCAGGTTTGCTCACAATTGCTAATTTCTTCTAAACGTTGATGTTTCAGCTCTTTGAATATTATTTTGTTTTGCAAGTAATTTGTTAGAATTATGAGAGCTCTCTGAAGAACAAAATATTATTCCATGTGAAAAGAATAATGTTACTTTCTTCCAAAGCAAACACTTCGAATTTTGGATCCCTAGCCTTGATCTACCTAGCCGTGATCTACCCCCAAGTTTGTTAGAGCTGTAGGATTTACACCTGGTAAAGATTTGGAGTAGAATTTCTTAATTATTATCATTATTTAATGTCAAAGTTATTTCCCTTTTGGTATAATCAAACACCTCAATTCTATTGACTTTATTCGTTTTTCTATGTAATTAAACTATATTTTGTCCCCCTGAATTATTATTGCTTCACTTTTCCAAGAAATTCCTAGGAGCTGCTGTTGGTAGTTGCTATTTACACTTTTTCTCTCTTTACACTCACTCTTTTACATTGATTTCACTGTCAATTTAAATGCTGTTGAAAATAAATCATAGGCTATATGCAGGTTGGTCCGGTTTCATCTCTTTTAAAGTCTCATTTTTGTTGTAGCTTTTACAAATTCAGGCTACCTATCACAGAGATGAATTTAAAACGATCACGTTTACTAGTTCTTCCATCATTTCAAATACTAACATTTATTTCACCAACTCATGTGATGCAGTCCCACATGAATTAGTTTAACTGAGCTAATTAGTGTTTCTCTCCACCCTCATGTTTGCTACCTTAATCAGATGAGAATTCTGCTTCTACTGTATGTTCCAGAGAACTCTGGAATTCATAACTCTGAATTATTTTCTTACTTTATGTATGCTTCAGAAATACAACTAATTTGTAAATCAGAATTTTATAATTCATTTTGTTTATTAAATACTTCAAGAGATATGAACGGGGTGTTTTTTAATGTTTTTTGAACTCAGTCACTCATACATTTCAGCTGTGGTGGCCTCCTTAAAATCGCTGCTTTTATGCAAATGGCTCTGTACCTCTCTAGGTTGCATAGTTCACACAGCATCACAGAATATGACTTCTGGGGTCACCAGGTACAATCCCATGCTTAAAGAAGGTCTTTGCACTTAAACCAGGTTGTCAGGAGCCATATCCAGAAGAGTTTTAGATGTCTCCAAGGACAGAGACCACCTTTCTGGATCACCTGTTCCAGTATCCAACTTTGCTCATGGAGAGTTCTTTTTTTCCCTTGTAGATTTGACTTTCCTGTGACTTGTATCTGTTGTTTCACATCCATCCACTGTGCCAAACAAGGAGAGTTTGGCTCTGTCTTCCCTGTGTTCACCCATGAGGTAGAGAGCAAGAGTATTATGTCAGTATGTCCATAACCCATTGAATTTACGTTAGCCAAATTTGGTTTCAGAGGAGGAATGTAGAGGAATTCCTGCTTACCTGGTCATTTTGTGTCACTAGAAATTGAAAATTGCCATCTGTCAATTTTTCTGCCTCTAGGATTGTCCTTCTTACACTGCAAGCTTCCCACCATACTCTATACCGGTAGTTGCCATTGGTGAAAAAATATGATTGGTACGTGGTTCTTTTAAATGGGAAAATGCACACCTATCCTGGGTGTGGTTTCCTGTTTTCCTAGACCAAATGGCCTGTGTGTAAGTCCCTCAGCTTTTACTATATTCCTGCTTCCTCCAAAAATCTTTGTCATGCAGATTTTTTACGACTATCTGGAATTTTTTCACACTCTCTTTATATACATATACATATACATATACATATACATATACATATACATATACATATACATATACATATACATATACATATACATATACATATACATATACATATACATATACATATACATATACATATACATATACATATACATATACATACAAGTGCAGGAAGTTGAGTGAAAGAGCCCTACGAGAATAAAGTAAACACACTAAAACTTGCCCTTATGACCTGACCAGTGACTGAATGCTGGGGAGAAGCAGAACAGTGAAACAGAACAATGGTGTAAGGTCAAATGCTTCACTACCTGGCCTGACCACACTCCCAATTCATTTTACTTTTGTTCACTTTGACAAAGGTGAACAAACTGACCATTTTTGATGGTACGTGAAACTGTCAGCTTGAAACACTAATGACTATATAAAGGGCATCTAGGAATCCTCAGAACAATTCCTTAGAACTAGAGGGCTGGGAATTACTGATGTTAATCACCCTGGGATTTCAGGTTTTAATTATCCTCAGGAAATCTTTCACAGGGTGCCATGAGTTCAGTAGATATAAGTTCTCTGATAAACATAATGGTTAACGAGTATTGTAAGAAAAATCCCAGTACTGGTAACAAGCATAACTACATTTATAGCCTACTTTTGGTCACTGATATTAACTCCTAGCTTTTCCACAAGACTCATCTCAAGGTGCTCTGGTTTGTTTTGTAGTTGTAAAATGTAACAGCCTTTCCTAAGTGCAGGATATCTTCTTGAAGCAGAACAATTAATTTCAGTAGTTATGTGACTTTTGGTTTGCTAAGTTGTTCAAGATATGTTTTAGTTCATAGCTGGGCTTTTGTCTGCCTAACAATTCATAGGGAGAAGAAAGCAAATGGCAGAAGTATGGCCAAAGTCTGTATGCAAAGAGGATTTTCAGGGAAAGTAAATTCATTGCAAACATGAAATTTTACCTGGTGAGCCTGCATACTTATTCTGTGGACCAGACCACTTGGTTATACATAGATGAATTATAATCTGCTCTGTAGAAACCTGTGGTGCTGTTTCATAATTTTTCAAATGAACTTGGTACCACAACATGCTGGTTTATTTTCAACTTTTCAAAAGTTTTTAGCTTTTAGCTAAACTGTCCTTGTACTGCCCCTGTGTTCACAGCAGCTTGTTTTCCCTTTGGATGAGAGAGTGAGAGCTGGCTCTAATGACTGATCTTATTCCCTCTATCTTTTTGCTTCCTCTACCTCAAGTATCTAAACTATCAACAATTAAAGGGAATTTGCAATTCCCTGGGTAATGTAAACATTTGTAGTTAGTAATTACAGAGGCTTTTCGCTTTCCTGGCCCTGAAGAAAATGAGCTGCTGAGAACTAATAAATGCTACTTCTAAGGTTTTGTGGTATCCTTCTGACGACCAATTCCCTTTTAAACATTTTTCTGATACTTCCCCCCAGTGACAACCTACAAAATGTCAGTAGTGTTAGGTGTCTAGAAGTAGGTGAGGTCTCTCTGTCAAATCTTTCTCTCTTAAAAAACAAAAGGAGCATAATTCTCAGATCTGAGGGCATGTGAGTTCCAAAAGGCAGGTGGGGAAGGATTTGCTATTCCTGGCATGAAGTCCTTCAAGGGTCATTCTAACCCATTGTACATCCTAGAGCATCTTGCTCTAGACAAATTACAACTCAATGAAACTAGCTTCAGTGCCTGAAGTAGCAACTGAGCCAGACAAAGGCACTGTGCTGAAGCCAGAGATAGGACGCATCATTTTTGGCCTTGTGTCAAAACACAGAGTCCTAATTTATTCAGCAATTAATCCATACCTCCTAGCAGAAATCAAACTGCTGCAGCTAAGCATGACCACTGGTTATGAGGGGTCATGATCTACATCTGAGATATTGGTATCAGGCATGGCATGACTGCAGTGCTTCATCTGTTTCCCCATGAGCCAAGTTTTGCCAGCAAACCTGCTCCAGCACGGGCTTCTCTCTTCATGGGTCCACAGCTCCTGCCAGGAGCCTGCTCCAGCACAGGCTTTCCATGGTGGATGGAAGCTTCCCATACTTCCCAGTGCAGCCTCCTTCAGGTACATCCACCTGCTCAAGACCAGAGCAAGTTGTCCACAGGCTGCAGGTGGATCTTTGCTCCCCCATGGACCTCCCTGGGCTGCAGAAGCCAAGCTGTCTGGACCACCTCCTCCCATTCCTTCTTCATTGTCCTTGGTGTCTGTAGAGCTGTTTCTCTCACATATTCTCACTCCTCTCTCCAGCTGAAGTTGAACAGTTGTTTCCTCCCCTCTTCCTATGTTATCCTAGAGGCACTAACACCATTGCTGATGTGCTCACCCTGGGCCAGCAGCATGTCTGTCTTGGAGCCTGATGGCACTGACTCTATCAGGCATGGGGACAGCTTCTGGTATCTTCCAGAATCTGCCACCCAGTATCTTCTGGTATCTGCCACCCAGTAGCACCACCACTCCCACCCACCCCTCCACCCTCCACCCCCTCCAGCTACCAAAACCTTGCCATGCAAATGTAACACATGGGGGATGTTTGGCCTGTTGAAAGGAGGACTATGGTAACTATCTTCTATGTATAAAGGCTACTGCAGAGAAAAAGAGGGTTTTCTGTGCTCTGTGTTCACAGTGGCAGAAATGAGATGAATCCCAAGCTAGAGAGGTTCAGATGGGGTATTAGAATGAATTTGCCAAGGCTCTGAAATGCTAGAATGAATCTTTATCACTAGAAGACTTTAAGAGCAGGCTGGACAATCTGGTCAGGCATGATAGGATTATGGCTGAGTTCATGGATGCTTTCTAAATTTCTGAGACTTCTTTCAACTCCATTATTAGATGTTTCTATAATAACTGATGCTGTACCATTCCTTTCCTTAGGACTTCATACATGCAGGCAAAATTTACCTTAAGAGCCTGTCCTGGTATTGGCTGGGACGGAGTTTCTTTTGTTCTTAGTAGCTGGTACAGTGCTGTGTTTTTTGGAATTAGGATGAGAATAATGCTGGTAACACACTGATGTTTTGGTTGTTGCTAAGAAGTGTTTACTCTGAGTCAGGGCCTTTTCAGTGTCTCATGCTCTGCTAATGAGGAAATGCACAGAAAGCTGGGATGGAGCACAGCCAGAACAGGATGTCCCAAACTGGCTAAAGGGATATTCCACACCACAGAGCATCACAGCCAGGATATAAACTGGGGAGGGTTGGCTGGGGGCTGATTGCTGTTTGGAGATGGGGGGTATCCATCAGTGAGTGGTGGGCAACTGTCTTGTGTATCACTTGTTTCTCTTAGGGTCTGTTACTCTCTCTCCTTATAATTACAATCATTACTCTTAATAATATTATCAGAATAACAACAACTGCAATGATGAGAGTAGCAGCAACAACAATAATAACAATAATAGTGACAACAACAACAATAATAGTATTATCACTACTATTAATAATACTCTGTTTCAATTAATACATGGTTCTATCTCAATCCACAAGGTTTACCTTTTCTTTCTGATTCTTCTCCTCACCAGGGTGGGGGAAGTGAGTGAATGGCTGTATGGTATTTAATTGCTTAATTTAGTCCAGTGAACACCTAAAACTAGAACTTATTTTATAGGTGTTAAATGTCCAATAATTAACATTACTGCCTTTGGTAAAAATAAAACAGGAACATCTCTTAGAGAGAAATTAATATTAATAGAATATAAGCTACAGAATCAAAGTCAAATCACAGCACTGTTTGGTCTCCTAATTAATTTGACTGCCTTACAGTAGGATCATTTTTTTCCAAGGCTCTTACATCTACTCTAATTCTTATGATAAATCCTCACAATTGTAATTATAGTATAATTTACATTTCACTTAAGAAAATCATTTAAGTGTGATCAATGTAAGTATAGGCAATTCAGAAGATCAAGTAATTACTTAAGATGCCAGTATGTTAAATAAGCATCTGTCTTGATTTGGACAGTATGTCAATTAAAACTTAGCCAAAGTACTACTTACTAAAAGTTTTAATACTGTCAGATGTGCTAAGTAAAGGAAGTAAGTTCACCTCTGCTTTAAGCTTTCATAAACCTGAATGACTCAGGAGAGTGATACATGAATGTTTGATCATACGGTCCTTGGACCAAAAATAAAGATACCATCCCGTGCCATGACTGAGGGAAGGGGTGGCAGTGGAAATGAAATCTGTCATCACAAGGTGATTATTTCTCAGTGGAGCAGGAGACCTTCCTGGCCCACAGAACTGCCATTTAATTTGCACCTGATTGAGCCAGCAAGTATTAAGCCAGCCAAAAATCACTAAAATATGTTTGCCTAAGAAGAAAGAACTAAAAAGTGCTTCCAATATTTGAGTGAAAAGCTAAAAGTACCAGTAATAAACACTGTTTGTCTATTGCCATGGTAATACAATGACATTCCTGCCTCCGTGCTGTCATTTTCCATTATGGCAGCTGTAATGTCACAAACGCACTTTTATTTCGAAGGTAAAACAGAAAAAAAAAAGAGAGTGAAACATACTATTACTGTTCACATGCTTCAGTGCTAAGTAGATGTGCAAAAAATATGCATTGCATCTTAACTTTGGCTTAACTTTGTCAATAGACTGTAAAGTCGTTCTCTATATAGAGAAAAATTTAAATAGGCAAAAAATTAGAAATATTAGTAAGGAATGAGGCATCTTGCTCACTCCATCAAAAAAAAAATGAAATACTCAGCTTCCTTTTGGCTCCTGTGGCCTTGTGGCCTATTTGAAGTACTGGTTTCCTTGGAAATTCTCAGAAGCGCAGATGCTAGAGGTGGAAAAGACTTATGAGGTCACCTAAAGCATTACCTCTCCAGCACAAAAAAAGTTTTTTGTTGTCAAGGTTTTTTCCAAGAGAAAGTTATGTTCATAGTTAGCTTTCTTCCTTCCTCAGGTTAGACCTAAAGCTACTCTTTAGGAAGGTGTTTATTTCTTTGAAGTTGCTACAGGGGGCACTATCTATCCAAAGCTAAGGTGTACTCCAGACACTTCTTTTAAAGATGATTTTCCACTTTCAGTAACTATATTTGAACTTCATCTTTAGAACAAGTAGATTTTAGGGGACAATATTTCTCTTTTATAGAGAAACTATATATAAAGAAATTTTTATAACTAATTACCACTTTAGCTTTTGTATATAACAGTTGAATTCACTCATGTAAATTAATGCGAGTTCACTAAACTCAGTGGATCTTTTTCCATCTGCAGCACTGGAAAATGCTAGAAACAGTGTTTGCTAAAAACATTCAATCACTTTTTTTTTTTTTGTTGGGCTTCCAGCAGCTTTCATGTTACTAGCCTAACAGAAAATGTATGGATATTAACTAAGAAGGTGATGTTTCTTCTCCTGTTCTCATCCTTAGAGAATATCTCCTTCCCAAATGTTTTTGTTTCCTGTGTGTAAAATGCAGATAATGGTAATCCTTTGTAAAGAGCTTTGAAATCTGTGTTTGAAACATGCTGTTCATAGCAATAGCCTGCAGGCTATTGCTACTTTCAAATGGACTGCCACCCTGATAGGGCAGAGGAGGTGCTGTTAATCCTGAAGATGTAGAACAAGGCTTCAGACTTGGCTCCCCTGCTCACTAGCCTGTCAGACATGTACAAAGCTTGTCTTATTTTTCCTTTGAGGAGACATGGTCTGAGATACTGAGCACTGAGAGAACAAATCTGATTCTCAGTTTAGTGGTGCTAACAATAAATATTGTGATTGTTTTAAAAATAATTGTACTGACCTTTAAGAGGGCTGCCAGAATCTGGGCTGGGCTTTTGCAATGAATTTATTCAATAAATGACATTACAAAAAGGTTGCATTTCCTTCCTACCCACAGCCTAAATATAAACTGATTATACATTAAAGACAAAATAATGTAAGCCTCATTTATAATCAATGCAATCATACAATTACATTGTGCACTTGAAATAAATTTGCCCACTTTTACTGTAATTGCCAAGAATATTCTGGCTCTTGTCTCTAAAAATCATTGTTTTTTCATCTCTTGTTAATGTCCTTGAGGGAGGAATGCAGGGGGTTCTTAAGGGTGAGCAAGATATTGTTGTTATTCCATAAGCCTCTCTGTATAAACAGTAGTGATTCTTTGCTCCATGAGTGTTTACAATTTTATTTGGTTATTTTTTTTCAGTGGGAAAATTATTGCATCTGTCTCTAAGTTGAACACATCTGAGATTTCGGACTCATATGGTAAACTTGGATCAGAAAACCTGAAGGAAGAATTAAACATTCACTTGGGTGCCCTTTGCCTCTCTTACTCCCTGAGGACTTCCTGCTATACTGGCTTCCTGGGAGTTGCCATTTCAGAGGTTATAGTAGATCGAAACAGAATCACTTAGCCTTCCATGGGCTTTCTCTTTTTTGGTCATGGGATATTAGGGGGAAATTGCTGTCGAAATTGCTGTTTGAGTCTTTTCTGCTTTTGATATTCCTTCCCTGCAAAGTAGACCTGTGCAGCAGTGTTGCAGAAGGCGGAAGGATGGTGACAAGTAGGCTTAAGGTGCAATCGAAATTATACATGAGAGCTTGAAATAAATTCTTTTTCTTCCCTGCCCAGCCATCTCTGCTTTAATTGTGTTCCTTAAATGACTGAAAATTGGTTAAAGTTGGAGGAGGCTCCTTCACATACACTGAGGCGGACTGCACATACAAAGGAGATGGTGCTGCCTCTCAACTTTTCTGGGATCTCCATGGGAACCAGTGGTCCAGGAAAACCTAATGTAATAGCGGAAGTGGTAGTGGAATGGTCTGAAGTTCTAGAAAGCAGGGCTTGATTCTTATCCTGCAATTTTGGAATATACCTAAAAACCAGCCTCTGATGTAACCATTGTGCAAACTAGCAGTGTACTTTGTTTCTGAGGTCTGGACTCGTGCTTTGTGAGAGTTCAACACTTTTGATTATGTACTTTAATTATCGGTCTTAAAATCTGGAGGAAAACAGAAAAGGACTGCTTGCTATAAATAGCTGTATCACTTTCCATGTGCTGAGATGTATTGCTAAAATGCAGCCTAGGCTATTTTGTTTTCATTTATTCTTATCTCTGTGAGTCCTGTGAGTGCTATTCACTTTGTAGTTGGTTGGGGTTTTTTTTCCCCCTTTCTTGTTTCTACTTTCGGCCTGCAGGTTTATGAAAAGCAGCAGTGCTTCCTATTGAATTTCATACCACTGCACTTTTCGCTAGTGATATATTTGAGACTAGTTTTTCAATTTGTGGTTCACATAAGATGTAAGAAAATTATGTATACAATGCTTGTGTTTAGATAAAAAACCACAAGTCCACAAATATACACTCATATACAAAGTGGAGCACAACCATAAAGTAAATTTCTCCTGAACTGTGCAAGAAAAGAAACAAACTGTGTGTTATCTTATGCCGAACCTACCTTGAAATATAGCTTTCCTTTACTGGGAAACAAGGCAGAGGGGGGAAAGAAGTAATGTTGCTTGGTTTTAATAAAAAAAAAAAAATTTGCTTTAAGATGCGTTTTTGAATTTAAGTGTATGGAATCTCAACATCTCATATTTCTGTAGAAAACTGTCAGGCAAAATTTATCAGAACAGAACAACAGATTTTGGGAGAAGTTTTCTTTCTGCCTTCTGGTGCTGTATGTGTTTTCTGTGAAACTGTGTGGAAAGAAAAATTCTTAGAGAAGAATGTGCACAGTTTCTGTTTTCGATATAGTGTACTTGCTATGAAGACTTTCAGCTCTAATGTAATCCTGACCTTTCCTCTGAAACCTGTGAAAGTTTGTAAAGTTTTAAAAGTCAAAATTTGTGTAGGGGTGTTGTGCATTTAAAGTAAAGGAACTGAAAAGATGAGGTCCCTGTACCTTTACTTTAGTGTAAAAGGCCACAAAGATGATCAGAGGGCTCTGGTCTTCTTCTCCTATGGAGACAGGCTGCAAGAGTTAGGGTTACTCAATCTGGAGAAGAGAAGGCTCTGGGGAGATCTCATAGCTGCCTTTCAGAACTTAAAGGGGCCTAGTAAAAAGAGAGGGAACAACCTCTAACATGGACAGATGTCGATACCACAAAGGGAATAGTTTTAAACTAAAAGAGAAGAGATTTAGGTAGAAATTCTTTACTGTGAGGGTGGTGAGGCACTGGAACAGGTTGCCCAGAGAAGCTCTGGATGCCCCATTCCTGGAAGTGTTCAAGGTTTGAGCAACCTGATCTAGTGGGAGTTGTCCCTGCCCATGGCAGGGAGGTTGGAACTAGATAATCTTTAAGATCCCTTCCAACCCAAGCCATTCTATTCTACAAAGAAAAATAAAAGCATTTTACTTGGGCTTTTCACTTAGGCCAAATAATTTTATCATTCTGATCTCATGCACCCTTTTGTTAAATCAACTGGCCATTTATTGAGTAAGACATCCTTACTGTTCTAAATTGTGCCCCATGGAGACCTTATTCAGTTTAGCTTACACTCTCAGTGGAGAACCAGCAGTATTTCTTATGAGCTCTGAACAGCAGGATGATAATTTACACTGTTTGGGAGATTCTGTGTAACCCTTTTACATCTTGTCATAAAAAATAACGGTCTTAAGCAACATATCCACACAAACCCAAGAGATCACTCTTTCTGTGAATGTCACAATTTTGTAACAGAACAAATTACATAGGACTGGTTACAAAGAAATTGAAAAAATGCATAAACTATTGTTGATTTCAATGGGCTTCACAGTCAACTAGGTTTTTGGACTAAGTTTCTGCATGTGCACGTTTGCCCACATACACAAAACATTACATAATGTTTCTTATCTTCTTAATGTTTTCTAGGGAGTTCATTATGCTTTTCAAAAGCAGGATGAAACATGAAAAAACATTGCACAACTAAGGAAATCACTCCCACTTCTCACACGTTACCTGATGTAACATGACAGTAGACAGCAGAGATGTTCTTTCCTATTAAGTAAAATACAACTTATGTCAATTAAATAATTGACCAGGTGCCTCTAAGAAATAGGTGTATATCAGGGGAAATGTCATGCCAAGAACATTCAGTTTGCATTAGTAAAAGCTTAGAAACAACTGAGGTAACAGAAAAATGTGATGATATTAAAATGAACTTATTACATCTCTAGGAAACAACTTTAATCGTTCAGATTCAATTTTACATTATCCAGGAGAAGAAAGGAGGAGCATGTACTAATATTTATGAAGAGCTGTGAGCACTAAACTGCTAGTCCTAAAATAAAGTGCGTTCAGATGTAAGATTTTGCTTTATCAGCTATAAGGAGAGGATACAACTGGGACTTTCAGATCACAGCTCAGATTCTCTCCTAAAATACAGTTCATCTCTTATTCCCTCAATGCTTAAGGCAGCCATTTTTGAAAGATAGACTTGTATTAAGAGAATTACAAAAGCTAAATTTTATTTTAAATTTTACAGGTAAACACTACATAAAATTTTTAATAATACTCTAAGATATTGTTTCTTTGTTTTCTGCCATTGCTTCTGAGTCAAACTTCTATTTATTTTCCTAAATAACTCCCATTAATTTTTCAAGAATACAAATGTTCAACAGACTAAAGATAAAATGACTTAAATTTTTCTCTAAGCAGGGTCATAATTTAAAAAATAATTACAAAAAAGTCAATTGATTTGAACTTGAGGCTAACCCAAGCCTGTTTAGAAATATGAATTTTAAAATAGCCTTGATATCTGCAGTCATATTAGCTTATCGATCTTCTATCAGCTGGGATGCTTTGGCTGCCACTTCAAGTATCAAGCATCAGTCTGAGTTGAAAGCAAGCTGGGAAATAACACTTCAGGAACAGCCTGAACTTTTCCCCACACACTTTTCTCTTAAAAAAAAAGAGTGGTGTTCTTGTTGGGAAGACTCCTGCAGTCCTCACTCTGCTGAGACGGTCCTGAATAGAGTATGGTACAGTCAAGAGCTTCATTGTAGGCTCTGACTTACTGAGTTACAGCAAAGGGAAATTCATGTTCCTTTTTATAGCAGCAGCACATTTCTGTGACACATCATTCCGTCTTTAGCTTAACATCTGATGACAACTGGCAATAAGGCAATTAGGAAGATGCAAATGCTGACTTGAATTATAAATAGTCTATTAAATGCAAAAAGTGTTGTGTTCCGTGTTAGACTGTCCTGTTGCTGCATTGTGCACTCCAAACCAGGAAATGTCCAAGTTAAGTGTCCTTTACTCTGCCCTCTGGTGTATATAGATTACAATACAGTCTTTGATTACATGATTTCAACAATTTCTCATATAATAGAGTGCAAAAACATCCCATAGTTTTCAATTTTAGCTAGAAAAACAAAGATTACTGCAGTACTCCTTTTTTTCCCTTTTTCTATACAGATAAGATGGTCATGACATTTCTAATGCTCTAAATACTGAGTTAAAAAATTGCAGTAGAAAAGTATGATTAAAATAAATATTTGTGGCAAATAGAACATATATATATATATATATGAAAAAAACTTGTCAGAATAAATTCTTCTTTTGTAATTTATATTTTAGATGGTTTTTATTTAATTTTTAACAAACCTGTTTAGTAATGGGAAAAAATCTTTCCTTGAAATGTCTCTATATAAAAATGCTATAACAAAGCTGGATTTTGTTGAGCGTTATTACCACTATGTTATTACTGTAATTACTGCATGTCCTAATTGCTATTTTTTTTTACATGTTTGTATTCAGAACATGCATTAAATGAGGGGAGTGCTACTCCCTTTTGTGAGATGGAGAAATAAAGCACAAAGACATAGGTTCCTAAATGTCTTTAGCACTCACAATGCCTTCTTCACTGATGTTCTTGACATAGTTGGAGCTCAAGAACATATAAACAAGTTGCGTTTAAGTACTAGACATGACGGGCACTGATTGTTGGGAAAACAGCCTGGACTGTGCAAGTTGTCAGAGAAGAATCCCCTCTCAGGTGCTAGTCCATACTAAGAAGTGCCTCGTGCCGCTGGGCCCATGCTGAGTTGTCCATCCTTCCTTCTCTGATAGCTTTTACGGCCCAGGTTGCTTTCTCCACTGGCAGTCCAGCCTGGGCTAGTGGCTTGAGTGCTTAGCACAGATGAATCTATTTTACCTTACTCAAACTATTCAAAGCTCTGCAAAATCCTAAACTCTTGGCTCCATTTGCAGTCAGTTAGTACCACTACAGGCTTCAGGAGTACAAGGTCAGGTAGTACCACTGCTGCCTCTCGTAGAAATCTCTTTCAGAACAAAATAAATCTCTCTCTGGAAATTTATCTTTTTCTTTCCACTGTTAGGAGGAAACCTTGGTATCTGATATAGATTGGATACTTTGCAGCATCTGAATTTAAACAGGTTCAGCCTGACTCAAAGAGTCTTGCCCAAAGTTATGCTGTAAGCCTATGGCTGATCAGGATGCAAGACCAGGGCTGTGTAATTCAGACTGTTAAGCTTAGCAATGGGACACTCTTCTTTCACGTGCTATAAAATTGAAACACTGAGCATTAAACACTAAAAAAGAGCCCCATGCCTTGTGGCTTGCTAAAAATCCCATGAAGTGGAATCAGTTCAATTCTTGTGCCCTTTTCCACTAAATAAAATATGATTTAGTAACACCCAACTACATTACGCATAATGCTAGTCAGCATGCTCGAATGAAAGTTATAGTGCACTGGCCAAGCGTAAGAGATTATTGAGAAGACAGGACTGCATAAATCTTGCCTATAGAGATGCTCAACACTTACTGAATTTGCATGTAGTCATGAAAGTATGAGATACCGTTTTAAGGGCTACAATGGACTTTCAAAGTTAAATTTCTGTTTTGCTCTCATGTAACTGAATGGTTCTTTGTTATAGCTAGTAGATACTAAAATAAAAGGGTCAAAGAATAGAAATGTTATGTAGAGTTTGAAAAAGAGTATGAAATTGTGCATAAAGTTACTGCAGACTTTTTCCTTCCAAAAATCTTCTTTACTTTTTCACAAAGGGCCAACAATATTTTATATGGTCAGATGGTTTAATGAGGTAAAAAAAAACTTGTTAGAGAAATTTGTATCACAGAAGTGCATCAGAATTGATTGAGAGTCGAAGAGAGATTGTTTTAATTCTGTTGTGCTGTAGTACTTTTATGCTGCGCATTTTAATTTGCCGCAACAAGTTGATATTATTTGAGTACTGGAACATTCTTCTCTGTTGAGGAAAAATTTCTTGTGTTTGGGATTAAGATTTCCTTGTCTGAGGAGAATGAATTAAAATATACTAAAAGTGTGCTTACAGCCCCTGAGAGTTCTGTTTATTTTTGTTTTTGCCATCTGTGTTAATCACAACAGGGAAGCCTAGCTTGTAATCTTAATAGAGCACACACAATGCTTTTGAATAATGACTTGGTGAAATAAGAAAAAGAAAGAAAAACTAATTTTACCTCTGGAAACAAAAGGACATTTTAAAGGGCACACTATTATCTCAGCATCTACTTGTTCTAATTCCAGAATGCTTCTGTTAAATTAATTTCCACCTAAGCAACCCTTGGTCAAGGGTCACAATTCTTCTAAATGTAGAGAAAGTTCCAACTACTGCGCTTCCTAGAGAGTACTGAGACCCCCTTCAAGCTCAATTTTATGTTTACATCTCTTCCTAATTCTCTGACCACATAGATATTAATTATATGTACAAATCAAATGAATCTAGCTCAATTAGACATTTATCCCTTTAAAATGTTTTTTGATGGAATTTTTAAACACTGTTGAGATGGGAATTGCAGAGCCAATGCTAAAACCAACAAAATCAGTTTACTATAAAAAAAGACCTTTAGCATAATTTTCATCATTGAGAACTGAAACAAAGTAGGAAAAGAAACTTACTTTTGCCTTTTTTCTACCACTGCAGGTTCTCATCTACACATGACAACACAAATCTAGTCTGCTGTAAACATGCTGAGGTGTTCTGGCCTTCACAGTTTTCCCAGCCGCAGGTAAGAAAACGAGTTATTTAATCTTTTGTCTGGATCAGACTCATTAGGAGTGTGACATATCTTCTTCATTCACAAATGTCAAGCAGAGACCTGATGTCTTGTTTCTCAAGGGCCCTTATTTGTGTTACATGCTGTTTTCTCAAAATAATCTCTTCCTTGATTATCTGTGCAGTGTCAATCTCCCTTCCTCCTGAACACATACATTGTTGTCTTTACTCTCATTGGCTCACGTGTACTAGTCAAAAACACCTTTGAAGACTATTCAGCTTCTGATTATATTAAGTGAAACTGTTTGGTACAGTTTTTGGGTGACATACCTGATTTTGTTGAGAAGCTCAATAGCAGTTTCCTTGAAACTAGTTAACATGTATCTTAATGACAGGTTGTGCTCTTCAGCTTGGGATGATTAAATCAAGTGAACCATCCAATGTCCAGATCTTCAAATTATACAAAATTGTACCCTTTCTCTGAAAAAAAATCTGTGAATATTAGACTTTGGTTATTACAAAATAAACAAAGATAGTGGTTGGTATAAAACAAGATATCAAATAAAGTATCTTAAGAAACAGAACATCACCTGTCTTAGAATTTGGATTAATAACACAGATCAAATCCTTAGCAGTGATAGATCTGACATGTCCTTCCTGCCAACTGATTATCTCAGAAAGATTGGCAAATGCACACCTCTAAACTGAAATTGTTAGGCAGAACCTCACACATCTCTTCAGATGGCTGGAACACACACGTGCACATGTGCATGCTTCGGTCCATTTAACTTCACATACACTGTACAAATGCCACAGGAAAAACAGTTTTGGTTCCCAAATTTGTGATAAGTGTCAGCCAGATTTGTGGTTTGTTTTATTGGTGTAGATCATGGGGTAAATTATTACTCAGTATGAGTAAGGATACCAGAAGGAGGCCCTAACTAATTATGTAGATGTATTATGATTAATAAGTAATAACCACAATTATTGAGGAATGGCTTAACCAATAAGGTCTTCAATAAATGTTTAATAGTTAAAATACATGATAAACAAAACCAGATGGCAATATAGCATATTGCCAAATCCCACTTGTGTAGCACAGGGTATACAGCCTTATTAGTTCTGAAAGCCCAAATGTAATGTATCTCAAATGAATAGACGGGAAAGAAAAAAGGAAGTGGAAGGTATGTTCAGGCGGTGTGACTTTGTGTGACTATATAGTGCCTGTATACCTCTAGAGTAGAAGTGGGCTTTTTTTTTTTTGTATCATTGCTTGGTTTATTGAAATTATCCATATGCTTTAGACAAGTTACTTTCCTTATTTCTTTTTAATGCTAGTTTAAGAATAAAACTCAGTAGGAGAAGAGGAATGAATATGGCCTATGCTTAGCCTGAACCTTTTCATAATACATAGCTTTTAGACAAAGTCCATAACTATCCTACTGTTCACTGCTCCTCTACAAAATAGAACGATCAGTTTTATTTTCACTGGAGCTGTGGTCAATCTGTCTCTGTGTAGTTGATCTTGGTCTAGATTCCATGTTCTCAATGCATCACATTTAATGAGATTTTGGACATTTTCAAATGAGATACAAATGGCTAATATTTAAATCAACTTCTTGAGTCTTTAGTTAGTCATACTTAAATCTGTGATCCATAAATGACTAAAGTTAGTAGGTGACTTTCCATTGACCAAATGTCTTTGAGGTTACCATTCTACCTCGAAAGTCCTGTGACCATGACATGGCTGACCACTGGCAGATGAAGAGCTGCTCTGTAGCAGGCTTCTCAATGTTCTCTCCAAGTAAACTTTATTTTAAGTCGGGTTTTGTTGGGCTTGGTCCAGGTCTTATGGCATTTTTGATTTGTTGTGTTTGTCAGGTTCTGTCCATCACTTCTGTTGGTTATAGGGTAAGCATTTAATCTATTAGAGTGTCATTTGACATTTATAATAAAGGAATAAGAGAGGATTCAGTTTTATTCAGAGTATTACCTGTCTTTCCCATATAACATATAAAAAGAGACTCAGAGGCACGAAAAGAATTTTTCCTCTTGGGGCAGCAGTTGATTAGAATCATTTATTTGAAGAATATATATACATTGACACATCAATGACCCAGAGACTAGGGTCCTAGGTCCACATTTCAGTGTAGCTACTCATTCACCTAAGCTAGGTTTTGCTTTTGCTTTTAAGAAAACAGGAAAGGTGTATCCATAACCTGAATTTACTTTTAGGCAAATACTGAATAAAACCAGGACAGTCTGTAATCATTATGAATTAAAAACTTTGTAGTATAAGCTGGCTATAGACCTGCTAGCCAGGTTACCAAATACTGGAGCTTTTGATGTTTATAATTGCGAAATGTACCTTTCCAACAAAAAAGAGGAATGCAGAAACTCAGCTCTGCTGTGTTACCCTCAGCAAAAGAGGGAACTTGATGTGACTCCAGTCAAAGCACTTAAGGTGCCTCTGAAGGAAGTAGCTGCTCTCACTTTAACCACTCAGCTTTCCTATACTGGGAGGCTTTTAATCAAGGGAGAAAGGAATAACATCCTGCGTATCTCTTGGTTTCTCAGCCAATTTTCTTGCTTGCAGGGCTCATGCCCCTTGTCCCAAGGGAAAGCCAGACTTTTTCTTAGCAACAGCAACAGACTGCTTTTCATCCTTTGCAGTCTCAGTTTGGCTTTCTTGAACTGGTAATCTTGGATAAAATCCTGTCCTTCTGTCTAAGGTGAAGATCAGAACCTACTCTCTTCAGCTAATGATGTATGAGCAAACTTTAAACAGCGCCAGGGCCAAAAAAATATCGCTTAACTCACTGCAGTGTTTGAGTATTTCCTACTGTGCTTTTGGTTTGTGCTAACCGGCATCTTTCTAAACAGCTCTGGGGTTTGCTTTGGAGCAAGTACAGGCAGAGGACCATTTCTAAAAATCAGCTGTTGTGGGGCCTCTATTTAAAAATATGAACACAAACTGTTTTGGTCTACATGGATGCACTGCTGGAGAATGGCTGCAAATATGTTCGACTTCCTAACATGGATTGACATGATGAGGACATAAACTTGGTTCTCCTTTTGTAAACAAAGATAAAAGTTCTTCCACACATAACACTTCCAGGAGCTTAACAGAAAATGCATTAAAGATGATGAAGCACTTATGTATGAAGCTGTCCATAGTTATATAAATATTCCAATTAGAGGCCACAAATTACTGGATTTATGTAACAGCATGGATTAGTATTGCTATGCAGAGCATAGCATTGTTATAGAACAAAAAAAGAAACATATTCAGTGACAATAAAAAGGGCTATAAAAATAAGCCTGATATAAGATAGCTATTTGTATGGCATAAAATTAGCCCATCATTAGAAGTTTAATTAAGATGTTTTGCTCAGTACAATTCAAACATGATTAGGATTTATATGAGTAAATAGCTAAGTGAAACTAGGCTACCTTGGTTAAAATGTGGCTTTAAACCATCACAGAGTTAATAAGTAAGTTTATAAATAGTCCCTAATGGCTTCTTATGTCTTGTGCTACTGAATGTTTGCAGCTGATATGAGCATGAAGTGCCTTAGTAAGAGATGTGAACACCTAAATGAAAAAAAAAAAAACAAAAAGAGATAACAAAATGACCCTTTGGATCTCCTAATCTTAATCTTTAACAATAGCAAAAGGATAAAAACATTTTTGTACTCTCTTGTGGAAAACTGTGGAAGACAGGAAAATGCTTAATTCCGTTTACCTTTGAATTGCAGACAGAGTGGGTGAGAAGTGAAGAGGAATGAAATGGAAAGAGGGTGATGTCCAAATGCAAATCCTCAGACTTGAGTGCTTTGAAAATAATTTACTGACTCACTTCATGCAGGGATTAAGTATTGAATACTAATGCTAAGTACTATATACTAAAATTAAGAGCTAATTTAAATATAAAACTATTTGCATTCTCTTACTATCTAGAAATGAATATATTTTTGCTGAATAATTTCTATGCATTTTGCAGAAAAATTATTATGATCTGAAAGAAATTTTTTCAAAGCTGAACTTTTCTGTATGATTAGTGACACTATTCTTTTTAGCAGCTTTGAATTTACTGAGTAAAATTCAACTAAATGTAAAAAAAAATTAAAAATCTAAATTAACTGAGACTGGAAGGCAATTTTTTTTTCAGCAATTAGATGCTTGGCTAAATGTTTGACTAATAGAATTAAAGAGAGAGTATGAAACATGTAAAATGACAAAAAATATGTCTTCCCTTCTTTCTGGTTAATTTGTTTTTTAATTCAATTTTCCAACTATATGCATTATCTTTTCCTTTCTTTTCCTCCTTTCTTCATTCTCCTCCTCTTATTTTGTCTGTCACAATCCATTTTTATGCTGACTGGTCCTCTCACACGTAACCTTTGCTCATTTTACTCCCAATATGAATTTTTCTGTCTTTCTCTCTTTTCTTCCTTCCTAACTCTTCCCACAGAAAGTTTTCTGTGACTCCAAAATTCTCTTGTTTGTAGAGGTGACAGTAATGTGTTAGAAGTGGGATTGACTTCAGCAACTGATGTTTCTTCTAAATAATTCCAGACTAATTCAACACAGTGAGATACTTATGGGTTAAAAGAGAAGGTAGTATCTCAGTCCATTAAGAGGATTTTGACTTGCAGAACAGATGGCAGGTACAAGCAAGCTCTCTCACTTCCATTTATGAGGCCGTATGTGGAAATATGTGGAAATTTTTCTTATGTTGCTTAGAAAAGTGTTAAAATTCTCATGAGTGAAGTGGCAGAGTAGTAAAATGCTGTCTAATACATGTATTATTTCTCTTCCATAAAACATTTATCATTAATTCCTAAAAGATGATTAAATTATAGTTCAAATAGATAGACTTAAACAACAATTATTACTCTTATAATTACAATTAGAATGGATCATAAATGTATTCAGATAAGTACTCTAGAAAGGTAATTTGTGCTCTAACAGCTGGATTTAAACTGTCAGTGCTTCTCTGGAATTTTTAGTAGCTATGCTGCATTTTCCTAATGATATTCATCAATTTATATGTTTGCAACTATCTCTGCACCACATAATTGTAGAAACAGCAGCAAGAAACTAAACACACAGGTAGGTGTGTTCATTCCTGTTGCCAGTGCATCCTTTGCATGACATTGTGACTTTATGGAAGACATTCTCTTTTCTGAGAGCAGTTTGCTGCCACTGAATGACCTAAGCTGAAATTAATTATTCTTACTTTTCCCACTACAGAGCTTTTGTAATGTTGACTATAGGGTAATCCTTTCTGATAGGAATTAAGAAGTTTCTAAGAATGCAAAGTGTTGTCAAAAAAATTTGTATACGATTTCAGAATGTTTAGAATGGGAAAAAAAAACCAAAAAAGAAGATATTATCTAATTAAATATGGGATTCCTTATTGTGACATTAAAACATTTTAAAATAAAATGTATACCTTTATTGCCAAATTTCTCTCTGTTAAGAATAAGAATGTGACTTCTCAAAACTTGAGCTTTGTGAAATTCAAAAACCCCCAAAAGGTAGATGTTTATGCATCGCATCAGTGGTCTATGTTAACAACAAGCCTTTTGTGAGTTTTGCATAAAGTGTTCCAGGTGTGCAAAATACTGTATGAAAAATATCATAAACCCAGTCTCTGCCCCAAATGGTTTCTTTTCTAGTTGTGACACAGTATGCCTAAAAGTGGGAAAGATGATACAGAATGTAATTCTAAACAGAAAATTTTAAGTACTTTTCTTCTCATCTTATTTGTTAAAAAACTTTTAGTGTAAATTAGAGAATTGCTGGAGAGGCATGAGAAACAGATTGTAAGAATGCCAGATGTGGAAGCAGAGTGGACGTTGGGCAAAACCACTAAGGCAGGCGTAATGTCAAGGTGCTTCAGAGGTGTCTCTGCTGCTATCCTTTCCTGCAGACTGGAGTGTATTCCTTAACACGCTCCCTGGAACTGAAGTCACCCCCTTTCTGAACAGCACTTGACTCTTCTGCTACATCTTGTTGGCCATCAAAGTGAGAGAGGCTTGAAGGAAAATCTAATACCACAGACACACACATGGGCACACAGACACACAGGCACAATCACAGACACACACACAGTAGTTGTAAATAGTAGCATGGAGGCACAAAGACATCTGCCATGGATCCATCCAAAACAGTCTCTGTGTTTAAGTGTCTTTTATCTTCTACAGTATTCTCACATTCGTTCTGTTTTCAAGGTCACTATGACATTTTTACAGCTGTCACTTAAAGAAATAACACACAAACTAGCTGTGGTTACAATGGCTATGGTAGCAAGTCAGTTGCTTAAAGACCTAAAATAACCAGAAAGTTCAATTGGTGAATTTATTTTGTGATTTAGATATCATTTGAAAATATTGTTTCCTGGAATTGATGCATATCTGTTTATGTGCTGAATCCAGGAGAGACCTTTTACTTTGTGTAAGAGGGCAATCAGCTAAGCACTACACTTTCTTTATCTAATCTCTTATCCTAGACACTAAGTTAAGAGTTTGGAATTTTTTGAGAGGTAGTTTTTTAAATGTAAAGCATTCTGGGGAATAAATTGTTTTTCTCACTCATTTACCGTCTGAAGTCTTATGAATTAAATAGCTGACATTTCACTGCTTGTCATTCATGAGACTTCAGTTAGTAACGACTTCTCCCTATGGCTTTATTCGGTGAAGGGTTTCTACATGAGTAGGATTTAGTCACACGTAGATATGAACATCATTAATAAACCTCAGTATTTCAGTCCTCAGAGCTGATCCAATACTTCGCTGAAGCTAGTCAGTCCGGGGCAAAATGATGAAAAACTGCACATCCTACAAATACTATCACAATATTATTTTGTATTCCCTTTATACTGCTGTGAATGACTTAATGAAGTGCAAAGAAAGAGGGGATCATTAGCAAAATGGGAAATAGGTTTCCCCACCTGTAAAATGGGGATAATCATTCTTACTTTTCCTGGAGAGTATTAATAGCAGCCAGAAAAATCTGCTCTGGTTTTGTAATTATTACTGCTAGAAGACAAGTAAAATGAAATGATTTATGATATGCTTTTAAATAGATACCCAGACTGTGGAACAAATACTTTTTAGGCCTGTCTGAGCATAGTTTGAACACTAATTAACTGGATTAGAATCTAATTTAATTAAATTCTCTTTGTATGAAAAAATTCTTTTGGATGAATAATACTCTGTTCATTTCTTTCTGGTGATTTTTATTTAGTGGTTAAACAAAACTGAAAAGAGGAATAGTGAATTCAAAGTAAGAATACGTGTGCGAGGAATACATAAAGCTAAATTAAATTGGTCTCTGGACCAACTCAAGCTATAAAAGTAAGGTTATCTCAACCTGTTTCCTAGGTGTTGTCTGAACTGTGACTGGTCATATGCATATACCCACACTGAAACTAGAGTGGACTCCTCAGTCTAGGTTGCTGTCAATCTCTTCTATAGAGAGCTGTTAAAATAAGGAAGATTTTCAGCAGAATGAAGACCCCCATTTCAGTAAATTGTAGAGTATTGTTCACATACTGGGAAAGGCTAGAGGATCTATACATTAATCTTTACATAATAAAATCTATATTACTCTACTTTGATGGTGCAAATATTAGTAATATATTTACTTGGCCTGTGCTTCAACACAGCCACTTTGGCCTTGGAATTCTTTTAACCGTGGTATCTCGATAGTATGCCCAAATTAGTGACTCCCATGTGAGGCAGTGGGTCTCCTGTAGTTCAGATGGGGCTGCATCCCCTGTGATATCAGGTGCTCTGAGGAAGGTGGTGGGTCACTTCTGTGTTAGGCAGTCCTGCATCCACCTGACCTTTGACTCTCACTCTCTAGTGATGTTTAGATGAGGTGTGCTCTTAATTGTTGCATGACCAATACACATGCAGTGCAACTGCTCACATTGATAATAGTATTTACCACTCATTATTTACTGTTAAATAGACAATCTGAGTATTTCTCAGCATCTTAAAAGCTCTCCCAAAACATCTAAAAATTATTTCAGGCTTTCATGTTTCTTTGTTCCTTTTTCGTTTTTGAAGTACCCTACGAAAAAAAAAAAGGCCTGGATCTTCATTTTTCCTGACTGCAGTAGTCTTTGAAGTGTTCACATTCTTCTCTGAAATGTGTAAGTTTGTCCTCCACTGATTTCTCCTGCAGCTGCAAATACTCTGCATCTTCAGTGCCCAAAGACCTTATAGTCATGGGAATTGCTTATTCATTATTTTATGATAACTCATGTATTTTGATAATTTTAAAAAGTCTTGTATGATATGTACCTATGTGTATATATAAATATGTATGCATTCTGTCATGAGCATAAGAGGTTCTGTATTGCTTTCTTAATTACTTTGGGATTTTGAACAATAATTTTTAAATTGATTTTTTTTATTTTTTATTTTTTTATTTTTTATTTTTTTATTTCCTCACCCAGAAAATAAGATGACGTTAGGCATATGATCTCAAGAATTGTGGGGGCATTTGGAAGAGCTGTTTTTACCATATAAGACCTGTGATTTACAGTGTTCTGATCATGAAGTGCATTTTCAAATTATAGAAGGCTTTAGGGGGAGATGAGAGGGATTGAAATAAAAATGAAGGTGCAGATATACAATGCTTTACTTAGTTTAGGTAATTTCACTGTGTGTCTGAGTTATAGTGTTCAAATCCAAATAACATTTGTGAATGTTATCGTGTATTAATTTACCTCATAGTTATTTGTGCAATTATGTTTACTGGCTTTGTAGTAAATTGCTTTTGGAGCAATCTAGTGATTAAAATATAGTTCCTAAAAACACTGTTCAGTAAGCTTAGTAAATATTCTTGATGTGCTGACTTCAACTGATTAACTAATCACTTGTTTCACAGGACAAAGGACTTTTATTTAAAACTGCTTGTAGAACACTCAGCTTGTGGAGTGCTAACAGTTGAACCCTAAGAAACACCCATAGTCATATTTTAAAAAGCCATGAATAATGATGAAAGATCTTATAACATCTAGCTATAAGTATAGATATTTCTCTTGCTTTATTTAAAAATACAATATTCTGAACATCATAATTAGTGCTACAGTGCTCTATCACTGTATGTTCTCACTTATAGAAAACCAGGTGTGAATGAGTCTTCCATCTGATAGTCATACTGAATTAAGTGGAAACTCTGGAATTATGTAGCAGAGGTAAGAGGGACAGGGTAACCGTGAATCTTTGTAAGGAAGAATACACTACATCTATATGGCTATGGGCCCCAGCTGTAAACACAATGACCTGGTTTCAGGCTATTCTCACAAAAGGTTGGGCTTTTCTCTGGTTAGATTCCATGAGAATGTGAAGTCCTGGTTTATTGACATGACCCTAGGAACCCCAGCCAAGAGCTGAAGGGGACATGCTTGGACCTGGTCTTCTGTAGAATCTTGTGCTCAAAGCAAGCAAGAAGAGTCCTCCAGGAGACCTGACACTGTTCAGTGGTCAGAGTGACCAGCCTGGCTCAGTGCAACGACCTGCCTTGGTAAGCTGCTTTGAGTGGTCTCAAAGGCCACATCTGTATTAGCAAATAAAGCATACTTGAGAACAGCTCTGGATATGGTGGCCGAGGGGAGGGGCACAGCCTGCATCCCTGCAGCTAAATGCCTCTGTGGGGTTTCCTGGGAATGGCTCTGGGAAAGCTCTGCCTCTTGAATTGTGCTGAGGAACTATTTGGGAAATTGTTAGCTGGCAAAGAAGTAGTATGCCAAAGACCATTATAGCAATTTATTAGTACATGTAATTGTGTTCCTGCAACTAGAAAAGGATCTGGACTTTAGCTAAGCTGACTAGCGTAGGCACAGTCTACTTTCTCAGAAAAGGCACTGCTTCCTAGGAGCTGCTAAGTAGAGAAAAGGAGGTGCTTTTGCTACATTTATGTACCTGTACCTCAAATACAAAGTAGATCATGGATGTGTTTAATTAAGCATTTGCAAACATTATTGTTCATGGGGCTGTTCTCTGAGAACGTGATTCCCTTCTGATTCATAAGCAATGTAGACGTACTCACTGAGCAGTGGATCCAAGCTAATAAATTCTGCTTGTTAGGAGGAATGTCTGTGAAACATGGAGATGTTGAGGTTAAGAGCCTTACTGAAATGTATTGGTCTGATGCTCATGGCAAAGTTTTGGTCCCTCTGAAACCACTTTAACTCCAGTGGAAGTGGGCTTGACCCTGCCTCAGCTTACTATAATTAAACCTCTAATTTTCTGTTGAAAGAGATTAAAGACAAATGTTTTTGCGTAAAGATATTTTTTTTGTAACTGTAGTTTATTGCTACGACAGTTCTGCAATTTAATTTAAGCATGAACTACCTCAGCCCTTTCTGAAATACCATCTTGTCTGCAGTTTAGCTCCGGGATCCTTGCAGACAAGGCTCCCAGGAGAAAAGGCCTGAAATATCTTGAGTAATGATTAAAAGCTTCAGTAATGTTCTATTAAACCTTGCTGCTTTTAAAATAAATGGACACTTCATTGCTATAAGACATTTTACCTGTAGACATTCATTTGGAGTCTCATGTTTTTAAATTACTTTGCCCCCATATTGCAATCATACCTCAAGATATTACAGGAAAGAAGGATTAAGGAGAATTACATTTAATGACTGGTAGATCAGTAATGATAAGCAGAATGATTTGAGCTCAAATTTTAATTTTGTGTGATGCTTGATGTGGTTTCAGGATGTTGTTTTTACTGCTGTTCATAGTACCAATTCATTAAAATAAGTGGATGTGGCCTGGAAACTAAAAAGATCCCACCTATGTATTTCAGAGATGGTCAGATTAAAGTGTGTGGGTTTTTTAATAAGCTCAAATGGATATGTGCTAAGTATTTTCATGGATACCTGAAACCACAAACTCTTTTCCTGCCTGTAGGTTTTATAAACAAACTAGAAATTAGAATAGATTTAAAACTCTCAGATCTTTTGTTCTGATCTGATTCCTGCTTTAAATTAATATATGGCTTTAACCTCAGGAATAAATCTGCTACAGTAACCCACAATTTCACCAATATTTGTGTTAATTCTTAGCATTGTGTACCAGTATAAGAAGGGGTGGGAGCTTTAGTATTTTTAATAGTGTGGAAAATAAGTAAGTTATTTCCACAAAATATGGAAAGTTCCACTTCAGCTGTTGCTCTGAAGTTTTGGGCTCATTGAGAAACAGGGGTGATTGAAATCACAGCAGGAGTTTTGCGGGAGGTTATAGCGTACACCTGTATTACTGACTGTGTGTGCTCTCTTACAAGGCCTATATGTTTGAGCCACTCAGGGTATATTCAGGAGTAATTTTTTCCCCTCTCTATATTGCTGTTTCCACAGAGCGGTCGGTTCTTTCTTTTAAATTTCATATGACTGATTTTGGAAATGTGGAATGCATTGTCCTTTCTGAAAGCATGGATTTTCCGTGATTGCTTTTATTTTCTTCAGAAATTATGTCCAAAATCTTACCTAGTATTCCAGAAAAACCTTGTTCTCATTGTGGCAAGTTTGTATTTGTCAACCACTGACTTGTGGTTCCAGTGGGAAGAAGCAGCTATAGAAAGCAGGAGTCACAAACAGAGAGGTGATCTCAGAGATTGTAAAGGTCAGTCCCATGACAGACTCCGATTAGCTGGGATGGCATCATGCATTTGCCTATTTTTAGTGGGGAATCAGTGCAGAGATTCGAGCCATGCTGTGCTATTCTCATGGTTGCCTCAGCTGGTGGGCAGTTGCACTTGCATCAGGTGGAGGTTTCTCTGGAACATGCGACTTCTTTCTTTGCTTACATGTTGCAGTAACTGAGCACAAGAATCAAACACGTGGCTATTCACAACAGTCAAACTACTTCTAAAACTGACCAGCAAAGAGCTCTGGTCAGCTCATAAATGGGAAAGAGCCATGTGTTTAGATATCCAGTTACAAATGGACTTGAAAACCTTTTAGGAGAAGTCCTTAAGAGAAAGGGACACTGTGCAGAAGATAGTTGGAACCAGGTGTTTCCCACTTTTTTTATTCCCTTTACTGCTTCAGCTGCTGACCCCTGCTAGCCGCTGAGCAATCTGAGAGATGGCTCTGCTTGTATATGATAAGAAAGCTACTGTCCACAGGTGGGTATGGACACTCAATGATAAGAGAAAAAAAATATTTTTGCTAGTTGAGAAGAACCTGCCCCCAGATAAATGATGAAAATTCAGAGATGAATAAGTGATCTGATAAAATCTTGAGCCACTCTGCCAAGGCTCTGTGGATGGGTGCTGTATCTAACATTTTACACTCTACACTCTTTTTACTTTTATTTTTTATTTAGCCTAGGGATGTAAAATGGACTCACAGCAGACCTTTCAAAGTCAGCCTTTCATTTTGCTGTGTTTTTCTTTTCTCTTAAAATTAAGACAAAATGTCGGAAGTGGAAATATTTATGAGAACCATTTAGAAATATAAAAGAATTCAGCTGAAATGAATTGTGATTGAATAGCCTTCATGATTGTTGTAGCAGGGAAACTTAATATATAGTTGCCATGGAGACTGGTTCTTTGGCCACTGGTCTAACACATTAAAGCCTTTTAGTTCAGCACTGTGCTATTTGCAGATGATGCCATACATGATATTAACAAGTGGTTTGCCTCCGTTAAGAGGAAGATATCTCTAAAATTATGGCACTTCTCATTAAAGCAGAGATATACAAAACTTCTAGAAGTTATTTCAATAATCAGTGACATGCATGATATCAGTTCATGAAAATACCATGTTTATATAGGAGCAATGCTTATTGTATCAAACTTAGGGAGACATCCCAGCCAGTGCTATTGAAATGTGAGTTTGAATGGAGGCCGTCAAGGTGGAAGAGGCAAACCAACCTCTTCCAAATGCACGCTTTGCTCAGTAGTGGGATGATCTGAATTTTTTTCCTATTAGCCTTTTTCAAAGTAATTCTTTTGAGTGCAGGGGAGCTTTGCACCATGAAAATTACCATGGAATAACTGTACCAAGGAGTTAAAATCTTTCCCCTCGAAAGATTAATATTTATTACTGTTTAATGAAATCATGTTTTTATAAATGGTGTGCTGTATTTTTGCCATGTGACCATCGCACACGGTTCTGTAGAGTACATTTAACGGAATAAGTGGAAGCACACACTAAATAGAATGCAGAAACTTCGCAGAGGTAAGCCACTTAATAGCAGTGCCTGTAATGAATTTCCTAATTCTCTGACCCATTTCATAAGCTGATAGCTTCGACAGAGACTTAGATATAAAGGTCCTTGATCAAGCAATGGACAGAAACAAAATGAGAGGCAGAGCTGTAGCTATCAAAATCCACTCTGGTCAGGCAAGAGCCTCGGGTGCTCCCTGTAATGGCCTATTTGCTGGCTAAGTCAATATTTCATTCCTGCAGTCCAGCTGGACTGGAATGTGAAAATAGTGAGTTCCTCAGTCCACCAGTGCTGTGCCAAATAGAGCCTGAATAACATTGGGATCCTATAATTTTGACAGAGATGTAGCTTTCTGCAGAACAGTGGTTGGGCACAGAGGTGACCAAGAGAGGTCAGAGGCTGAATCAGGACACAATGTTGTCACACTATGCCATTATTTCACTGCTATCTTGTACTGACCATTTCTGCCAGAGTGCAACAGCATTTACACATCACACATAGTTTGTAATTCTTTGTGTAACATCCACACTCGTTTGTAATTTTTTAGGAAGAAAGGTTTATTCTTCTCGCAGATATCAGGTCTCCAAACGTTACTCCCTGTTGTGATATTTTTAGAAACATCCTGTGGTTCCTGATTTTGGGTTCAGGAGTTTGGGAAAGCATGTCAGTTATCAGTATGAAGTTTATGTATATTCCAGTATCACAGATCGTGCTTCTGTTACAGGACAAAATTCATAATGCAGTAAACAATCCAGCTATATTCTCTGGTTTGATCAGTCAGTTTATTAAGGTTGTGTTTGGCACAAGAGGGCCATGGATTAAGGATGTATATCAATGTCTTTGGAACTTCCCTTTGCAGAAGGACATCATCTTCCCTCTCTGGGAGCGATGTGGATTATCTCACCCCACTATGCAGAATGCTCTCTACAGGCTCCGTTTTAGTTTCTATTTTCTGTATTTGTCTGCAGTTTCTTTAAAACTCAGCAAAATGAAAAATAAATCAAAATGTTCCTTTCAATTTGTCCTACATTGCACTGATTAATAGAGCTAGTTGATTTGTCAGGATATGTCATTTTGCTGAAGTCAAACAAAAATGGGAGCCCGAGACTCACTGCCCTGCATGAGGATTAACAAATTAGTAGTGTGGGACACCTGTATTCAAATCTTGAGGTTCAGAGTGATGTGGTGTGCAAAATTCTAATACAAAATAAACATTGCATCTAAGGATGATTTTTCAATAAATGTGAAAAATAAAATTTGTCCAGATATTATTTGAAGAAAGGAAATCTTTCAAAATCTTTAAATGGGGGAAAAAACCCAGAGTTTCTCACATTCTA
This sequence comes from Pipra filicauda, assembly GCF_003945595.2. Lineage (NCBI taxonomy): Eukaryota > Metazoa > Chordata > Aves > Passeriformes > Pipridae > Pipra > Pipra filicauda. The sequence continues at coordinate 37,219 of NW_024104646.1, read as the reverse complement.
CTCAGCTCTAGTAATCAGCCATGAATTCTATTGCCATACTGATTTTTATTTTCCCATGTGCATGAACTTTCTTTGAAATTCCCAGATATTTTCTTTTGTATTCCTTTAATATAAACCTAATTTATATCTGCAGGGCTATATTCCCAGTAAGCAAAATATGCTACTATTCTAGACTTTAAATGGGGCCTCAAAATGTGGAAAGTTATCAATTTTTTCAATGAGTCCCACTCCTAAAAAAATTTCCAGAAAAAATGATTCATTGCTGATTTTGAGAGACAAAAATAGCCAGGAAATAACACTTTTCCTTCGATTCCCTGTTTCTTCTCTGAAGTCTTCAATTCTAATAAAGGTGATACACTGAGTTAAATATTATCACATTACACACGATTTCTTAAAAAGACATTACGCTTCTTATTTATTTGTCTATTTGGAGTATGTCCCAAAGCCTGCTGTATCAGCAACATGTGAAGATAAATGAAGTTTGTGGTTGTAATTTGACATGGATTGGGATGGAAAAAGTGCCTGGATGATGGGTGGGCAAGGTGAGAGTGATTTGGACCAGAAGCAATGCACTGCTGGTCCTGGAGAAGGGTGGGGAGGCTCTGCCCCTACTGCAGCATCACCCCAGGCGTTCCCAGGGTCTTGAGGGACAGGAGATTTTGTCTTATTGCGGAACACATGCAAACAGCAAAGGGAATTCTGCTCCCCAGTGTCACCCCAACTGACAGCTGAAAAATAGGATGGGCTTCAAGACTAGTAATTAGCTCTGACTGCTCTTTATAGAGCACTTACTGCTGCCAATATCTATGATACCAGGAGGGACATTCCTGGTATCTTAATCAAAGAGATGTAACACAAGTGCCCAGCCCTCTGGGTATTTGGGCCCAATCCTTCAAATTGCTGTGGCCTTCCTTGGAAGCACTCAGCACTTCCTTGACAATTGGCATCAATGACAGTCAGAGCAAGTGGACCTCAGTATCCCAAGGAACCTTAGTAGTCCTAGGAGGTGCTGAGCAAGGGCTGGATGGCTGCCTCCATCTTCAGGCCCAAGGGAATATTGAACAGTTCAAACTCCTGCAGGGAAGAACAAAACCTTCAGGTGAAATAGAAGAAATTATTCATCTACCTAAGAAAACAGACAACCTTGAATGATTAGGAACTGTGTGAGAGATATTAATAATCATATGACTGAGCATAGTATCCAATACAATGCATAATTCATGAACTCACAGCAAAGAGTGATTCTTCTCTCCTTGAAAATTAATTAAGAAAGATGCCTGATGATGCTAAGGATTCACCAAGGCCCATAATTTTGAAAAAGAATGAAAATATGTCTGTATTTGTATTCTACTAAAGCATTACAAAATTCCGATATAAAAAGCAATGAAACACAATGTTTCAAATATCTATCAGTCCCCTATGGAATCATCAGAAAATTGATTTCTAAAAAAAAATGTTTCCAAAAAATCTTAAATTATATAAGCATGAAGAGAAATAATATAGCCATAAAGCAATATGGAAATCAGACAAGAAAATCCATCAAATTTTCATGAAATAGAGTTTTTATTTTTCAAAGAGAGCTTCAGAGTTTCAGTTTCCTACAAGGAATGGTTGGCTAGTACTGTGTTCCTTGCATTGAATTGCTTCAATTCCTTTTCCCTGAAGGACAGGAAGTTTATTTCCTTAACAGGTTATAAAACAATACTGGAAAATTTACAATTATAATTGGTGGTGGCTGAGGCCAGCAATGTGAAAAGCCAAATTTGTGAGGTGTAGAAGCATTTTGAAATTCACTAGCTCCAATTTTTTTCTGTCTTTTTTTTCCATGTCAAGACAAATTAATCTGAGAAAAGTCTCTCCAGATGCTGAATGGAATACATAATTCGGAAGTATAAGGGATAAACCTCACTATTTTTCTTATTGGTTAAAACATTTTTCTGTGTGGAATTTCAGCATAATGCACCAACTATCTCAGAAAGCAACACACACCAGTGTGATTCTATGGTCTTTGTAAGAGCTATGCAAAAGAAAATTAAACAGAGCAGTCCAAACCACCCAGTGCTGGGAGAAGGGTCTTCCTCTCCTTTTTTTTGTAGACCATAATTGCTACTAATGGGAATTCTGTGGCATTTTTCACCTGGTTAGGACTGTTTTATTTAGAGGAGAGGGACTGACTGTGCACCAGTACCTCAGCCAGGGTGTTTCAGATTGGACCCATATGGCAGTGCAGTAGTCATCAGCTGTAGGATGATGTTCTGAGAGATGCCTTTAAAAGCTTATATAAAGCTGATAAAGTGGCTGTGTTTGGGAAGTCCTTCCAGAGGCAGTGAAATGTCTCTGTACAGCTCTGGAGGCACGCTCATTAAATGGCAAGAAAACTTTCATGCAATTAGCTCTTTTCTCACTGGTTAGCATCATAGGGGACAGGAGATTAAATGCAGTGTGTTCTTCAGGTAAGAGAGAGGAACATTTCACTTTCATGAAATTAAAATTTCTCAGGGATTTTTTTTTTTTTGCTAATATTTGTTGTATATAAGCTTGTTTATACGAGTTTTGCATGTGTGCTATTATTATTTCACAATAATAGTGGAGACTTGGTTACAGCACTCACCCAATTTATTTCATATGGTACTAGATTAAATAACTGCTTCATTAAGAAGCAACAGATGAAGGTTCTCTTATCAATATCATGCAGATGAGACACTGAAGTTCATACAGATAATATTCACAGAAGTATTGTATATGTGCTAAAAGGCAGGTGTTTTTCTTCAAATTTATGGCAAATGAGAGACATCGAACATATGATGTTTGCCCTGCTAAGCATTGTTTGTCAAGAAAGAAAAGTTTTCTAAATATTCACACATACTCTGGCCTAGCTGTGTGAATACACAGCAGTCAAGACCGTTGTCTTAACAAAAGAGCACATCTCTTCTGGAGAGAAAAGACCAGCTCTAGTATTGTTGTATTTCCTTCTGATAATGGTAATTACTTTGCTTTGTGTGCCTTGCATTGCTTTTTATGAATTTAGCTAGATGAAAGCCTCCAGCCAGTACTGATAGCCAGCTTTCCTTTGGCTCTCTGCCAGCAACCTATAATTAAAATATTTTCTTGAGAGAGGACCACTGTATAGTACCTATTGTGCATTATGTCCTTGGAACTTGATTGAAGCAATTGAAAAAAAAATCTCCAATTTATATCGTGGCATATTTCCATGGCACACAGAAAATAAGGAAGTGATTGGTGACAGTCACCATGGCTTCACTGAGGGCAAATTGTGCCTGACAAAGTTGATAGCCTTCTATGATGAGGTTACAGTGTTGCTTGATAAGAGAAAAGAGACTGATGTTCATCTGCCTGGACTAGTATAAAACATTTGACACCGTTCTGCAAGTGTCTAAACCTGAGAGACGTGGATTTGATGTGTGGATCACTCGCTGGATAAGGAATTAGCTGGGTGTTTACACTCAAAAGAGTTGTGGTCAATGTCTCACTGTCCAAGTAGAGACCAGGGACAAGTGGCATTCCTTTGGGTTCGGTATTGGGACTGGCATTATTTGACATCTTTGTCATGATGTGGACAGTGGCATTGAGTGCACCCTCAGCCGGTTTGCTGATGACACCAAGCTGGGTGGTGTGGTCAACATGCTGAAGGGGAGGCATGACATCCAGTGGGATCTTGATGGGCTTGAATGGTGGGCCTCTGTGAACCAACAAGGCAAGGTGCAGGGTCCTGGTTGTGGGTTGAGGCCATCCTGAGCACAAATACAGGCTGCGTGGAGAATGCACTGAGAGCAGCCCTGAGGAGAAGGACTCAGTAAGTGAAACTGTATTTCATGCAAATGTACAAATCATAGAATCAGAGAATCACAGAGTGACCTAAATAAAATTGACATAATAACAGATAGTGAATTAAGCTAAATAGAATGAAGGCACTGGTCCCAAAATTAGTGTTTATGGATAAAATTATCAGGAATGTCTACTGAACTTTAAGTACACACCCAACATTACTCTTTTAAGTTTTCTGGAATAGAGAAGACTTAAAAGTTCAAGTCTTGTTTGCTATGATAATTAATATTGCTGACCAAAAGGATTTCATGGTGGCTTCGGTCAGTGACCTTTGAGAAACTGCTGTGTATAATGCCATCAGGCAAATGGAATAGCTTTTTGTTTATTGAGAGGTGAACCAGAAGAAGCCATCATCCGGAGCCTGGGCCGTCATGCTAAAGCTGGAAAGATTTCCATGGCTGACAGTTGCTGTGTGCAGGTTTTTGCTGACCTCTGTCTTCTGACTAAATGAGATAATACCTGTCAGTAAAGAACCAGCCAGTAGAAAGCATTATTATTTGCCCTTAGATTGAAGAAAAATAGGGCTTCTCAGGTACACGGGTTAAAAAAATAAACGTGTAATGACTATGAATAATGAAGTTGCCTTTTACATTACCAGTCTTACTGTTGGTATTTTTAATTTTGCATATGTGAAACAATACTATTCGTACAGTTTAAATGTAAGTGGATTGTTTTACACTACTTGTGCCAAGTATATTATTTATAACAAGTATATTATTTATAACAATAGTCCAATTAGGATCACTACTTGAAAATTTTTCAGCAAGTTCTGATCAGTCCCTAAATTGCTGAGGTCAAGGACCAAAAATACATGTAGAATACTGCTCTACACTTGGTATGCCTCAGTAAAGATACAGCTATAATTAACTGCTACTGAAGCAGAAACTACTAAGTGCTCCTGATTTAGTTATTTTCCTAATGTAAGCTGGGAAATTTGATGAAGAATCTGTTTAAAGTCTTAATAATTTTTGCTGTTGTTGTTTGTTTTTTATTTAAAGAAAGAAACTAAAAGCAAAACTATCAGGTTTCAGCATGTGCATTTTAGGTTTATGTTTGTGTTATGTCAGACAAAGGTCCATGGTAAAACAGGTTAAACACCTTGTTCCTGGTGGCTTTCTAATGTTCTTCATATCAAAAGCACTTGTTGAAGTAAGAAGTGAGACTGATCTTCAGAAACTGTAAGCAAACAAATTACTTTTTCAGTGGGCAGAAGTATTTGGAAGCTTTCTAAACATTTTCTCAAGTGAGCAAGATTTTGAAAGAAGTATATTTTGATAAAGTTCTTGGAAAAAAATCTGGCTCAATTTGGATTAACAAAGTCCAGTTTTTTATATGGAATTTAAAAACTCTTCCTTGCGCTGTTCCTTGCAATGTTATTATTGAAATGAACCTCAGTATACTGACCACCTATGTAAAATTTATATACTTAATTGTTTGGGAATTGCTTAATATATACATAGAGACCGTGCTGTGAACACTGTCCTTGTCTTGTTCTAGTTTCTTTATTGTTGTGTTGCATGAAAATTCCAAATGATGCTGACATATGCATGTTAAAACTCTGAGGATCTTTTATTCACGTAGAAGCTGCTTTAAGAACTGATTATTCTCTGGAGTAAATCAGGATTTCAAGTGTCATTGTGCTGGAAATGTCTATTTATGTATAGTATCTGCCAACATCCCATTTCTTTCCAGCAGCAATGCCAAATAATCATAAATAACAGCAGAACTCTTCAGTCTGTAAAAAAAAAAAAAGAAAAAGTATCATAGAAATTAGTCTAAGACCTATGTAATTAATATCTCCTGTATAATACTCAATAGGATGTTGTGCATTCCAGATTATGTGGTGATCTAAGGAATTGCTAGGTCCAATAGTCTGGTTCCTCTGCCCAGAAGAAAAAGGGATCCAGGAAACTAGAATCTTGGAAGCAAAGCAGGAAAAGAAAGACATTTTGGAGTCTGTTTAAAAAAAACCCAACACAAAAACTTTCAGTTGTTTATACAGTTTAGAGTACATTGTGAACTTATTCCTTCCATGTACCCAAACATATGGTAGATAACTTTTGCATACAGCTAGAACCTATGGATATATGAGGCCTCTAAGATCAGTAAATTCAGTTTTACCACAGAGGTTTTCCTTGAGATCCTCTCCTTTGCCAATTACAGATTCTGCAAGGCCAGCCTCTTCAATACACTACAAGCAGAAGAGCTCACTGTCTTAACTTCTAACATACTGTCCAAAACACAGCAGACTTCTGCCAGGCACAATCAGGTCTGAAATAACTTTGCTCCACAGACAGGAGTGGGGGACTCCTGGCTGGTTTCTTCAAGCACGGCTATTCATCTTATCAAGTGGAATTATCTTTATTATTGGTACAATGGAAGAGAAGATTTTCTCCCTCAACTGCGGACGAGTGTTTTAGGTCTGGGGGATCTCTACCACCTTTTTGAAGACTGAAATATGGTGCCTTTCCTGTTGGCTGAGCTAATACCATTCAAACCAGAGTGAAACATTTTGAAATCCAATGTCTTTCCAAGTTTGGATACAGTGCCCGAATTTAAAACTGGGGCTAGGCAGAGACCTTCCCTGAATGCATGATTCTTTTTTGCCCTTTTTTACAAACAAGTATTCACAAGTATATAATCTTATCAGTTTCTTTTATAATAAATAATTTTACTTATTTTGTATTTTACCCAGCTCCTTATAGATTTCTGTCATGGTTATCAATTTTAGACTTCTATATCATAGTAACAGAGGCCATTTCAGACAGATTTTGTGTGCTCTTTTTCCAACTAGTAACTACCTGGGCCCCTTGCTTATTCATTTTTTCCCCTGTGTTTGTTTTGCAGTTCATTTAACTGATTTTTTTTTCCTATTGTCCACAATCAGATGCAGTTCTGAAAGCTTAAATAGGTTTTGCCCTCACAAAAAAAATCTAAATAATTTCCTGGCAATCAGACATAAGTACAAAGGTTTCTTTAATCCAGAGATATTAATGATATGATTTAAACTAAGTTTTTGGAAATTCAAGATGCCTTCTGGAGATTACTATTTCAAAATTTTTCTAACCTCATATTACTGATCCATTGGAATTTGGAATTGAAGTTTGTAAGTTTTTTAATTGTAGATTCAAATGAAAGTGGTACAGGAATGAGATAACATTTGCAAAATGTAATTTTGATACAGTTTCAAGGAGAACATCTTGTTGTGCTACAGATGTGCCTTAATACTAATTGATTATTGCTTTAGCAGAAAAACTATTTAGAAGTGTTCCAAGATACAAAACCGACACTGCAACAAAAATTGTATGGTGGCAAGTTATACTGTGTTTTCTCTTCTTTCATCTTGCTAAAATTAAATATGGCCAGAAGGAGTGATACGGCTTCACTGAATCTTATGCTAATGCTTTCCCAGAAAATGTTTTCTTTTCTCCCTAAATTATTCATTGAGCTATTAGAGGTCTGAAATAAAACTTTAATTAGTTGTTAGAGGCTTCACAAAGTACGACCTGCTGGAACGTATGAATGGAGTTGAAAGAGAGCCATCTGACTACAGGAATTGCAGCCAGTGGAACAAGACATGGGCAGAAACTTAACATCTGTTGCAGATTTCTAGTGTTTTGGGCGAAGTGATTTTTAGCTGAAAGTTAGTTGACTGATGGATTTTAGTTGACTGCATTATGAAGTACAACCTCATAAAATACTGTCTTAAATCATGTGTACTATCATTTTCAACTGGTAATTTCACATTGGATTGTCCTTGCCCGTCCAAAAACTAAAGTTCATCAGTCTGAGGGCATATATCATGTAAAACAATGCCCAGTGTTGTCTGCTCCTAAGATTGTTATTTTCAGATGCTTTTCACTCTATATTCTGTAGCTTTTTCTTGAGATAAAGAGAGAAAAATGGGCTGGAGTTTTGAAAGCAACAGAAGGAACTTATATACCTACCTGTCACTAAAACCCATCCCTGCAATATACTTGAAATAGAAAAAAAATTCCTACATTATGTGAATTCAGATGACAGTGGGGCTCAATAATTCAATGATCTGTCTTATCTGTCTGCTTAGTCAGAAACAACTCTTTGCCCTATTCTGTTTAAATTTGTCATAGTCGTGCACTCAGACTGCAGCATTGCTCTTGTGATTAATTTCAAGATAAAAGCTTGGACTAAATTGTCAGTATAACTATTTCAGGAAAAGTGACTTTCAGCAGATGAGAAAATAACAGTATTAACAATTATAATTATTTTATTGCAGGATTTGCAGAGTTTGGGTAGGTTTATTAGTGATTCTGCAGTCAGATATATTGTCATATCCAAAACATCCACCATGTTATTATCTTCATTGTGACTTAATCTTTCCTCATGTAGTACAGGGATTCCAGAAAACCCCAGTGAAAAGCTGAAAACATGAAATCCTGTGTAATAATAATAAACTTTATGACAAGTGAGTAAGAGCTTATGTAACACTTCAGTAAAGGGTGATTTCTGCTGCTTTTCTCAACGGGTAAAGGAAAACACAAATGAAAACAAAGCAATCCTCACTAATGATCTCACAATCTTCTCTTCTCCCCAGTGAAGCTGAGGTTAATTTCCAGAATACAGGACACCAACAAAGAATAAGGGCAGCAGAGAGTGGTTAAGGGAATAGAAAACTGCCTAATACGAAACTTCAAGAGCAGTAAGGAGGGGGGAAAGTCTTGTTGAATGAAACAGGAAGACTCAAGGGAAAGGAAGAATAGAAATCAAATCATGGTAGCACCAGAGTGTTCAGAAAAAAACCAGTTTGCCACGGCACTAGGACTGGCTGAATAACAGGCTTCACAGTTCACAGATTTGTAGATTTTTTTCTTTTTAATTTGGCTTAGTTTCAAATTGGAACAAATCCATTTTTTTAAGAGAAATTTCTTCAGAAAAAAAATTCCAAGAAAATGTTTTGGAAACACTGACATACTGTGTTTCCAAAACCACACATTTCCCCCTGACCCTACAGCTGCTAAATGGAACTGGCATTCACAGAGCAGCTCCATGGGAAGGCGAGGTCTGCGGCTTGGCTTAGGGCTTTCTGGTTTTGGGTCAGCCATCATGGACAGGCAACAAATAATGGGTTTAAACTGAACTATGAGATGCTTTTTAAAATTTTTTAATGTATTTTAAATGTGCTTTATATATATATATATATATATATATGTAAATTTATCTATTTTTCTGGAAAAGTTTGTCCAGAAGGAATTGTGGAAATGCTTGTAGAGAGTTTCTATATGGTTCTTGACCTTTTCACATCCCTACATAGCAATTATAAGCATAATAACAGCTGACTTGCATTTCTTCTTTTGCTTTTCAAAATCCTTTTTAAAAGAAATCCATAGGTGATCAAATATTTGCAATGCAAAGACTAATAGAACTGAGGTAAATAGATGAAGATCTGAAATGTCTTCCATTCATATTTATTGTGATTATTTGAATTACCTGTGATATGTCAATGTAGCCTGGAAAGGTAATGGTTAATTTTTTTTGTAATATTCCCTGTATCCTAATTTTTTTTGCAATCTTTCTCTAAACACTTCCAAATAGTCTGACTTCTTCAACCCTATGTATGATTATATTTTAAAGATCCAAGAATAGAAACAAAAGCCTTTTCCTTTCTTTTCTGTGGCATAGCAACATAGTTTGAATTTTGAAATGTTAAGTGGCCAATGCTCAGATTTTTGTGATCTAATTGTACAGAAAAAAACCCCTGAAAACCAAAAAATGAATCTTGCAAAACCATGGCTAGTTTAAAATGACAAATAAATTACAATCTGTTGGTGGATATCAGCATGCAGCAGGAGTATGAATAACTCACACCATTTGCAATGAATCATTCACTCAAACTAACAGTGAGGAAAAAAAAGAGTGAAAGATATAAAAGAATAGAGTGCGGAAATCACAGAAATTAGAGAATACATAGAAGGCCTAGGTTTTTTTCTAGATACAAAATTATTTAGAGTTCATATTTACTGGCATGTATATTTTTGGTTAAAAATTTTACTGTGATTTGCTATCTGAAAAACTGAATGTCTTTTATTAAGCTAGCAAAGATCTTCTTGTTTTACACAAAATTTGAAGTTCTTAGACAATCGGTGTTTCCAAAACATCTCCTAATACTTTTGCATTATGTTCAGAGTGTTCATTTTATGATTTGAAGTCTAAACTATTAAAATTATTTGGAATTAAAAGAAGTTAAAATTCTGATACATATTGATATATTTAGGAAAGATTTCCCAGCTTTGTTGCTGTTTTCTATAATTAATAAGTATTTAGTATTGTGAGTATTTCATTGATTAGATTAGGTAGCTGAAATAAGTTAAATATCAGCTTTTCCAGTGAGTTAGCTGTATCATGCACTCTTGATAATGACTGAGATATGTCTCCCTTGACCAGTGATGTGTTTGTTGGCAGTGGAGGCCCAAATGCAAATGAAAGGTGCTTCACAGTTCTCTCTGAAATGGTCCAAAATGTTTTTGTAATAAAAATATTATGACATGAACATATTCCAATACTCCAAATTATGACTTTTTAGAATTTGAAAAATACTGGAGGACAAGCCAAATCTGAATTTTGGATATTTTCATTTAGATATTTATGGATGTCTTTATGTTTAGGAGGAGAACTTATTTTAATAGAAATTTTCTAGATTTAAAATATTTCTGCAGACAAATTTCTGAGGTGAACAAGTATGCAATTACACATAGGATTGATTCTCGCATTTTAAAAGTGCGTAAACAGTATTTGTAAAAATATTCTTTACATATATATACAAAACAATTCTCTTTTACAGTTTGAGTAAGTTTGGCTTACTGCTTGAAATTTGAGCTCTGTTTCTTCTTTACAGAACTGGTCATGACAGTCACAATTTATTTCCTCAGATTTCTGGTGAGATAGATGTAAGTCATACAATCCAGTTTATGCTGAGTAAGTTTGTAGGAAAAGAATGGTAAATTCATCTTACAGATATTTTTTAATGCATTAAATGAAAATTCACTTTCTTGAGCATTCATACTGAGAATTCATGAAAATGTTTGAAAGCAAACCCATAAGAAATTGAAAAGCATTTGAGATAAATAATCTACAATTTTAATAAAAGATTTCTTTGCTTTTAGCAGCAAGTCGGTAGCATAATTAGAGGCAGAATTCTGGTGATTTAACATGTTTTTCCTAAGATTAAATGAAGTTAAAATGAATAGCTAATGCCAATCACCAAATATAATTGTGTAAAAATAACTTCAATGAGCAGATTCAAGAGTTCTTATATTTCTATCTATAAAAATGTGTAAATATATATCAAGGAACTGCATATAGATTAGTTTTCAGGGTTTGATTCCACTTTTAACTTGCTATAATATTCACTTTAAAATACATGATTCTTCTCTATTTGGGGAACTCACTAGAGTTTTGAGGTTTACAAACTCTTAGAATCATACAATGGTTTGGGTTGGAAGGGACCTTAAAGATTGTCTAGTTCCAGCCCTCCTGCTGTGGGCAGGGACACCTTTCACTAGACCAGGTTGCTCAGAGGTACATTCAAACTTGAACACTTGCAGGGATGGGGTTTCCACAACTTCTTTGGGCAAACCTGTTCCAGTGCCCCACCATTCTCACATTAATGAATTTCTACCTATAATCTAATCTAAATTTACTCTCTTTCAGTTTGAAGCCATTCCCCCTTGTCCTGTCACTGCATGCTCTTGTAAATGCTCTTGTACAACCCACTTTCTTCTATATTGTGAGAGACTTCATACATTTTCAGCAGTTGGCCCTTGCAGTTTTGCTTACTGAAATATAAAACTCAACAGTTAATCTTGCATAAATATTTGTAGGTAATAGAACTGGCATATAATTTGATACTTTTCTCAATTTAGAGGAAAACATTTGGTGAACTCTGGGTATATTAATTGTGAGTAACCTGGCAGTGTTCCCATTTTTTAAGGTGTCAGTTTACAATTGCATTGTAACGCAATCTTATCCGAACCCCGTACAATCTGTTCCAAGGGTAGAGAGATTAAAGAACAGAAAAAAAGAAAGGGACAAATGTGTTTTCAATCAATAGCTAATATGCAAGAGAGATTATTTTAGTTTTAAATGTGTATTGTTATATTTGGAAATACTTAGCCTAAAGTGAAATGTGAGAACGTAAGAACATGCAAAGATATCTCATTACTTTAAACAGAAATCCTGTTCAAAGCCTTAATTTTCGGTGGTTACCTTTTCTGTTGTTTCACTTGTTTTGTTCTGAAAAGTCTCTTGGTAGTACCTGTTGTAATAAGCTGGATTTTTGAGAATGCATTCAGGGAATTCTAGTTGGGTTATTTCCTCCTACTATCCCCAAATACTATGTAGTGCAATAAACAGCAATGTGACTAGCAGATGGTTGTGGAGCTTGTGCCGTACTGCAGTTTGACGGCAGTCTTACCGCCGTCGCTTTCATCAGCCATTGAAAGCAAGGGAGAGCCTTCAACTGAACCACAGTCAGTTTCCCTACTGAGAGAACGCTTCCTCGTTGCCACTAAAATTTGTGAAAAGTCAAAGCACATGGATACAGTGTGCATCTTTGACTGTATTTACTGGTTGTAAGTGCTGGTTGAAATTCTGGGATAATTAATGGATAAAAACCTTCTTAGTTCTTTGATTCGGTTTTCTTAGTTTTAGTTTTTAAGAGGTCTAGATGTTTACATATTTCAAAATATTTGATTTTCTTTCATGTGCACTCTTAACTTAGAATTTTCTGGTATCAGCAAATAAATGTGGAAAGTAATCTTCCATATTATACAGATGGAAACTTCAAGTTGCATCTCAAGTTTTGTACTGCTTGGCCCTCAGAATAGTAATCCCTCTTAAAATAAATATTGATTTGGTAATATTACTAAAAATTATTCTGTTAATGCTCTTTTGAATTTTTGTTTTTGCATACAACTTTACAGTACCAGTTCTAGTGCACCTATAACATATTGTGTTAAAACAAACACCAAGTGCTAAACTTCCTTTCCCCTCTCAGCTACTCCCAAGCCTTCAGGTAGTTAGCTAGCAGCTGATAAATCTAGTTTCTAGGTTACCAGTGAACCAGATGGTAACACACAAGGAAAAAAAAAGAGAAAAACATGTTTTTTTTCTGCACTTATTTAATTATGTTTTCATATTGTTCATTGGATGAGTTAACTTGTGCTAAAAACAGATTTTGTTCCAGGAAAGAGTTGCTGCTTTTCAAAATATGACTAAAATAACTATAAGAGTTTTGAGATGTAAGTTCCTACTGTTAAAAAATGCTGTCATGCAGTATAACAACATTTAATACATGCAACTGTGTAATCATGGATAATAACTAGTGATCATTGTGTATGCTGATAGGAAGGATATGATGGGGGGTGTTGTGTATTTAGCTGGTCCTCTGCACCTGCAGAAAGCAGACAACTCTTCTCACTGTGGAAGAAACAAAATAATGACAACATGATATTAAATGCAAACATTAATTTCTTTTGCAATAAAATACTAGGAAGAAATTTATCAATTAAGGTTTGTTATTGTGAACAGCAAAATTATGTTGTGTGTCAGCTTAAAGGCAAATAAAAGACTTGTGGAATGAAATCCTTAATTCTCTGTTTACCACATAGCTGCTAAATCCATTATTACTACTTTGAAGAAGATTTATATTGACTATTTAAGCTTCTGTTTGGGATAAATTCTCCCTACACATATTAAACTCTACTTCATTTCTGAAGTAAATAACGAAATCACCAGCCCGTGTGATCTGATATTTTAGACTAAAAGAAAAAACAAGCTGCTGTGAAAACATAATTGTACTAATACTAGGACTCTCAGCAGGCCTTATTAGCTCAGGCATAGTCCTGCATTAATGTAGCTAAATGGCTTTTGGACAGGCGGTGGCTTGCTTCCAGACGATTTGGAGTGTGGGTGTGGGGTCAGCCCACGGCTTTCCACATCCAACAGCATAAGCACACACTGAGCTGATCGGTTATTTATAAAAAGCAACTTAATGTGTTTGGGAAAGATTACATTCTGCTGAAATATTTGTGCTAGCATAGGGACGTGGATACCTGCCATCTGGGGCTGATGAAAGCTGGTAAAGACTGCTCCTGGAGATAAAACCCAGTGCTTTCAGAGAAGGTAGCACCCCATAATGCTGAAGCTGTCAAAAACCCAGTATGTGTTGTCATGTTTTCTCCGTGACTTTCTGCAGTAAAGGTCTTTGGAAGAAGAGCAGTTGGAAACTACTTTCTCTCACTAACAAGATTTATCAGCTCTTTCAATTATTGAGTATTGTGTCACATCCTTTGTACTCTCAGCCTTGGACCAGGATCTCAAGTAGAAATGAATCAGCAGTGCTGGTGGGCAGTTTCCTTGTGGCATCTTAGAAGCCACTTCTGTTGGTTTCACAAATAGAGCTGTCAGGTGGTAATATTAATGTACAGCAGATACAAACACGAGATGGAGAAAGCCAGTCCTCCTAGGTATACTTCAGTCAGTCATGATGGCTACTCTTTCCTGTTCAAGGGAAACATCTCCCTGGGACGTGTTAACAAATTAAGTACTCTTCAGTAGTTAGTTTGGGGTCCTTATGTACCAAACTTTTTTAAAAAAGGAAAATGGAGCCTACACTGTAGCACTGGCAATGGATAGTGCTAGCAAGTATTTATAGTGGTTGGTACCAACACTGTCACCCAGAAGCCACAGTAGCTATCTGAACAGTCTTTCATTTTGGCATAGTACAGATAAGAAGGCAATGAACTTAAATACACAGGTTAAATACATGCTTTGAAAGTAAGGTCAGATGAAATTGGTTCCAAATACTGATGCTGTAAGGTTAGATTGGAGCAGAGGGTCTTACCATAGTTACTGTTTAGCTTTTAGTCTGCTGAATGTATACCGACAAGTGCATCAATAAGATAATTTCTTGTTTGCTGTTTAGCTCTTGGAACATTCTTGCAAATCCTGAATATCCCCACTGCAGCCAGCTACACTGCATTGGATTTAAATCAGTAACTACATGCAGAGCCTCAATAATGCAATCCTAACTCATTGTCACAGTCTGGATGGCTGTGATAGGTGGAGGGACACAGTACAGAAATGCTTCTATTGAACAGCCCATTTGATTCTAATAAAGAATATATTAACAATAGGTAAATACAGTAGAATCAAGAGGGAGAACACAACTTGTTCGTATCGTACTAGAAGAATATTACTATATACTTAGCATTAATGTGCAATAATCACATTCACAAGCTGACAATTCCAATCAGTGTTGTAGAGCTATACAATTAAAGCATCAGTGTAATTAAGATCAAAGCTTTCTCACAGCCCACTTTACAAACAAATGGCTATACATTTGAATAATATGCTCATCATGAAATGGGCCATTAATCAGATCATAATCAGCATTATGGCCAATCATAAAAGAAGTGAATTATCCGATTTAAGAACAAAACAGTGCCCTTCAGTTCATCTGCAGTCCAGGTTATATGTGTGCATGCGTATTTTATCTTGGAATCCTTCTTCTCTGATTTTCTGTCTATGATTTCGTGGGTTTTGTGTGAAGTTGGGGTACATGTCAGAATGAGTAAATGGAAGTGAGAAAGAAGTCAGTCACTCTAAATTAATCAAAATGAAGAAA
Organism: Pipra filicauda; assembly: GCF_003945595.2. Taxonomy (NCBI): domain Eukaryota; kingdom Metazoa; phylum Chordata; class Aves; order Passeriformes; family Pipridae; genus Pipra; species Pipra filicauda. The sequence continues at coordinate 21,711 of NW_024104646.1, read as the reverse complement.
ATATAAAGAAGTACAAATGAAAGCTATTGATATTGCTTATTTCTTTCCCTTCAGGAAAGCCATTTTCAACTATGCAGATTTCCATTAGTGTAAACAGAGTTATCTGTGACACCAATTTCAAGCTTACAGTTAACAGAATATTTTCACAAATGTCTTGAGAGACATAAGTGTCAGAGATGACTTCTAAGGCTGTATTACTCCTACGAGGAGTTGGGCACCCTTGTCTACTTTTCCTTGGCATTACCTTCAGGAGTTTTGTGGTGAGTTGCATTAGTTTTTTGCTCTGATTGGAAACTGATCTTACCAGAAAAATGTTTTCATTTGCACAAATCAGCTGAACTGGTTCACACCAGAAACATCACAGCCCAAACAAAGCAGCCAGGCAGGGAGGTAAGGTGGGGCCAGAGGTTAGAGCAGCTTAAGCAAATCTTGAAACTCACTTTGAAGGTGGTGTTCTGTCTTGCACCAAGGCATCAGAAAGCAGTATGCTTTGCATGGAAAAAACACCAGCTAGTTTCTCTGAGAGCTTGCAGTTACTAGTATAAAAAAGGATTGTAAGGTTTGCAACTCCAAATGCTAATTTATTAGAAATAGAAAAAATATTAATATGTAAAAATTATAATGATGACAGAATTTGACTACTTATTTATAACTAACAACCTAAAGACTTGTTAACAATCTGGAAACTGATCCTCTTAGTTTCAAACTGTGAATTAATGCTCCTTCATATTTATATATTAGTAATATTGTTGTTATACCTGTGATAATGAAAATAAATAAATTACATTCATATTGTAAAATAAATATGTGTCTAATATACACACTTGTTACAGCTGTAAGAGACTTTATTAGCCATATAAATTTTTCTTCCAAGTCTGAATTTGAAGCAAAATCTTTCAAGCTGAATATAGTTGGAGAATAACTGCATTTAGTTTAACGTAATTCCATTAAATAATTAGGCTATCTGAGAGAAAAGGTGATTGGGTTGGTACCTGTGAAGCAAAGGATAGTATTTTCAAGCAGAGAAATGTAAGACTATTGGCTGGAATAGGACAACAACCTAATGGGTTAAGGTGATTATTATGTTGGAGCAATTGTGAGGCCCTAGAAAACTCATTTCCTGGGAAAATCATGGAGTTATTGCAATTCAGTCCCAAGCACCTGAAGGGCAAAGACATAGTCAAGAAACTCAACACAGATTTTCCAGGACATATTATGCTTGACCAAGATGATTGCCTTCTTTAGTGATGTGACTAATTCTGTGCATGAGAGAAGAGTGGTGAATATGATATATCTTGACTTTCATGAGGTTTTGGACACCATTTCCCACAGCATTTTTCTTTGTAAGCTGAGGAAGCATGGGGACTGTCAGAAGAATATTGACTGGATCAACAAGTTTGAAGGGCAATAATGCACAGTTTGAGATCTGACTACTTGTCAGTAATGATTGTAATACCCTGGGCATGATGTTGAACTGATATGTTCAGTGACATTCAGCAGTGTTATGAATGGTGACACAGAATGTATCCTCAGCATGTCAGTAACAGGAAAGCAGCTGACTGAAAGCAGCAACACCTTAGTCTGGAGACACTCGAATAATCTGAGGATTGTGCCTACAGAGAACTTGTAGGGTTTAACATGGAAAAGCGAAAAGTTCTTTTTCACTGGCAGAATTACCTTGTGAAGACTGGGAAGTAACTGGCTGAGAGATCTGCAGAATAGGGCTGGGATGTAACAGGTCATGGGAGGCTGTACGAGCCAGCAGCATATTCTCACTGGGAATAAATTGTGCAGTGTTCTGGGCTGAATTTTGAGCAGATGGGCCACTCAGGAAAAGGTCTTCCCATTTGGAGCCCTGACATTCAAAACATACATAAAAAATGGGAGAGGATTCAACTGCTGGGCTAGTAAGATGCTCTGGTACCTGAAGAACACCTCTGGAGAGAAGCTGAAGGACCTGGGTCTGTTACTCTGGTGGAAAGAAGACTAAGAGCCAGTCTAACATCTGCTTACAGCTAATTCAAGGGTAGCTATGAGGATGACAGGTAGTATGGACTATGTAGCAAGGGCAATGGCCACATATATCTCAGACATTATGAAGAACATTTTCACTAGCAGGGAGATGAAGGACTGGAACAAGTTTACCATACCAGTTATGGGATCTCCATTTCTGGATATATTTGAGGTTTGGCTGCACCAACCTTGGCCTACCTGTAGTACCTGCTGGCGGTAGTTCTGTTTGGAACAGGATGTTGTACTAGATGATAATGAGAGTCCCTGCCTGCCAACACAATTCTGTGCTTCTCAGCTTTGAAGAATGATACTTCCATTTCAGACTTAAAGAAGGAATTGTGAGCTGTAAAACTTCATTTCTTAACCAATCAGGTGAGCAAACATAACATACCCTTTCCATGGTTTTTCCTTCACTGATAAAGCTTAGCTTGTGCCTGCTATCCTCAGTATCCTGTAACACTGAAATGCTCTTCCAACAGTTTTATTTTGCTTTATTTTAGGGCTCAAGTCAGTCAAACCATTGTAAATGGGTATGAAACCCCAGTGATTTCCTTTGGTGGCTTATTCAGTTACTTCTAGTTTATAGTGCTGTATGATTACTGCAAAGATTTGTCCCAGATTTATGAGAGCTCAGTGGCTATAAAATCAGTACTAATGTGTTAACATTAATGATTATGGGGCTGCATAGATTTATGATCATGCTTTCTATTACATAGGATTGCATGGTTATCACTGAGGTTAGAATTCAAGGGTTTTTCTTTTTATACTCTTGTGATAAAGACCCACTACTTGGAAGGTGATAGTATTTTAGGAATGCTGGTGGAAACACTTCCCATATGTAAGAAATAGATATATTTCTTCTTAAATTCTGATAATCAACACATATTTAGAACTCTTGTTTGCAAGAGAGGAGATGGACCCCATCTGTGCTCCTATACTACTGAATACCTGTTCTAAATAATTTTTTTGTAGAGACGGGATGTGATACATATAAAACATAATATATGTGAAGTTTAACAGGCAATTATTATATGTGACAAGAATATACACTATGACAAGACTAGGATGTAACTTATGGGAAAAGAGAGAAGTGTATTTAGATGATCTCTTCCATAAACTTTTTTAAAAAATATATTTAGCATAGTTGTAGAAAACAGTGAACTTTTTTCTTCGTAGTTACTTGTGTAATTTCATGGCAATAAAAAGAAGCATAATAAGAACATATGGAACATGGACTGTCAAAAAGAAACAGTTGGCAAAACTGTGCTTCAGATTGCTGTCAGAATATCAGCCTTTCAGCAAGCTTGGAGTAGAACAGATGGGAAAAGTCAAAACTGGTAATGGTTTTCCACAGTTAACAGAGGAGAGCAAGTTAGCTGGCTAATTCATCCTTGGCATAAGATAATTGCCTTTTCATTTTTTCCTTTAATGATGTTCATGGCTAGAGTCTTTTTTGTTCTCTCTATTCCTATACTAAGGCCAGAGAATCACTATAGGATCACGTATGTGCTGAGGCTTATGCACTATATATGTGATGATTGAGGGAGGACATGAGGTTTACCTGCCAGTGGAGCACTGGACTCCATTTCATCCACATTGCCTGAAATGAAAGCAATGTGGGATTAATGGCTGTACCATGACCTGTGTCCACAGGGTGCTTAGCTTTGACAGGCTTCATTTTGTCAACATGGATAGTCCCTTTGATTTCAGAAGTCTTTTTTCTCAGAACTTCAGTGGGGCTTCCTATGGACTTAAAGGCTGTGCGTTGCTTCAGTTCCTTGAGGCTTGTGCATTGCTGGAGTGATGATACATATCTGTATTGAAATGACTTTACAGGTTCTCAGCTCTGTATAAATACAACTAGAATATATTAAACCTTAAAAATTAGAGTAATAATACAGTGACCCTGAGATTAGCTCATTTGGTTAGAGCATGGTGCTAATAACACCAAGATCATGTGTTTGATCCCTGTATGGGCCACTGACTTAAGAGCTGGACTTGATGACTCTAGTGGGTCCCTTCCAATTCAGGATATTCTGTGATTCTGTCTATACTTCCTGAGATATAGCTAATATCACACCATATGTATATAGGACTGGGTTCTTGGTTCTTAGAGTAAGGGAAAAAATTATGCTCTACAGACATTTAAATGCTAAACCAAAGGTTCACCTTTGCATTGATGTCAATGGAAGCTTGGGATAATAAATATTATGTAAAATTAAATGTTCCTGAATAGACAGAATCTTTCTGGAATAAAGATAGCTTTGAGGATAGGGGTATTGGGATAATCAGTGAGTAGTCAGCGTCATACACTAACTTCATGGTGCAACCTGGAAGAATAAAGAGCATATCCTTTTCCTTTTCTACCTTTTTCTGGTGCTGTGCCACATAGCTTTTAAAATTTGCCTATTAGAGTGATGCTATCTGGCCAATTATGAATTTACTTAGGAAATAACAGTAGGACTAGGCAAAAATGTGCTTTATTTAGGTCTATATGTATTTCAGAGTTACTTCTGCTAAACGGGTTGAATTTCAGAAATGCTATTCTTAAGGCCATACAACAGGTGAAAATCGGCAAGGCAGTTGGAGTTGATGGAATTCCACCTGAAGTCTGGAAACATGGAGGCCTTGCACTCCATGCTAAATTTCACAAGTTTGTGGTGTGCTGTTGGGAACCAGGTGAACTACCATCAGACCTTCGTGATGCAGTCATCATCACCTTGTATAAGAAGAAAGGAGTTAAATCAGACTGCTCAAATTACCCTGGTATTACTCTGCTCTCCATTGCTGGCAAAATCCTGGCAAGAATACTCTTGAACAGACTAATACCCACTATAGCAGAAGGAATCCTACCTGAAAGCCAGTGGGGTTTCAGAGCCAACAGAAGTACCACAGACATGGTATTTGTTCTCAGACAACTGCAAGAGAAGTGTAGGGAACAGAACAAAGGTCTCTGTGTAACCTTTGTTGATCTCACCAAGGCTTTCGATACTGTGAGCAGAAAAGGTCTATGGCAGATTTTGGAACGCTTAGGTTGTCCCCCCAAGTTCCTTAAAATGATCATCTCACTCCATGAGGATCAGCACGGCCAAGTCAGATATGGCAATGCACTTTCTGAGCCCTTTCTAATAACCAATCATGTGAAACAAGGCTGCGTTCTCGTGCCAACCCTATTCAAAATCTTTTTCAGCATGATGCTCCAAAAGACCACGGCAGACCTCGATGATCAGGACGGTATCTACATACGATACCGTACTGATGGAAGCCTTTTCAACCTAAGGTGACTAAAGGCCCACACCAAGACCTTAAACCATCTTGTCTGGGAGCTGCTTTATGCTGATGACGCTGCCCTTGTCGCCCACACAGAAGGAGCTCTGCAGCGTTTAACATCCTGCTTTGCAGCCACTGCTGAGCTCTTTGGGCTGGAAGTCAGCTTCTATCAGAAGATAGAAGTCTTCTATCAACCTGCACCTCAGGAAGTCTTCCATCATCCCCATATCACCATTGGCCAATCAGAGCTCAAATCAGTCCAGCAGTTTAATTACCTAGGCAGCCTCATCTCCTCGGATTGGTAACATTGATGGGGAGATAGACAACAGGTTAGCAAAGGCATACAGTGCTTTCGGAAAGCTTCATAAAAGAGTTTGGCAAAATAAACACTTGGAGAAGTACCAAGATCAGTGTTTACAGAGCCATAGTGCTGTCTACTATCTTATATGGATCTGAATCATGGGTCATCTACCGCCACCACCTGCGTCTCCTAGAATGCTTCCATCAACGCTGCCTCTGTACAATCCTAAACATCCACTGGTCAGATTATGTGACCAATACATCTGTTCTAGAGCAAGCAGCTGTCACAAGTATTGAGGCCATGTTGCTGAGAACACAGCTGCGATGGGCAGGACACGTCTCCAGGATGAAGGACCACCGCCTCCCTAAGATCTTGCTTTATGGTGAACTTGCCACTGGCTGCCACATGAGAGGAGCCCCGAAGAGGAGATACAAGGACTCCCTGAAACAACATCTCAGCCTTGGCCATATTGATCATCATAACTGGTCTACTCTGGCTGCCAGTTGGGAGGTCTGGAGGCACACTTTCGAGAACGCCTGCAGGTTCACTCTTGAGGAGAAAAGACAATGCAGAAAGAATCGTATCTTGCAGAATATACCACCTAAGGAGTCTTTCTGCTGTGCCTTTTGCAACCGGATGTGCCTATCTCGTATTGGTCTTTTTAGCTACCAGCACATTTGTAACAAACGTGGGTAGAGCCATTCCCAAATCTTCGTTCGTGAAGCCTGGCCATAAGAATGAGAAATCTATGATTTTAAAAACATGAATAATTTTAATATCATCACAAAGAAATACGGCCATGTGGCATTTCGTAAATTGAAGAAGGAAACTCAGAAGCTGATAGCTTCTAAGTGAAATAACTAAGAACATATTACAACATTTTTTTATGGAGGGTTCACACTTTATCTGAGCTTGACCTTGAAAAAAAAAGTGATTCAAACAGGAAGGAAATCACAGATCAGTAAGAACCAAATATGCTTCAATAACTAAGTTTCTAATGCTATGTTTATTTAATATTTTACATTATGTTTGATTCTTTTGGGAACATTTTACTTAGTTTACTGTTCCATTACCATGTAGACCATTTTTTTTGTAATTTATTTAACTGAGAAGCTCTTACAAAGTACATGAGGAATGATTTGCTAAACAGTCCTAAAAAAATAATTTTCAAAATATTTCAGTTCCCAAAGTACTGTTGCTGAAATGGATGTAGGTACAAATGTTAATTCTCTCATTTTACACATAAAAGTCAGACTTGAGGTGTGGAAAAAAATCCCTAAATAGTCTGCATGACTACCTAAATGATAGGAATTGTTTTTCCTTTGCAGTTTGAAGATAAAAGTATGTTTAATTCATACTGAAAGCAACTGTAATAGCAACTGTTCAGAAAGTGTGGTTCATGCATTTATACCTTCCTATTACATTTCAAACTCTTGCATTTTAACTCAGTTTCTTGTAGAACAAATTGAAATGAGCAGATCTCAAAGGAAATGAAATATTAATGGAAAAAGTAGATCTGTGCCAAATCTGGTCAAACTACATAATTGGCTAAAGCTACGATCCTGAATGGTCAGCTGAGTCCAGACATTGGAATTGGGAGCTTTCTGCCTCACTCTGCTGTCCAGAGTAGCTGCTTGAATTTTATTTGTCTGAGACAAAAGATCTAGTGGGAGAAGGTGATGAGAGCAAGGGGCTTAGTCACACTGGAAGGAGAGTCTGAAATAAGGGCAAGCCAGAGAATCCATTAGCTGCCAGGGTGGGACCAGAGGCTGGAACAGTTTGGGGAAAAGATACACCGTGATGTGCTCTTCTGGTCCCACAGCAGGGTGTGCTGAGGAAGGTCTTGGGACTAGGGAGTAATAAATGGCTATCAAGTAATTAAAAATCTATATTAATGGCTATTCAAAATGGAGGTGTAATGACTTTTTCAGATTAATCTAATTCTGCAATTTCTAGTTTGCTCAACGCTGCAGATTTGTTTTTCTTTTAACAGATTTTATGTGTGTATCTCATGAATTATTCTTTAATATATGGAAAGGTTATTTTAAATTGTTTTTAATTCAAATCACAGCAGAGCTGGTTTGACTGTCTGGTTTCAATTGAAGGGGAGTAAAAGATAGTAAACAGATCTAATTTAAATAAACATTCTAGTGGAATTGCTTTCCTGATAGGGTTTATTTCACACATTACCGTTCCCCGAACTTTTTAAAATAACATAAACAGACAAGCCACACCGTAAGGGAATTTTGCCCTTAAAAGTAAGCAAAAAATTTTTTCTCAGCAGGCTTGCAAAAATGATATTTAAAATCCTCACTTTCCCCCTGTTATTTTAAAGGCTAAAACACTAGACATGGATCTGTTTCTGACCATTTATGAGCTAATTACACTTTGTACTGAAATAGCTCTCTGGGATTAAAAATTCTGGTTGCAGCTGTGGAAAGAGAAATCTAGAATATTAATGAAGCAAAGATTTTTGTTATTTATTTTTATTCAGTCTTCTGTATTTTATCCTTTTTCAGTATAAACTGCAAAAGAAAGAGATAATGACAACAAAAATGAGAACTGCTACTTGATTATTTTTTAAACTTTCGTAACACAGAGGAAGGAGAAAGATATATATATTATATTATTGTACATTAAATACAACTTCACTTCCTTAATATCATTGGAATATTTGGAAGATATAAGTGGGGAAAAGCAGAAGAAGACAAAAGCTCTGCAATGCTGAGACCAACTTTTCATAAGGGATATTTTGTCCTTTTTAGGGACAATATGTAGTGCAAATTAAGCAAAGAGAATTAAACTAGTCTCCTTTTGTCCTGCAAAGTATTTTTGGTCAACATTGCTTACCTAAAATCTCTGGACATCTGTATTTTTGTGTCTATGTGTGTGAAAGAGCAGGGACAATGTCTCTGGGACTTTAGGCTTTCAGTGTTAGACTTCAGCCTCAGCAGCCAGCCATTCTGCTGCTGAGGACATTTTGATTAAAACTGGTGGAACCTGGCTAAACTACCTTGCAGGAAGAAGCAGACCTTTGAAATCTGGTATTTCCTCTGAACCTTATTCCTGTGGTAGAGGAAGTTCTTCCTCTCAGCACCATAACTTGTCCTTGAGGCATACGATTTACAGCTGATTTATGAATCTTCAGATTAATATATATACAGTCTGACCAGTCACTTCTCCAAGGTGCTCCTCACATCTGTGCAGGAGCAGCCAGGAGCAGGTTGTCCTGCCAGTGCAAGTCCTGCTGCTGGCAAGGAGTTTTGCTGGGGCCTCCTCAGATCAGGGCAGGACTGAGGAGCTGACTGATCTTGGCACGCTGCATCCTGCCAACAACCCCCTACTTAATAAAACATTTTTCCCTTAGTGGAATGAAATTGCCACTGGTCTGTTTTTTATTTCTGCCACTCAGTTTGAAAAAAAGCTTTCTGAAAACATACTTTTCAAGGGATAAAAATGAAAAAGAACGTTATTTCCAATTTGTGACTCAGTGTTATTGGTGTGAGACTTCAACTGTCAATAAACAGGGTGACAAAATAGTTCTGAGTTTGCTGATATTGGAGGGAGCTGTAAAATATTCCTTGAGTAAATAAACATAATTGAAAGGCCATTATTTTTTCTCTGGAGTGTTGTCTTAAAAAGAAAATGAAGAAATAGCTTAGTGGCACTAACTATGATTGTTTTGCCTGGGAAATCATGTCTTTTCCTCTAGGAAGAGGCTTCCATGAGGCACAGTGATTTGCCTGCTGAAATGCATATAATTTCTCTGGATCTCTTTGGGCATTTAATATTGACAGAAATTAGCTGGCTGAGCCAGCGTTGTGTAAAGGAAAATAAGAGAATAGTACAACTAGCCTAGGAAAAGTGTAGTGAACAGCTGGACCACGTGCTTGCAGAAAGTTTCTGCATTGTGCAGTGGTTGTGTTATACCCCAGAAGTTATAAAATAGAGGCCTTGTCCATGCAATTATCAGCAAAATCACAGAAACAGTTTAACCACAGCACTCTGATCAAGAATTAAGCAAAATGCTTTAAAAACTGCTTTGGAATGCCATTTTTCTGTAGTGAAGCACTTTTTACATGCATTTAATTTCACTATGAATACTCCCATTGATTCCAATGGGACTGCTCTCAAAAATAAATGCTTGTAAAAGTCTGCAAGATCAGCCCTTTCCCAGTAGAATTATTTTGAATATATATTGACTCAATAAGGTGGGAGGAGGTCTAATATATTTAAGAAATATTTATCAGATAAGGTAATATATAGAACCTTATTTCTAAACATGTTGTTGTGAAACTCTAAATTTCAGTCTAAATTTGGGATAGGTGTGCTCCACAGGTGTCTGAAAGTTATAATAATCCAGATCCTAAATGATTTATGATGCAGTGATGATCGCCTTGGAAACAATGCTCTTTTAAGGAAGACCTGCCTCTCTCTGTCATATCAGTGTGTGTATATGCATGGACATTTCTCTCTCTCTACATGTATACATAGATATATATATATATATAATATATATATAAAGATAGATAGATGGATAGATGTGTGTATTCATTCAATTTTCTAAAAACAGCTGTACTGGCACAACATAGATGTGCTATGGTGGGAAGTCCTTCAGATCAAAATGCAGCCATAGCTTCTCCGTTACAGAATTACTGCTTTAGTTTTACCATGCCTCTCTTAAGGGCCCTGAGCCTAGGCATGATACTATAATGTCTAGCAAAGAGCCTCAAGCCTTGAGAAGGTGAAAGAGTTGGATGGTTAGGACTGTAATTTGTAACACCCACTGATGACATCAGATCATACCAAGGTCACCCCTTGTAGAATGGAAAAAAGAACAGTCTCTGCATTTTGTTGGAGACAAGTCTTTTTATGAAATAATAGTAGCAGAATATGCAATGCCAGTAAAGTGTTTTAGGGCAAAATGATTAATATCTGTACCCACAGCAGAGAATCAGGTAATAGTAACTTATAATCTATAACTTTGAAATATAAATAAGCACAAAAAAGTGAATGTGATTTCAAGTGTTTTATGGAAATACACTAAAAGGATATTAGAAAGAAAATGAACAAGCAGAAGAAAGTTTCTGCACACTGCAATTGGCTTTTAAGAAGAAAAGCAAAAGCAGCATGGTAGTAACTAAAAATATATAGTATCATCTTTCTCTGTAAATCATTGTCATGAGTCAGTGAAAGTCAGTTACAGGGACCAGCGACAATTTGTGACTTTTGAGGAACAAAGAATACCTTTAAATATTCCATAGCTGCTGATAAAAATCAGGTAAAGGGATCCTTGGAAATTAGTACCTGTTCTGTTTTCTTGCAGACAGAGAGGCAGAATTTCTCATACCTGTCTGCTGTCAGTTTGATTGATATAACTGTGGAGAGGGAGTTCATGCTTAGCTTGCTTAGTAGTTGTTACTTATTAAGAATGGATAATGGTACACCATGACAGGTCTGACTCTATTGTGCTGGTTGCAGTTCTTCCCACAGAGCTGACATTTACACAATAAGAAATAACTATAAACAATCAACACCTATTGTGTGGCAGGAACCAAAAGAATATTTATTGTTTGCTTCTCCCCTGATGTCTCTTGGTCCTTTTGTGCTTGTGACTTTCCCAGGTATGGGATTTTGCACTTTCAAAGAAACTGTTTCAAGACAGCAGCTGCTTAAAAGCCATTATGCTACTTACTTAAGAAATTGTGTCTTCAAAATATTATTAAACTGTTTTTTACAGTAGTTGACTTACCTTGGTTCTGTCTTTAGCTTGCTGTTATGAACTGCTTAGAATCACAATAGAAAATGTTTGGCAAAAAATGACAGCTTGAGTCGATTTCTGAATGGCAATTTTTTTCTTTAGTTAACTTAAACTTTAAAAATTTTAAGCTGCAATATAAAGCAAAAGTAACTAAGTCCTAAAATACGTTTTATTTTAAAACATAGCCATTAAAATAAAGGAGAACAAAAAGCAAAGATCTATTCACTATTACATGTGTAGCAAATCTACATGGAGAAATGGATGATCACACCCCCTCACACATACTTGTTCACATTATAAATTAATGTGGAAGCCTTTCATTGGTGAAATGGGAGAGCCAGTTGTTTCCAATCACATGCACAATCGAAGCATGAGTGTAACTAATTATGCAGTCACTTGTATCTCAGATGGAAAATGGATTAACTCTCTGTGTGCCACCTTTTTCCTCTCCAGCAGGGTCAACTAACATTTTAAGTCTTCAGATACATAATAAAAGACTCTTACACTTGAAATGTGAAAGAAAATGCCTGTGAAATGTTGCTTTTTTAGTGTGGTTACATGATGAATGGATTTCTTTGTTGTAAATTGAAGCAATCCACTGGATTGGGTGAATGAAAATGTGAAAAGAAGCGTTTTAGAATGCTTTGTAAATATAAAAATATTTACATATATTTGTATAACCATAAACTTGATCTTGGAATTGTTGTTCTTTTAGCTTGTTGTGTGGTTTCCTTAGCAATCTATAAACATTACAAATGAAAATCTGAGCTCTCATTTCTTCTTTCAGCCTGACTTCAGTTTTAGAATGAGTAGAAATCATTCTTTCACTGTGGGTTTTTTTTTTAGTATTTAGTAAGATTTTATTTATTAGTCAGCTATATTTTAATTTAAATAGCATTTAAATTTAATTAAAATGTAAATTTAGTTTAAATTTAATTTAAATAGTATTTTAATTTGCTTCAATATGTCTTAGTTTCTTTATATGTTATATTTATATGTATATTAAGAATATATAATGAAATTATTTTGTACAGGTCATTAAATATGTTGTGAAGATTTTCTGTGATATTATTTTGTTTAAATCAGACCATTTCTGTTTGTTTGGATGGTTATGACTAAAAAAACCTCACTTATGCTCTGTGCTGTTTGCTTCTTCACAGATAAACAGAATGAAATGTCTTGCTGTGTCAAATGTTATATTCACCAAAATGTAATATTTTGTTAGAGAAACTGGTAAGAAAAACAAACCAAACAAATTTGAAGGTCGGGTGACACAGATTATATTGGTTACTCCCATTTAGCATCCCCATGAGTTTGAGAAAGTAGGCATAAACTGTAATTGAAACTGAATGTGCTTTCTCATGTTAGTGTTGTAGTCGCTGGGCTGCAGAGTCTCAACAGTGTTTCCTCAAGTCTCTATTTTGTGTTACTTTTTCATTTTGCACACAATATTTTAATGTTCATTAAAACAGACAGTGTCAGATGTGAATAACATTTTGGTCTGTGGGTTAGGACACCTGAGTTCCAGTCCCTGGTCTGGAGAATGTTTAATAATTTATGCAAAGGGAAGAGCCTCAAAAGGAAATATTGAGGAAGCTCATTGAAAGGGCCTTTGCAGCTTCTGCTTCCAGAGTTAACAGATATCTTTGTATGGACATTGTGTATGGCAGCAGTAAGCAGTTCCTCCCTAAAATCAGGTCTCTAGAGCTATGAGAAGACTTCCAGAAATTCATACACAATTACTGAAACTCTTTGGTCTTGATCTAAGAAGAGGAATGAATTTATGCTGCTTATGTGCTTAATGAGATAAGTGTACTCTCTGGGCTTTTTTTTAATAGTAAAGAAAAGAAGAGTAAGAGATACTTCTCTCTAAGGTGATCTGGAATGTGAATCTAAAACAGATAGACTGATTTTTTTCATTGGAGCTGTTTGTCTTTATTAAATAACAAATAGGTTCTTGACAATCTCTGCCTCAAGTTAGGAAATATGATTACCCCTGCTATTGTAGCAGTCAGCCTCTCCAATGCACAACTCTAATGAGGGAAGGACTTGCATATTTAGATCTCTAAGAAATGAGCAGAATAAATGCCCAGTAGGCACATGCATGTGAATATGATGCTTCTACACATTTAAAAGGTCTCTCTTATTGAACTGTTTTTTCCTAGCCCTAAGGAAATTTTTAATTCCTCTTTGCATGAACATAAATACTTAAAAAACCCCAACACACAGACACACAAGACAGAAGAGACAGAGGAAAAGAGAGAGAAATCACCTTTCTACATTCCTGAGTCAATGCCTGTACTAGAAATGCATGAGCTATTTACTCATAACTTCGGCCTCTCAGTTACAGTGAAACATTTCTGGTGCTTTTATTTCTACAGATTTTGTTGAACCAGATTTTGCGACTGAACTTTTCAGAGAAATCATGAACATAAGACCGAAAAAGAGCAGTAAGAACATGGGAGAGGACAGAAGTACTTCACAGTGAACATGTTTCTCTGAAGTCACTTTCAAAGTATTTACTGAAAGGCTTTCCTTTTTAACTACTTATCCGCTACAATGAACTGTGATAAACTCCTGCTATGATAGATAAAAAAACATATTTAGGGGAGTAGAGGAAGCCAGAGATTGTATGATTAGCATCGCTTTCCATATCCATTCCCTCTGAAGAATCCAGCAGTTCTCAAATAGCAATTGTGTTGGCTTTGCTGAGGAATGTTTCAGGAAGAATTGGAAAACACTGCTATCTTGTGGTTGAAGGGCGAACAACAACTGGAAAAGTCAATGTTTATTTCCTCACCTGCCTCTTAGGTCAGGCTTTGTGTCAATAATAATAACAAAAATATCTTTCATGAAAACTAGAGTCTTAAAAAAATAGGTAATCTGTGAGACTTCGGAACTGGGATGACTGAAGAACTTCTCCAGATAAACAGAGTTTTCATCTGGTTATTACTCTTATGCTGCACTCCTAAATTCAAAATATCACTGTCAGGTTTTTGAATCTGGAATTTACACACCCATCTGGCTACAAACAGTTTAAGCATGCTGACTGGACATAAAGAGTGCTGCTGGTGTGTGTTATATGGAATTTTCGGGGAATATTTGTGAATGCTAGTTCATTGCAGGTTTTAGGTAGGACAAATAGGCATTTTAAGTTTTTAGAAGTTCTTTGCACTTTATTTTAGAAAGTTCAGGCCTTTGATTTCAGATTTTCAGTGCTAAGGGATCACATTATCTTCTTTGGTCTTAGCCAACAACTTTTATCTTTCATCCTGTGATCTCCTGCAGACTGCTTGAATACGTAACTTCGACTGACTGCAATAATGCAGGGCTGATGTCTTTGTGATACCTTTCCATTGATTTCAGTGGAGTCCTGTGCAGTTTGGTAGAATACAAAAATGTAGGTGTTAATTTTGTTTGTTAGTTACCACAACAATCTCCTGTCAAGGAAAAATGTGCATTTAATTTCTGTCTATGCTTTCTGTTAGCTGTGAATTTTATTTCAGAGAATCATGGAATAGTTTGGGTTGGAAGGGACCTTACAGGTCATCTAGTTACAACTTCCCTAGGTTGTAACAACTTTCACTAGACCAAGTTTCTCAGAGCCCCATCCAACCAGGCCTTGAACATTTTCAAGGATGGGCTAAAGAACTTCTTCCCAAGTAAAGAATGATCCTGTCTTAATTGCACCTATTGTTTGTCTCTGTAATATGTCTTTTGTCACTGATAATCAATTTGCTGTCCCAATCCCAATGAAGCCTTCAATCCATAAAATTGCTTGGTTAGTTCATTAATATCTTCAATATTTTCAAGAGAAAACTAGAGGCTTTGGGGCAGTGACATCTTTCAAAATAAGATGTTCTATTTAACTAGTATCTTTACTTCAGAAGAAAATAATGATTTTTTTGGAGGGAGTACTCTCACTGTAGTGCTGGCTTCTAACATTTAAAGAATAAATATTAAATTTTTTTTCTTCCTGTAGATTTTAAATCTTTTTTTTTCTCAAACCAAAAGAGACAACTTTTAATTCAGTCCTTATGCTGATCACACTAATCCACAAAATATGGCATAAATGAGACAGGAATTCAAATCATCAAGGACTAAAATTTTTAAGTGGTAGAGCTCAGGTCAAACTTTAACTCTCCGACACTAAACTTAAAATATTGTTCTCGGGATGTTGATAGTATCAAGTCAAAAAAGAAACAAGAACTGAATTGCCAGAAAGGACATAGTATGCCAGGGAGTAGGGAGTGCCTGCTTTGCACTAAATCCTTCAGCCTGGAGCCCATCTGAAAAGCAAGGATTTGACAGAGTTGGTGTCAGAAAGGTTGATTACATGTGATTCTGAGTGTTTTATGGTTGAAGGATTGTTGTGATTCTTAAATATAGAGGGAAGGAAGAACTAACAGAAGAAATAGGAAAATAGGAAATAGAATAGGAGTTCTGGCAACTGAATTTTGCTTGTAAATAGGTCAGGAGTGGATAGGAAGACTCTGGCTGAAGGCTGAAGAACCCTTTCTGTTTATGTACATTGCTTTGAATCCCCCCAGATCTACGGTTTGTCATCGCAAGATGAAGATTGAGTCATCTCAGAATTTGAGACTTGTGATAACAGTGGATGGAATTCTGTCTCAAAACCCCAAATTGCTTGCTTTTTTTTTAGCTGCAGCAATTTTTCTTGTATGATGGAGAGCACCCTAGGTCCATGAGACTAGCTGTGCTCATATTCTGTGCTCTAGTACTGCACAGCAGAGCACTTGGTTAGAGTGTGTCTGCTTATCTAAAAGTCATCCAACTACTTTGATTTCTTTCTCATTCCCCATTATCTAAAATATATGAAACCTTACTGTCCAATCCTAGTTTCTTTCATATCCCTTAATTCTTAACATCTCTTCAAAGCATTGGTCATTCTGGGTGCTGGACATTGTGATGTGGATGGTTCAACAGAGGGGCTCTAGGCGGTCCTATTGAGCAAAATAAGTTAATGATGGGTTTGGAGTACTACATGTGTGGGTGTGGCACTTGGGGTTGTGGTTTATCGGTGAACACGGCAGTGCTGGGTTAACAGTTGGACCCAATGACCTTAGAGGTCTTATCCACCCTTAGTGATTCTATGATTAGAATCTATGCAATGTGTCACAACAGGTACAAAAGTCCTTTCCTGATACAAATATTGGCAATTCTTTCTTACAAATTATCCTTTTACTGTATTTAAATGCATATAAAATAGGGGTTACTGAAGGTTGACTGCCTCCTTTAAAAGAGATTAACATATTCTCTTGGCTTGTTTAATCTTTGTAACAAATAAATATATGACCAATGTATGAATTTTTTGCCTTTGGACTCATTAGTTAGAATGCTTTTATTTCAGGTCCCTTTCTTCTAGAGCTTAGTTGCCTCAATGTACTGCATTTCAGATTAAATCTTTTCTAAAATTGTCTCTGTCCAAAGGAGTAAATGCAAAATACAAGGTCATTGTTCAAAGACGTTGTAATAATTTAAAAGATCTCTAGGTATGTGTACTGTATGTGTACTGTTTCTATGGTAGCAGTCTTTTGGCTGTTTCATTGCTGCTTTCCAGACTAGATGTGTATAAACCAGATGGCAAGTGGGTTGACATTTCAGTTTGAGTCATGCCAATTGAAATAGACAACCTCATGTTAAGTATGCTAATCCTTAATTGGAAAGTATTTCCCACTTGGACTACTGAAGTTGCTGAGCTTTCATTGAAGGAGATTCCCTGCAAATCTGTTGAAATCTACTAGGATAAAGCAGCCTATAGAAGCAGGGCAAATACTGTTTTCTCTTGAAAGAGACTCACTGGGAGAAACTGCTATGATATTTAAGATTAGACAGTAGTTGTTTTTTGTTTTGTTGGGTGTTTTTGTTGTGTGGGGTGCTTTGGGTGTTTGGGGTTTTTTGTTTGTTTCTTTTTTTTTTTTTTTTCTTTTGTTCTTTTAAAGAAGAATGCCTTTTTGGATATGAAGACAGTATTTAATGAGGCCATAGGCATGCTGGATGAAGTGAAAAATACTGAAAGTTTGGCTTATGTTGACACCTTGGGTTTTTGAAAGTGAGCTCCAAGCCATACATCCAGAAGGCTGAGGAATCCTATAGGGGCTGCTCCTGCTGCTGAGAGAACTGATAATTCTAAATAGTAGGCTGCATCCTGTCTTCACATATCAGCACTAAGGAAAATGTAATACATGTTTAAGTTGAAGACACTGAGACACTGGATCCTATGTTTGTATAACAGTTAAAAAAAAAAAAAGTTTTTTTTCCCAATTTTTTTCTATGAAGACTCTTGAAGGACAGAACAGATAAATTGACTTAAACGTTTGGGAAAAGATGGAATAATTAATTGTAATGATATTTCTTTTTACAATTTGAATGAGAAATTTAATCAGAATTTGAGGTTTTCTTTTTTTTAAGGACTAACTTTAAAGGATCAGGTGATCTCCTCTAGTTTTATCTTAAGTTCTTCTCCTTTACTCCTCATACTTAACATCTCCAAATGAGAGGCAGGAGAAGATAAGAGAACATTTTAAAAGCACTTGAATTTTCTTGTTTGAAATTAAGTATTTATTCTGAAAGTTCAATGATGTTGAAAGTTCAATGAATTACATGGGGTACTTGGTAAAATTTAAGAGTTTAAATCTCTGAAATAATTAATAGAAGGAGGAGGATAGGAACTCTGGAAATCATGAGCCATGTTTTGGCTCAAGATTGAATAAAGACTTTTTTGAAGAAGTTTTGCATTATTCTAGGAGTTTTGAATAATCAACTTTCAGTTTCCTACAAATCTCTGCTAACGCAGCTGCAGAGAGAGGGTGGCATGTAAGTGACATGCCTAGGGCATAAAACCCCTTTTGTTAAAATACTGCAGCAAAATTTGACTTGTTGCTTGTGCAGATTTAGCAAAGGAATTAAAAGATCTACAACTGCCCATTTACATATTCTGCTGTAAAGTATGTATTTTCTGATTTTTGGGATGCTGCAATTACTGTACGTCTGGCATATTTTTCTCATCCATACTTTGGCTGTATCCATCCTGGCTCTGCATAGTGTGTTTCTCCTCTCTGTGGCTGGAATAAGCCATATGGATTAAGTTCTGTGGTTTGGCAGATAAAACCTGTGAGAACCTATGTCTGTGCTGCTAGTATTTTGCCAATGCAATATCATAGGTTTATTAAGTAGTCCTGGTGTTGAATAAAAGGACAGTGTAACACCCCTTTCATCTCAGACTGTGTAAGGAAGGTACACTTCTAGTTTTCTCTGGTTCCTGTAAGTGCTGCACAGAAGCTGGGAGTCAGAGAAGTCATGGTGTCACACAGGGGCCATTTGAATTGCCACTTTTCAAGCAGTCCAACAGTTGATGAGTCAATAGATAAAGGGTTAGGAGGGTTAGATTATTCTTAGCATTTATTCTACGATGTCTGCATCTGTAGGGAGCCTTGAAGATTACAAGATTATGTAAGGATCTCAGCCTGCCCTAGTTTGGCTAACAGACATGAATCTCTGAGTGTGGACAGAGACAGCTGATAGATATTTTGATGGGAAATAGCAAAGGTGCAAATCAAAAGGCATTCATTTTTTATTAGGCAAATGAAGCTTGAGCCTCTGAGTTCAACCTTCCTTGAGTTCAATCTCTACATTTAACAGTCCGCCAAAGAGAATTAAATTACGTATATGCTATGCATCACTTACAGGTGAGCAGAATGAGTCTTCCTATACAAAAGTATTTATCATTGTGACTGCAGCTGCAGAATTGGGTACGTTTTCTGCTTTCAGATGAGAAGAAACATGGTAGGAAAAATAAATGAAACCTGGCTGAAGACTTTTGCAGAAGAATGCTTCAATAAGTTGGGTTGCTTTATATTTTGTTCTACTTTGTCAGATACTTGCTGGAGAAGAAATTCAAAACTCCATAGAGAGATTCAGTGTCCTATTTCAGTCTGTTGTAATTGTTTTGAGCACATTCTCATCCTGCAGGTGCTATGTGAACAAAAAGAATAGATAAGGAGCAAGCACTAAAGTCCCTGAAAACGGCAAACTGTTATACTTAATCTTGTTTCATAACATAGAATTAAATTATTTAAATATTTTAATTGATACAGATTCATAGACATTAGACAATGTTTAAGCTTTCAGAGGATTTCTGTTTTTGATGAATCAGTACTACCTTTTATACTAGTTCTGAATACAAGTTGTTCTATTCACTTACAAATGTAGTAGCTAAATAATTTTGCAGCTTGTGGAAGTGTTAGGGATCCAAAAGAATCATGGAATCTCAAGGAGTCTCATTACTTATTTGATTGGTCACATTTTGTCATCTTGTAATTGCTATTTATGTTATAATCCAGTAAACTCTAAGAAATACTTAGTGGTTTAACTATTCTATTATCTATGTAGGTGCATAATTTTGCTCCCCTAGAAAAAATTTTGAAACAGCCCAATGACTTACATGCAGTAATGAAGTGGAATCTGAAGTAATCAGTTGTGCCTGCTAGCAGAAGCGTAAGAATCTGGGACTTAAGCAGCACATGTAAAATTATTTAAAAACACTGCATATATATGATTTGATTTACCCATTTTGTTCAGTGAGAGTTTCTGGATCCCTTTCCCCACCCACGACGTGGGGGAACCCAGTTCTAGTTCCATCTCCATCTGAAGAACCATTCCGACGTCTTGAGGGATGGGGAAAGGGAACTCCAGGGGTTTCCTCAGGGGTTTCTGGCCCCGAGCCTGGAGGGGAGAGGTGCCCTCCCCTCCCCCCAGCACCCACGTGGTCCCATGGCAGGCACAGAGACAGCACACCGGGCGTGGAGAGGAGGCAAGAGAGCGTTTATTGTTGGGAAGGGGTTTATAAAGCTTTTAGGAGGGTCAAAGGGAAACCAATCACAAGTTCAGGGTCACACAGAAAAAAACATCAGGTAAAGGGTCAACAGCCAATAGGAAAGGGTTAACAAAGGACCAATGAGAAACACCTCAGGACACCTTCCCAGGACACTCTGTATGGAAGACAATAGCCCTTCACAGGGGGGTGTTGGCAAGAGGGAGGCAGTGACACTGCAGAAAATACAAAAAGCCATTTTGAAACATGTTTAAACCAATTTCTCATCAGATTCACTGCTACAAGAGTTATTGTTACTTTTGAAAACCTCTAGTAAATGCATTTTTTATACACTCTAAGGTGATATTTAGAAACAAAGGCACACATCTTAATTCAGAAATTCAAGTCCATAAAGACCTTAGTATATGGAAGCTGCAGATTAGAGCATGAAAAGTGATCAGTGGACATGGTGACAGATTTGTATAAATGATCAAAACTACAGAAGATGACAAGAACAAAAGTCCAAGGATAACTCTGAACTTCTTAACACTTTGGACTCACAGGAACTGATTCTTTATGGCCCCCTGAAGAGCCCAGTACTCTCAGAACATGGACTGGTGAGATTCTGTTACTAGCACACTACTGTTCAGAATTCTCTAGCTGTATATATACTTGGCAAAGCTCATCTGTTAGAGGACAGCTTATATTTTTCTTGCTTGCTGAATATTCAGTTGTCCAATATCCTGATGTAGGACTTTGGTAATAGCCAGAAGTCTGTTTCAGCTTTAGCTTAAAGTGAGTGTATTAAAAGATATCAAATACAGGTATCTGAACTTCGAGGCTGAAATATGTTACATGAAAGACAGATTGCATCTGTTGAGTGGAAAAGTTTAAAAGAAAGGTTTTGAAAAAAGACCCCTTCTCTGCTCTGCTCTCTCCTGGTAGGCTGTATTTTTTTCCCCTTTTGTCTGACTTTGTAGTTCAGGAACTTTCTCTGACTTCCTTGGTTGCAGCAAACTATATACAGCCCTGTCTTGGACCTTGGGAAAGTTTCCTTCTTTCTGTCTTCTTTTGACTCTGGGTTTGTTCTCCTAACAACCAAGTTCCCTGTTTCACTCAGAGAAAGTACTAGTTTTGCCCACAGACTTTTTCTATCCTCCAACTGAGAAGTTTCTCTCACCTTTAGCATACTTAGTTGTTTGTGGTGCTAGATCTCTCTAGAGGTTCTGCTTGACCTGTGATGAAATAAGCAGAATAACTTCTTCCTTACTGCTTATCTTTAAACAAAACATAAAACAGGAATTGAAAATAAACTAAGACAGCAGGTGTTTGCACTCCTCCATATTTGCCGCCAAACACAGATTTGAACTGAGAAGCAGGTGGTATCATTCAGTCAAACTTCAGTCAAGAAGCATGCAATTTTTCCTCACGTTGTACTTGCTTCATGATAAATGCAAATATATTTGTAACCTTTGAACATTTGTAACCTCTGAAAAAAACATTTTTGTTGTCAGTTTGCTCAATAACAGCACC